>NC_092767.1:10659603-10974291 GCF_047496795.1 Chiloscyllium punctatum | reverse complement strand
AAACTGGGACAAGATGACAGCCCAGCATGGAGAGCTGTGCAGACCATGCTAGTGTGTTGCTCAGTAAACTGCACTATCTGCCCAGCATGAGAGTATTGCAAACTTTACTATCATATGCTAACTATCCTCGCATCAGATTACTGCCTGCAATGGGAAGGTTGTGTGTGTGTGTGTGTGTGTGTGTGTGTGTGTGTGTGTGTGTGTATGTGTGTGTGTGTGTGTGTGTATGTGTGTGTGTGTGTGTGTGGTTGAATGTGAAACTCGTTGTTTGAGAAGGAACGCACATGGAGGAAATTATTTTAAGTAAGAACAACTGGCAGGCTTTTTATTTATTAATAGAGAGGACGAGGGAAGTTTCATGGACAGATGAGATAAAATGTTTGAGAATGTTAAAGTAAAGTCATTGCCAGACACAACAACAATATACATCCGCGTGCACATGAATGACAGATGGATGGGAGTTTGGTGTGAGGTGAAATCAGATTTGCTTTGGCAGGTTTGAAGCTGGGAGTGTCAGCAGCAGATTATTGGCTTCATTAAGCCTGTACTTCATAGCTCAAGCTTCAAACAGCAGATGGAATAAACCGGTGAGATATATTCTGGAGTAGTGAGTATTTCAAGTTCGAAATGTTCAGGGCATGGTGTCAAGAATCAGCTCATAGTCAAAGTGATCACCCACAGTTGTGACTTGTCTGCTTCAGCTGCAAATATTGGCCAAGGATGGGATGGAAACAGTGGAAGGAAGTGGAGTTTGTAACCAGAACAGTAGAGAGTAACCTCCCTGCTCTTCACAGCAAAGGCAATGTTACAATGCATCGTGGTTCTCCCCTGAAACTGAATAGATCAACATAGAGACCCGTGAGTAATGCTGCCAGAGCAGAGAGGGAGGCAGCAATTGAATACGTTCATTAATGTAGTTAGTAGTGGTCTGTAGAGTGAATGTCTGGATTGAGAGATTCAACAGGAACAATAATAGTGACAAGATGTATAGACTACATGAAATAACCATAATACAGTCATAACTGGTTTATAGAAAACAAAATCTAGACAGTGACACTTACCAGGAACACCAACGATAGCCAGGAAGGGATAATAAAAGTATTGAATAATGAGAAGAGCGTAATAGATCCGCAATGATAATGACCACCAATAAAATGCAGAAAGATACCAAACATAATCAGATAAGCTCCTGTCTATTGTTGGAATATTCCTGTCTAATGTTCTCAGATTCTGATCCATTGTTTGAATATTCCAGTCTAATGTTCTCAAATTCTGATCCATTGTTGGCACATTCCAGTCTCATGTTCTCAGATTCTGATCTCTCCTCCCCATCTCTCTGGATCTGCTGATCCCTATCAGTGCTGTCGGTGATGCTCCCGCTCATGTTATGGGTTGACACATTGAACGGAGCCCATTTATCATTAAAAGATGGAAACCCTCCACTGGGATAATTAGAATCCAAGGAGACTGGCATTAATCACAGTCACTGAACAAATAGGCTCAGTTAACCAGTTCAATACATCACTTTTCATTTACTGATTTTGGATGGAATGGATGAGTGTTGCTGAGGAATGGATCATAAATCTATAAACCTTTTAAATCTTTTTATTAACTTGTATATGAGAGTATTAACAGGACACTGCAGGCGTCTATATATGTTCCACTCTGTTTATGAAAGGAAGCAGTTATAAAATAACAGATCGGCTACATAAAGAAAATTCGGGTGATCAAGTTTCTCGATACTTGAGTATTTCAAGTTAGAAATGTTCAGGGCATGGTGTCAAGAATCAGCTCATAGTCAAAGGGATCTCCCACAGTTATGACTTGTCTGCTTCAGCTGCAAATATTGGCCAAGGATGGGATGGAAAGTACACAAAGTACGGTACTTATTGACCAGTGTGCGGCCACTCCTGGTTTTAATGCCCTGTTGTCAAATCCTTTCATAACCTTGAGTCAGAGCATTGAGACTGCTGCTCAGGAACAGGCCGAAGCAATTCTGTCCCTATGGGACTCTTACACAGGGATAAAAGAAGGCCATTCAGTCCATATTAGTCTGTTGCTACTTAAACAGGTCGAAATCTAGAGTATTGGCACATTTTGCCGAAAGAATCATTCAAAACGAAGAGATGCATCGCTGCAGCTGTATGAAGTGTTACTGAGAGGGTACCTGGAGTACATTGTGTTGTTTGTGTTTCTGTAACTGAGAAAGGATGGACCTCCATCAGATACAGTTTAATGGCTGCTCGTAATCCATGGGTTGCTGTGTCATTTAATGTCTCGTGTCTGTAACATAAGGACAGGAGGAGGCCATGAAGCCTCTTGAGTCGATTTTAGAGGGAGAAGAGGAGGTCATTTAGCCTCTCCAGTCTATTACACAGGGACAGGAGGAGGTCATTCAGCCTCTCCAGTCTATTACAGAGGGACAGGAGGAGCCTATTCAGCCTTTCGAGCCCGTTATAGAGGGGCAGGAAATGTTTATTTAACATTTCAAGTCTGTTACACATAAATATTAGTTTTAAATTAGTTGCGGAATAGGAAAGACCTGATGTAAACATTAAAGGTCTAACTTTGAACAAGGCCAATTTTGAAAGTATTAGGTGAGCCCTGTGAAAGGCAGATTGGAATACCCTATTCACAGGTAAAGGGATGGTTGGAAAATGCAAGGCCATCAAAACTTAGTTTCAGAGAGTCCAGAGCTAACGTGTTCCTATTAGTGAGAGGGGCAAGACTGGTGGGTGCAGGGAGTGCTGGATGGTTAGATATATTGATGGTCTGGTCAAGGTAAGGAAGGAGGCATATGTCAGGTAAACAGAGCTGAAATAAAGTGAATCCCGAGAGGAGTATAAGGGCAGTAAGTGTATAGTCAACGGGGAAATCAGGCCAGAAAAATGTGGACATGAGATGGCTTTAGAAATAGGGTGAACGAGGCATTGAAGCACCTCCACACATCCTTTCATTGCAAAATATTAACTAGGGAGAGAATAGGGCACCTTAAAGATCAGTAAGGCTACCTATGTGTGGAACCATAGGAGATGGAAGGGATACTAAACAAGTGTGTTGCCTAGCATTTAATGTAGAAGAGGTTACAAGAACGAGAGAATGAAGAAATACATAGTGATATCTTGAAAAGTATCTATATTACAAGGAGATGTTTGACATTTTAAAACACTAAAGGTGAACAAATCCCTGGGACCTGGTCAATTGTATCCCAGAATATTGTGGGAAGCTAGGAAAGAAATTGCTCAGCCTTTTGCTGATATATATGTAACATTGATTTCCACAGGCGAGGTGGCAAAAGACTGGAGGGCTGCTAATAGAGTGTCATTATTTAAGAAAGGAACGAAAAACCAGGTAACTATAGATCGGTGAGCCTGACGTCAATGGTGATTTAATTGTTGGAGGGGATTTTGAGGGAAACGATGTATATGCATTTGGAAAGACAAGGACTGAAGAGGGCTTTGTACATTGGAGATCACATCTCACTGACTCAATGGAACTTTTTGAGGAAGTGAAGAAGATGATTGATGAATGCAGGACAGTGGGTGTTGTCTTCATGGAGTTCAGTAAGAAAACCAAAATGTTCTACATGGTAGACTGGTTAGCAAGATTAGGCTGCCTGGCATCCAGGGAGAGCTCGCCATTTAGGTAAATTTTTTTCTGGAATATCGGAGACAGGGTGTGACAATTGTCATTTGTTCATTAAACATGGAGACCTGTGACCAGTGGCACTGCTCGCAAAGATCAATAGTGGGTCCACTGCCTTTTGTCACTGATACAAATCATTTGCACTTGAGTATATGAAGTATGGTTAGTAAGTTTGTAGATAATTCCAAATTTGGTGGTGTAGTCGACAGTGAAGATTTATCTCTCACAATATAATGAGAACTTAATTAACTGAGCTGAGAAGTGGCAGATGGAGTTTATTTTAGATAAATGTGAGGTGTTGCATTTTGGCAAGAAAATTCAGGGCCAGACATATAGTTAGGTTCCTGTCGAAAGCTGCTAATCAAGGAGAACGCGATAGAAATTATAGAATCCCTACAGTGAGGAGACAGACTATTCGGCCCATCGAGGCCACACCGTCCCTCTAAACAGTATCCCACTGGACAAACCCCTACCCTATCCCTCTCAGCCTGCATTTCCCATGGCTAATGCACCTTGCCCTCACATCCAAGGGTACTATGAACAATTTAGGATGGCCAATCTACCCTTATCTGTATATCATTATATTGTCGGAGGGAAACATAGCATCCGGAGGAAACTCACACAGACACGGGGAGAATGTACAAACTCCACACAGCGAGTCATTCAAGGATGGAATTAAACCCAGGTCGCTGCCCTGTGAGGCACCGGTTCTCTGTTCCCTGAAAGTGCCGTCACAGGTAGACAGTGCAGTGAAGAAGGCACTCGGTGATCTTCCCTTTATTGGTCCGTGCTTTGAGTCTAAACATTAGCATGACATGTTGCATCTGTACAGGACATTGGTTTGGCCACTTTTGTAATATTGCCTTTAATTCTGGTCACCCTGCTGTCGGAAAGATGTTGTCAAACTTGAAAGGGTACAGAAGAGATTTAAAAGAATGTTGCAGGTGTTGGAGGGTTGGAGTTACAGGAAGAGATTGAATAGGCTGGGAGTATTTTCAAGTGTTGAGGCGGAGGGTGGACCTTAAAGGGGTTTATAAAATCAGGAGGGGCATAGAAAAAGTAAACAGTCAATGTACGTTCCCAGGATAGACAATTCCAAATATAGAATATAAAGGCTTAAGGTGAGAGGAGGAAGATTTAAAAAGGGACGTGAGGGACAACATTTTCACACAGAGACTGCTGTGTGCATGGATTGAACAGACAAAAGAGGTGGTGGAGGCAGGTACAGTTATACCATTTAAAAGGCATTTGGATGGATACATGCATGGGAAGTGTTTAGAGAGAGATGGGCCAAGTGCTGGAGGGAGACGAGATTAATTTAGGATATTTGGTTGGTATAGATGACCAGACCGAACGATCTCTTTCCATGCTATACATCTCTGAGAGTCTATTGACTCTTGAGTGTTACATGGGAACAGGAGGAGGCTATTCAGCTTCTGAATTCTGTCAGTCAGCTGGTTTGCTCAATTACTGAGAGTCAAATACAAAAATACATCATTCAGATTTTGATGGTGTTTTACAGAAACAGGAGAAAGGCTTTTAGTCAAGAAAAGCTGTAAAGAATGTGAAGAGGCCATTCAGTCCCTCACATCCATTCGACAGGAGCAGCAGGTGAACACAGAGCTATTGGAGCCTGTTACTCTGTAGCAGGAGGAGGACATCAATATACACAAAACTTCGATTAGCAGGGAGTCACTCAACTGCTCGAGACTGGGACACAGGGACAGGAGGGAGTCACTCAACTGCTCGAGACTGGGACACAGGAACAGGAGGGAGTCACTCAACTGATACAGACTGGGACACAGGGACAGGAGGGAGTCACTCAACTGCTGAAGACTGGGACACAGGAACAGGAGGGAGTCACTCAACTGCTCGAGACTGGGACACAGGGACAGGAGGGAGTCACTGAACTGTTCGAGACTGGGACACAGGGACAGGAGGGAGCCACTCAACTGCTCGCGACTGGGACACTGGGACAGGAGGGAGTCACTCAACTGTTCGAGACTGGGACACAGGGACAGGAGGGAGTCACTCAACTGCTGAAGACTGGGACACAGGGACAGGAGGGAGTTACTCAGCTGCTGAAGACTGGGACACAGGAACAGGAGGGAGTCACTCAACTGCTCGAGACTGGGACACAGGGACAGGAGGGAGTCACTCAACTGCTCGAGACTGGGACACAGGGACAGAAGGGAGTCACTCAGCTGCTGAAGACTGGGACACAGGGACAGGAGGGAGTTACTCAGCTGCTGAAGACTGGGACACAGGAACAGGAGGGAGTCACTCAACTGTTCGAGACTGAGACAGAGGGACAGGAGGGAGTCACTCAACCGCTCGAGACTGGAACACAGGGACAGGACGGAGTCACTCAGCTGCTGAAGACTGGGACACAGGAACAGGAGGGAGTCACTCAGCTGCTGAAGACTGGGACACAAGAACAGGAGGCAGTCACTCAGCTGCTGAAGACTGGGACACAGGAACAGGAGGGAGTCACTCAACTGCTCGAGACTGGGACACAGGAACAGGAGGGAGTCACTCAACTGCTCGAGACTGGGACACAGGGACAGGAGGAAGTCACTCAACTGCTCGAGACTGGGACACAAGGACAGGAGGGAGTCACTCAACTGCTCGAGACTGGGACACAGGGACAGGAGGGAGTCACTCAACTGTTCGAGACTGGGACACAGGAACAGGACGGAGTCACTCAGCTGCTGAAGACTGGGACACAGGAACAGGAGGGAGTCACTCAGCTGCTGAAGACTGGGACACAAGAACAGGAGGCAGTCACTCAGCTGCTGAAGACTGGGACACAGGAACAGGAGGGAGTCACTCAACTGCTCGAGACTGGGACACAGGGACAGGAGGGAGTCACTCAACTGCTCGAGACTGGGACACAGGGACAGGAGGGAGTCACTCAACTGCTCGAGACTGGGACACAGGAACAGGAGGGAGTCACTCAGCTGCTGAAGACTTGGACACAGGAACAGGAGGGAGTCACTCAGCTGCTGAAGACTGGGACACAAGAACAGGAGGCAGTCACTCAGCTGCTGAAGACTGGGACACAGGAACAGGAGGGAGTCACTCAGCTGCTGAAGACTGGGACACAAGAACAGGAGCCAGTTAATTTACTGCTCGAGACTGGGACACAAGATCAGGAGGGAGTCATTCAACTGCTCGAGACTGGGACACAGCAACAGGAGGGAGTCAGTCTACTGCTCGAGACTGGGACAGAGCAATAGGAGGGAGTCAGTCAACTCCTCGAGACTGGGACACAGGAACAGGAGGGAATCACTCAACATCTCGAGACTGGTACACAGGAACAGGAGGGAGTCACCCAACCGCTCGAGACTGGGACACAGGAACAGGAGGCAGTCATTCAACTGCTCGAAACTGGGACACAGGGAAATCTAGAGGCAAGTGAGGCCCGAGGATCCTGTTACGCAGGAACAGGAGGAGGGGACTCACTCCCCACCAGTATGGGACACTGGGAGAGAAGGCGAGTTTGCTTGGAACAAACACAAATATATGAATAAGTTGCATTCGTGGTCCACACAATCCTGCCCCACCATTCACTAAGACCACGGCTGATCTGATGGTGATTCCCTCATGACATTTTACGGAGACTGTCCTCTCTGCAGCCTCTGCTCCATTTGTTGTTCATGTTGCAGACTCAGATGCTGTAACAACAGTCACCATCACTCATCCAGAGGGTCGGGTCTAACCGGATGAGTCTGGATTTGAAGGGTCCAATCACGAGAATGAAAAAATAAAATAAAGCTATAGCCAGATGTTTAGTTCTCTCACATTCGCAATCCAACTCACATAACCAGCCCGTCCATTGTATGTTCAGGATGGAGCACTGTGTAGATATGGCTAGTGTACTGCAGGATACAACCCAGCAATGTCCAGAATGGAACTCTGTGCAGCCCACACCAATGCTGGATCTATAATCATGGGCTAAATGTCCAGTGTCGGGAGCTTTGCAGTCCGCACTGGTTCATTCATATATAAACCCAGGCTGTTGCATTGTTCGGTAACTCTGTGTTAGACCACTGCCCAGTGTGGGGAAACTTGCAGCCAATGTTGGAAGTGACAGGATGTGCAGCTCCCATTCAGTCACAGCTCCATATCTCCACTGTGCCTTGACAAGGGATGTCATGGATGTGAAAATCACTGCGATGTAGACATGGAAATGGAAACAGTTTAAATACCAATAGTTCTGATTAATACGAGTATCACACCAGTATTTAAACCTGAAATACCTGAGATAATATCCAATGAGGTTTCGTGAATGGTGCAAAGTAGATAGAGGGGGATGGTAATGTTATAGTGGTTGCACTATAATTAACAATGTGAATTCGAGGAACAAATATGCAGGGGGACTGGGGAGACTTGCAGGAACAATAGGTTTGTTATAATGGGTGATTTCAATTTTCCTAACGTTGACTAGGGCTTCCAGATCGTTAAGAACTTAGATGGAACGTAATTTGTTAAGTGTGTTCAGCGAAGTTTCCACAATCAATATATAGAGCATCGTACTCGGGAAGGGACAAACACAACCTACTGTTGGGAAATAGGGCAGGATAGATGAAGGAGATAAAGTGGGGGAGAATTTTGGTAAAAGTGATTAGAGTTGTATTAATTTTAAAATAGTTATGTTAGGGACAAAATTGGTCCACAGATTCAAGTTCTAAATTGGGGCAAGGCGTATGTTGTTGGGGTTAGACAGTGGATTGCAGGGGATGATTGGAGTTGTGTGGTTCCAGGTAAAAGGATCTCGTGCAAGTGGGAGGGCTTTCAATGTGAGATAGCTCGAGTTCAAGGTTTCCATTTTCCTGTGAGGGTGAAGGTTATGTGAGACTGGAAGTGAGAACTCTGGATGTCAAGAGATATTGAGGCTTTGACCAGAAAAAAGGAGGCGTGGCTCATGTTCAGGCAGCTCATACCAAGGGAATCCCTGGAGGTATACAGGGGATAGAGGAGTTTACTGAAGAAGGATATCAGCAAGGCCATAAGGGGGTATGAGGTAGTCTTTGCTGAGAAGATTAGAGTGAATCCAATTTCAGTATAGTAAAGATAAAGAGCAACTAGAGAGAGAATCGGATGCTTTAAAATCCAAAACTGGCATGCATGCGTAAAACCTCAAGAGATGGGTGAAGTCCTTAATTTCCCCTCTGTGTTTATCATGAAGAAAGACATGAAGACCTGTAACCTTTGGGAGGTTAGTTGTCATATCTTGGTACTGTCCATATCACAGTAGAGTTGCTGTTGGACATATTAGAATGCACAAAGTCAGACAAATCTCTTCGTCCTGACCAGATATATCTGAGAGCACTGTAAGAGGCGAGAGAAAAAGCTTAGGGACCAAGATCCCGGAAGACTGGGCAGTAGCAAATGTTGTGCCCTTATTCAAGAAGGGCTGCAAAAAAATCCTAGGAAATATAGACCAGTAAGCTTCACACCTGTTTTCGGTAAACCACTTGAGAAGGTTCTGAGAGATAAGATGTGCATGCATTTGGAAAGACAGAGTTTGACTTGGAGCCGTCAGCATGGCTTTGTGCCTGGCGGATCATACCTTACAAATTTTGGAAGAGATTTTTGAGGAAGTGACCAGGAAGGTCGATGAGAGCAGGGATGTATGCATAATCTATATGGATTTCAGTCAGGCCTTTGATAAGGTTCCACATAGTAGGCCGCTCTAGAAGGTTAGATCGCATGGTATCCAAGGTGAACTGGCAAATTAGACTGAGCTGCCAGTGGAAGTGGTTGAAGTGGGCACACTAACAACATTGAAAAGGCATTTGGACAAATACACAGATAGAAAAGGATTAGATGGATACAGAGCAAAGGCAGAGAAATGGCAGATTGGTAGATAGGGGGCAATTACACTATGGTTTGTTGACGGAGCACGGTGGGCGTATTGGATGGGCGAGTACAGATGGGGAACATTCCCATCCTAGAGGGTGCCACACCACCAGACCCACCGAGCATGGTCTGTGCTCACTACCAAATTCAGTGCAGTATTTGAGGTCTGAAGAAATGTCCAGCAATACAGGACAAGCATCAATAACCTTCTCTGCTCTGTCAGGATAAGGGTCGCCATATTCTGTCTGCTCCCTCACACTCACTGTATATCTGTTATGGCACCGATCCCTGAACAAGGCTCATGATCCCCCACTCTCACTACTGCATGCAACACCTTCTCTCTCTCTCTCTCCTTTGCAATACCTCCCACACAGTCATAGAATATTTTGGAGAATGCCGATTATACAATGTTCCAGATAATGTTCCAAATATTTCCCAGTTTCAGGAAAATGGCAGTGTCCCAGTGTGTAACATAAAAGAGTCACTTGACTCACCTTAATGATATTAAACCAAAAACAACTTCTAAACACGCCTTGTTACAAAAAGAATTTCGAGCAGAGAACATTTTTACCCTCAGGCGTTACCTTGACCGTTATCTGAACTGTACCACTCTCCTTATTATGAATGTTTCTCTTACCCTTTGTCTGTGACTGTTTCTGTCTGTAACAGTTGCACTGCCTCCCACTCTGTTGGCAGGACGGCTGGTTTTGATATAGAGGGAGGCCAACAGCGCAGGTTCAGTTACTCACACTGACAGAGGTTACCAAGAAGGGGACACTCTCTCAACCTCACCCCATCACCCGAGATGTAGTGATCCTCAGGATAAACCACCATGAGTGGTCTCTCTAATGAGAGTTTTTGGGACTGCATTCTATCAATGTGAGCATTTTAATTTTTTAAAAAAATTAAAAAGAGATTTTTAATATTATAATAAACCAATAAAAACACAACTCAAATAACTGAAAAAAATTACATCCAATTGCATGTACATACAAAACAACTTAAAACACTACACAGACAGAAGAAAAAAACAAAACTAAACAATAAATAATGAATAAATAATACAGCTCAGCATAAAAAAAGGACAGCTCTCGTTCATCAAGAGCATTAACTGATACACATTTATATGTTCATAATTCTTCCTCTCTGGGAGTTCAGACATCCAACACAACAGAATATTTTTCCTAGCACGGAAATAACGGAATGTAAGGATGTATTTATTCTTTCCCCATGTGCATCTGTGGAAAGTACCCTGGGCAGGCCCAGGAAAAGCGAAACCAGGTCCATCTCCAATTCAGTCCCGTAGACCCACTCTACCACAGCTAACACACTGATCCAATATAGATGAAGTCTGCAGCAGGACCACAAGCAATGAGTAAGAGTGCCTGTAGTCATTCTGCATTTAGTACATGCTAAAGATAATCCCACTTTGCATTTTGAGAGAAAATTTGGGGTCAGATAGACCCTACGAAGAATTTTCAACTGCATGGTATGGGTCCTGTTACAGATCAAAATCCTTCAGGCTTTTTCACAAATATGTCTCCGAAGTGGCCTGAACCCCCAAATCTCTCGCAGACATCACAAAGCTGCACAGTCTCGTCTGAGGGGACACTCTCCAACTAATGATAAAGGGTACTGACAGAGCGTGTATTCTAAGCAATAAGCGCCCACTTCTCTCTATCGGATCTGTAAGAGTGTGGTAAAAGTGTGTTTTTTTAAATCAAATCTCTGATCTGGATAAAAATACAGAAGAGGTCTCGACTAGGTAGTCCATACGTACGAGTTATTTGATCAAATGATATCATTGTTTCTCCATCAAATAACACGTGGTGGCTCAGTGATGAGCATTGCTGCCTCACAGCACCAGGGTCGCGGCTTTGGTTCTGGCCTTGGGTGTCTGGCTGTGTGGAGTTAACATATTCTCGCCGTGTCTGTGTGGGTTTCCTCCCACTTTACAAAGATGTGCATGTTAGATGAATTGGTCATTGATAAATCACCCATAGTGTTCAGAGATGTGTATGTTTGGGCATTAGTCAGGGTAAATATAGGATGGTAGGGGAACGGGTCTGGGTGGGTTACTCTTCAGAGGGTTGAAGTGGTCTTGCAGGGCCTAAGGGCTTGTATCCACACTGTAAGGATTCTATTAATTGTAAATCACTCAAGCAAGGCACACCCCTTGCTGCCCACAGTTTAAACCTGGAATCCATTAACCCCGGATGACAACCCAGTATACCAATTATAGGGGTAAGAAACATGGTTTTGGCTGTATTGACCTCGATCTGACGCATTGTCATTCATGCTTTAACAATATTGATAATTATTGGGTTATGACAATACTTCATAAATGTTGTCAATTTAGCTAAGAAGAACAGACTAATAAAGGTTCACTTTATCTCATCGGATTCAATATCTCACAGTATTGACGCAGAGTCCTCAGCAGACCAGGCACTAACATAGGATAAAAAAGAGCTTAATTGATAGCTTTTATCTGGGCGATCTACTCCCCACAATCTGTGGGATAGTTGCAATTTGGTTAGTTTGATAAAGAGTCGCTTATGCTGCCAAATAAAAGAGCTAAACCAGCCATTATGTCTCCTAAATACCTATGGGGGAAGTATCAAAGGAAGCATTTCCACGGGGTATAGTAAATGAGGAAGGACATTCTTTAATAAGAGCTATCCGACCGAGCCAAGAAATTGGAAGTGCCTCCCATCTTTGAAGGTCTTGTTTAATCTTATCAAACAGATGGACATAGTTCATGTTCAATATATGATCAAAGACAGATGTAATGAATATACTGAAATAGAGAACCTCGCCCCCCACCCCCGTGACCATTTAAAAGGAAACCAGGATTTGCCCTCATTCAGTTATTTCCCCCAAGACCTCCCATAGACATGGCCTCCAACGTTGTAAAATTAATCTTAAATCCCGAAAAGGCGACAAGCGAATTATTGCATTGCATCATGTGAGTTGCCGAAAATGCGGGATTTAACAAAAACATAAGGCCATCTGCTTACAACATAATTTTATGTGACTTTTATCCCACTTCTGGGCCAGGTATGTTGGGGTAAGATTTCCAATTGTGTGGGATGCCACCGAATCTAAGATTGTTGCAGGGATGGGGAAGAGATCAACCCCCGTGTGCCATTTCTGCGGGTTAAAGAAGAAAATAAAATCCCCACTTGTGAGGTAGAGCTGCCTCCAGACATCCACCAGCTCTAGTTCCTGACACAAATCCATTAATTGCTGACATTATAACGAGGGTATTGGGGGACCTTTGGACATTCTGTCCATCGTGGGGACATAAGACAGTCAAAATCTCCTTCTACAATAATGCGCCATGATGCAAGATAACTGAATTTGGAAAATGCATCAACAGAATTTTAAGAGGGTGCACCGGGTGGCAATAAACATTTAAAATACTGTATTAATTCCTGTAGTTCAAGACTTTGAGGATTATGATCCTTCCATGGGTGTTAATACAATCTAGTAATTTAAATGGAAGATTCTTCCTATCCATTATGACTTTTCCCCCACTCTTAGTATTAAAAGACGAGAAATAAGCGCGACCAAACCCGCCCTGCTGTAACATCAAATGTTCCTTGTCATCAAGGTGCATCTCCTGCAATAGGACAATTCTCTCTTTTTTAAGACGAGAAAGTATATTTTTCCTCTTGACTGGCAGATGCTCCCCCCCTTAATGCTCCAGGTACACCATTTAAGCACATCATTATCCATAACACACTGCAGCAACATTTGAACTCTAGAGAATTTCATATCGAATTACACATCGCTGAGCATTAATGACAAAAGACTCATCGAGCCTAAAATCATTACAAACTAAAACTACTGCAACTAACAAGCTCTCAAAACTTTCCAAAGCTAAAAACATCAAAAAGGACAAACAAAATCCAAAGTGCCAATGACACTTGATAGGGTTTTTACCCACCCCCAACCCCCTCACCTAATGAGGACGCTGACGGTCTAGGTCTCTGTTCTACAACACTGACAAAGGCCCTGCTTTTAATTATATAGGTCCTGCTCTTGTTTGATTTACCAAATCCAATACCTCGCATTAATCCAAACTAAACTCCATCTGCCACTCCTCAGCTCAGTGTGTGATATTACTGCCACCTCACCTTCCCCGTTTAATTTTAAATTCCCTCCCCCTCTCTAGGATGCCTGCACATTCCGGCCTTGATTTTCACAAAGACCCTGAGCTTGGTTTGCCTTGTGTGGTTAGGGGTTGGAGGGACAGATTGCAGACACAGTCAGTGGGGAGGAGAGGCTGGACAGTAATCAGCGCCTGGTATCATTTCATGGTTTTAGGAAGAAGGCAGTCACACGTGAGAGTTGGGTAATACTGATCGGTTTTTTGAGGCCAGAAATTATAGTCTTTTTCCGTCTCTGGTGTTCAGTAATGAAAATCTATTCGAGACCCTTCATTGTGCAGAGTGTGTCTGAAGGATTTCTTTCCCTAATATTGCAGACGACAGATAATAGCAATTAAAGCTGTTCATCGTTAACTTCGATGACTTCGATTAACTTCGATGATACAGCACGTACACTCAACAAGGTAAAAACAATGACTGTAGATGCTGGTAACAAGATTCTGGATTCGTGGTGCTGGAAGAGCACAGCATTTCAGGCAGCATCCGAGAGGGAGTAAAATCGACGTTTCGGGCAAAAGCCCTTCATCAGGAAGGGCTTTTGGCTGCAACGTCGATTTTACTGCTCCTCGGATGCTGCCTGATCTGCTGTGCTCTTCCAGCACCACTAATCCCATATACTCAACATCCTACAGTTGAGACAAATATTTTGCATTTGTTTAACAATACAAAGTGTTTTGTGTAATTCAGTAATGGTAACCTGATTATAATAAATCCACACCGAGCTGAATGTGGGCACTAAAATATGACCCAAAATCTGGATATGGTAGTGTCGTGGGTAATGTCCCTGCCTCTGAGCCAGAGGTCTCGATTTGATTCCTGAACGTGCATGGTGGTGTTCCAAGCTATGGACTAGAAGTTATGGATTCAAGTCCTGCCTGTTGTAGAGGTGTGTCCCAGCATGTCAGAACAGGCTGATGAACAAACACACAGGAGAATAATATAACAGCTTTATGGGCATTGCCGAGTGGTGCTCGTGTCCCTACCTCCGGGCACAACGGTCTGGGTGCAAATCCCACAGAAGTGTTTCATAACACACCTGAACAAACTGATTAAAATGGATTTATAATTGTGACCTGATGGAGAACGAAGAGGTGTCAGTATTGCATTTCAGAATTTTGGCCCCGAATGATTTGAAGCACAGCCATTCGTGTTGGTTGGAGTCACATTTCGCAGCAGTAAAGGTTTATAAAATCAAAATGGTCATGGATAGGGTGAGTAGTCAGGGTTTTTCCCCAGATTGGGGCGTCCAAAACTAGAGGGCATTGGTTGAAATTGAGAGGAAAAAGGTTTTGACGTGTGCATGTGGAATGAGCTGACACAGGAAGTGGTGGAGGCTGGTACAAATACAGCATGTAAAAGGCATCTCGATGCTGACAGACCTGCCGAGGTTTTCCAGCAATTTCTGTATTTGTTGAAAAATGCATTCATTTTAACACAATATTCTGAATACATTAAACATTTTATTTTTTAATGACGCAGCGACATATAAACATATCTTCAATTCGACCAAGGCAATTTTCTGCTCAGGATATGGCACTGTGTATGACAGCAGCAATGATGCAGCTACATGGAACAGGGAATGTGATGGAGACACAGTTTGGACAATGTACAAGGAGACCTCACATGGTCCAGTTTGGGAGAGGATGACATTACTGTGTGATTAAACTTAGAGAGGGAGAAAATGTAATCTGCCTGAGAAGGAACGGCCGATTACACACTCTCTCCTTCATTGTTCCTCATGACAGCAATGTGTGCGAGCTAAAACAAAAAATCTGCAGTCATCGTTATCATTTCTATTTTTATAGAATCCCTACAATGTGCAAACAGGCCCTTCGGCCCAAAAAGTCCATACCAACCTTCCCAGGCTCGCTCCCTTACATTTACCCCGACCGATGCATCTAACCTAGAAACCCGTGAACACTTCTGACAAATTATCATGACCAATCCATCTAACCAGCACAGCTTTGGACTGTGGAAGGAAACTGGAGCAACCATTAGAAGGGGAGAATATGCAACCCGAGTCTGGAATTGAACGCAAGTCGCTGGTGCTGTGAGGCAGCGGTGCTAACCACTGAGACACTGCGATACCCTTGGGCGATACCTGGCCAGAATTCATTGGAATCTCTTCACTGCCTAATGCAAAGGGAATTCAGACAAATCCAACTGTTCCAGGATGAAATTCCATTGCTAGCAGCTTGTGTGAGTAGAATATCTTCAGAAGCAGAATAACATTTTGAACAATCTCTCAATTTTTCCTTTTGTCATGAGTTACAATAATATATGGACAAAATGCATTCAACTTGAAATTGCAGAGATTTTGCGTGTGTGTGTGTGTTTAGAAAGGGAAATGTCGATTCTGTATTTGCAATATCCAAACAGTTTGCCATTCATCTTTCCACCATAGTTTGAGTAATATTGCTCTGGATCATAAATGTGCTATTTTAGCAGATTAAAGAAACTAGCCTTACTTGGTTGCTAAAACTGACACTGACCCGGTCTGAGACCGATATCATCGGCCATATCACAAAACTGGTTACATTTAACATTTGTTGTGAGCAGTGGAGGAATGGGATTAGAAAAGGAAACAGTGACCCCAAAAAGCTTGGGAACTATAGACCGGTGAGCCTGATGTCAGTGGTGGGTAAGTTGTTGGAGGGGATTCTGAGGGACACGATATACATACATGCTTATGACTGAAACGTCGATTCTCCTGCTCCTTGGATGCTGCCTGACCTGCTGTGCTTTTCCAGCAACACATTTTTCAGCTGATGCATTTGGGAAGGCAAGGGCTGATCTGAGTAGTCAACGTGCCTTTCTGCATGGGAAATCATTTCTCATTAATTTGATTGAGTTTTATGAAGAGGTAACAAAGAAGATTGATGAAGGCAGTTTGGTAGAAATTGTCTACATGGACCTCAGTAAGGTGTTCACAACATTCCGATTGGTAGACAGATGAGTAAGGTTCGGTCACACGAGATACAGAGGAAGCTCGTCACAATTGGCTTGAAGGAAGAGGGATATTTTTCAGACTGGAGGTTTGTGAGCAGCAGTGTGCTGTAATAATCAGAAGTGACTTCATTGCATTTCATAATTTATGTCAAGGATTTAGATGCGAATATTGGGGCCATAGTTAGTTAGGTTACAGATTACATCAGAAAGGTGGTGTAGTAGATTGTCTCAGAGTACAACGAGACCACAATTAGATGGGACAAAGGGACAAGGAGTGACAGATATAGTTAAATTTAGATAAATACGAATTTTTGCATTTTGGGAAGGTAAATCAGGGCAGAAATTATACACTTAATTGTAATTAAGTGTTGTTAATCAAAGGGTCATAGGGCTGTGGGTACGTAGTTCCTTGAAAGTGGAGTCGCAGGTCGACAGAGTGGTGCAGAACAAATTTGGCACATTTGTCTTAATCAGTCAGAGCATTGATTATAGAAGATGTGGTGGCATGTTGTATCTGTACTGGAAGTTGGTGAGGCCACTTTAAGAATACTGCATGCAATTCAGTTTGAGCTTCAGGGAGAGGTGGATTAGGTTGAGGTGTTTCCCCCTGGAGTGTCAGAGGCCGAAGGGTGACATTATAGAGGTTTATAGAATCATCAGAGGCATGCATATTCTGAACAGCCATGTTCTGCTACCCAGAAGAGGGGAGTCCAGAACAAGAGGGCATAGTTTGAAAATGAGAGGGCGAATAATTTAGAATCGACCTGAAGGTAAATGTTTCACACAGAGAGTGGTGTGTGTACAGAAAGTGCTGTCAGAGGAAGTGGTGAAGGTGGCTAAAATCGCACATTTAAAATGTATCTGAAAGAGGAGGGATATTGGCCAAATGCTTGCAAATGGGAGGAGGTCAGATTTGTTATCTGATCAGAGTGAACAGATTGGACTAACGGGTCTGTTTCCATTCTGCATGACTGTCAGATTCTATAAGAGGGATGGCGAAATATTCTGAAAGGGCCTTTCAAGTGGGAATTCTCTTCACTGGAAGTTTATCGTGCCTCTATGTTCACATGGATTGAAAGCTGTTTAGTTATATATTTGACAGGGAAGTGAGTCACGGGTAATAGTATACAGACAGGAAAGTGGGGCTGAGTCCACAATCTTAGTGCCTGGTGAAGAAGGCTCAAAGTATCTAATGTCTCACTCCTGCTCCTCAGTCCCATGTTTCTGTATTCCATCCAGCCCCGCATACCTGCTAGATAGGAGAGGTTGGAGACCACTTACTCCTACCATCTGTTGCACAGAAACAGAGGAGACCATTCAGCCTCTCAAGTCTGTCACACACGCTTTGAAGTGATTTGGGAAATGCAATTGGAAAATCCAGGCACGGGTATGAAAGAGGCCCCTCATCTCTCTTCACAGAGCTTCCCCTCTCTGCAACGTGTGCTTCATTTGTTGGTCATGTTTAGACCCAAGTTCACTGAGAATACAGCCGCCATACCTCACCCAGAGATGGCTCACAAAATCCTCTGGTCTCCCTACCTGCAATATTCCATAACAGACATTCATGAAAATAACACCCACTAACTTTCCAAGAATAGAATGTAAGAACATCAGACACAGGAACAGATCGTTCACTCCCCAAGCCTGCCTTGCCCTTCACTAAGATCATGTCTGATCTGCTGTCTGTCTCAAATCTTCTTTCAAACCCAATTCATCATTGCCCTCAACTCTCTGACAGATCAATATCCATCTACCTCCTCTTCAAATACTTTCAGTCATCTAGCAGCCCAACACTCTTGAGAAGAGAAATCCTGACATTCAATACCACCTGTTTGAATAAAACTCTTGCTGCTCCTATATTATGGTTTATTGATATGAACAAAAGAGGTTGAGACAAGGGTTCAGGTACAAATGACTGGCCCCGATATCAAGGCAGTGGTTGACATCTGCTGACATCAAGGAGCTTAACAAAACTGGATTAATGGGAATCAGAGTAACCTCTCCAGTGTTTGGAGTCAAACATGGCACAAAGGAAGATGTTCATCATCTCAGTCCTGGGTCACCTCTGTGCGAGATCCTCAATGTGGCTTCCTCTTCACAAACAGCTTCAGCTAGTTCATCCATGGCTCCCCTCCCCACTCTCCTCACCATAAGATCAGAAGTGGGGATGGTCGCTGAAGATTCCACAATGTTCAGAACATTTGTACCCCCGTCAGCTCCTGAACCAGCCAGTGTCCATGTGCAGCAAGACCCAGACTGCATTGAGACTTGTGCTGTTAAATGACCCGTAGGATTCATCTACCAGCAGTGCCTGACACTACACATTGCCCCAGTAAAATAAGAGTTCATTCAGTACCTCACGCAGGTTTCACAGGAATATGAGGAAGCCATTCAGCCCATTGACACTATTGGAGAAGAACAGGGACAGCCCATTCAGTGCCTCCAGCCTATTACTCAGGAAGAGAGGGAGTCTAGTGTGATGGACCACTCCAGTGCCCCTTGAAAATATTTGAAGGCGGTAGCCTAGACTCTATTTTTTTATTTTAAAGGAAATGTAAAGTGTCTGTCCCAGATGCAATGTGACAGGTCAAACTACTCGGTGTGAAGCTAAACACTATTTATTGAAACTCGAAAGATAAAATGAAAGCAAAGAAAGAGGAATTTAGAAAAACGTAATTCTATTAGACAAGTTAACAGAAAAACAACTCTATGAACTATTACTAATGAACTGTTCCAATATAGGAAAATCCCATAAACACTGCCCCTGGCAGAAAGGGAAATTCAGACACAGATTGTCACAAACATTTCTCTCATCCAGGAATTAAAAACAGCACCAAGAGAAAATTCAGAGAGTAGCAGCCACGAGATAGTCACTGAAGCTTCCAACTCTGTGGAGACCCCAACAATTTCTGATACTTCTGAGAAACCAAAACCCAGAGATCGTAACCTGTGAGAGCTGGCCACACCCATTTAGGCTGCATTAAATTTAACCCAAAGCCTCCCTTGCTGTTTACTCAGTGTCCTTAACTAGCCAGCTTGGTGACAATCATTCAATCTCTCTCTGCAAAGAAACCAGGACAAAATAACCTCTCAAAGCCTGCAGCATCATCACACTTGTCGGTACATTGAGCTGTCAAACAGGAACCAGAGGTAACCCAATCAGGCTCTTGGTCCTGTCCAATCTGAAGAGGAAGAAGCCATTCAGACCCTTGAGTGTCTTACACAGGAGCAGGAGGAGGCCATTCACCCCCTGGAGTCTCTTACACGGGAACAGGAGGAGGCCATTCAGCCCCTAAAGCCACTTCCACAGCAACAGGATGAGGCCATTCAGCTCCTTCAGTCTCTTACACATGAACAGAAGGAGGCCATTCAGCCCCTAAAATCACTTATACAGGAACGGGAGAAGGCCATTCAGCCCCCTGAGTCACTTACACTGGAACAGGATGAGGCCATTCCCCCCTCAACGCACTTCCTAAGGGACAGAATGAGGTAATTGATGCTGATTCCTGATGAATGGCTTATGCCCAAAACGTGGATTCTCCTGCTCCTCGGAGCTGCCTGACCATCTGTGCTTTTCCAGCAATCTAGTCTCTACTACAATCTCCAGCATCGGCAGTCCTCACTGTCTCCAGATTGATGCTCCAAGATGATGAACGAGTGGTGCAGAGGCTGCACAGACAGACTGCTCCACGTTGTTCCTCCTAGGTCCGTTGCTCATGATAAACACGTGGGACTTTAACGTGGTTTTTTTGTGTTGAGGAGGGAAGCCATATGTCTTGTGTGAAGTCTCAAGAAGGCATCTTCCATCTCTGAGAAGCCAGCCTGGTGTTCTCTATGTTGGGCGGAAGCTGGTGGGAATGGCGACCTGTTTCAGATGGAAGGTATTGTGGCTGCTGTTGGGGATTGTGAACAACATGACGTTCAGTACAGGGTTCACACGCCAACTGCACAATAACATGGGGAGAGTTAATTTAGGCATATAAACTATTAGGAAAGTCACGTTAGATTGATGAATGGACTCTCTAATTTCAAATAATGCTGATCTTGCTCATGTTGATCTTGTCGCGTGCTTGTCCTGTTCAGTGTAACCTGTATGCCTTACTCTGTCCATGTCTAGTTCCACCCTATGATCTGTCTGGCCATGCTTACTATGATCTTCCTCCACTGCTCATAAATAAACTGTTTCCCTGTACTGAGGTACACGTGACAATAAATCAGATCAATCAATCCTGAGTAAAGTATGGAATTTCTCACCTTATCAATGTGTCTTTTGGAAATATACCTGCTACACCTCATGTTTCAGCATCACCATTTCTTCGTATTTCACAGCTCTGCAGATTAAACTCTCAGGTTCTTCACTCTAACCTCATGATACCGCCATCTGTATCTGTGAAAAGGATATAATTCCTTACAAAGGAGATCAAATCTGTACAGAGTGCCCCAAATGCGCTCTCAGCAAGGCTCTACAACAGCCGGAAGATGGCTTTACTTATGTACTCGAATCATCTTACAATGAAGGACAGCATACCATTGACTGCACCCATTACGTACACAGGGTTTGATTTGGAGCAGTCAGCATAGACTTGTGTTTGGGAGATCATGCTTCCCAAATTTGTTAGAGTTTTTTGATGAAGTGAACAGGCAGGTTGACGGGGACAGAGCAGCAGACGTAGTCTCTATGGATTTCAATAAGGCTTTTGATAAGGTTCCACATGGCAGGCTGCTCTGGAAGATTACATCACGTGGAATGCTGGGGGAACTGGCCAATCGGATACACAGTTGGGTTGATGGTCGGAAGCAGAGGGTTTAGTGGAAGGATGATGGTCAGACTGAAGGCTGTGTCCATTGCTGTTTGTTATCTATGATTTGGTTGAGAATATGCAAGGCATGATTAGTAAGTTTGCAGATGATACTAAAATAAGTGGTGGCATGATCAGTGAGGAAGTTTATCAGAAATTGCAGCAGGACCTTAATCAGGTGGGGAAGTGGGCCGAGAAATGGCAAATGGGATTTAATATAGATGTGTGAGGTCTTGCATTTTGGAAACTCAAATCATGGTAAGAGTTTCACGGTGAAGGGGAGGGTCTTAAGAGGTGCAGGGGCAGAGAGACCTCGGTTTTCACGGGCACAGTTCTCTTAGAGTAGAGTCACAGGTTGACAGGGCAGTTAAGAAGGCTTTTGGCACATTGGCCTTCATCAGGCAGGACATTGAGTAGAGAAGTTGGGAATTTATGTTGCAGTTACACAGGACTTTGGTAAGGCCGCACTTGGAGTATTGTATTCACTTTTTGTAACCTTGTTATTGGGAGGATGTTATTAAATTAGAAAGAGTGCAGAAGAAATTTACAAAGACGTTGCCAGGACCAAATGGTCTGAGTTATAGGGAGAGGTTGGACCAGCTAGGACCTTTTCTTTAGAGTGTAGGAGACTGAGGGAGTCCTTATAGAGCTGTATAAAATCATGAGGGGTATGGATAGGATTAATGCTCTCAGTCTTTTTCCAAGGTGTACAGAATCGAGGATTAGAGGGGATCAGGTTAAGGTTAGAGGGGAAGGAATAAAAGGGAACCTGAGGGGCCACATCTTTACACAGAGGGCTGGTACATGGATGAGCTGCCAGCAGATGTGGTTGGTGGTGGGGCGGGGTGGGGGGGGGGCGGTGGGGGGGAGCGGTGGTGTACATTAACAACATTAACAACATTTCAATGCATTTGGAAAATATGTCGATAGGAAAGGACTGGAAGGATATGGGCCAACTGCAGGGAAATGGGGCTAACGTGGATGGACATTTACAAGGTGGACTCGAACCCCTCTGTTAATTAAAACCAAACACCCAGAAAAGCTCGCCTCACCTTGTAATCTGTTAAAATATGAGCGACACAGATCTCCTATATTCCACTATTTAAACAAAAATTATCAAGTTAGTTTCTTAACTTTAATAGTGAAAACTAAACAACAACTATTCACAAATACAAGCCCCTCTTTTCTTAGATACTTACTATCTGACCCCAACTCTGTAAAAATATGCTGTTCCAACAACCCACATATTAAACATTACAATCTCAAGACCATACAGTCTCTATCTTCCCCGCTGTACTCACTCTTCCAGCTGCTGACCTCCCTGGGTTTTTTTTATTGCAAGCAGGTTTATATGAACATGTGTCTTTGATAGAGAGTGTTTGAGATGGCCAGTTAGCACTCCTGCTCTACAGCAGTTACTCTGCTGTTGGATGGCAGTAGCTCTCCCTCCAGTGTTCAAAATGCTGGGTTTGTATACTCCCCAGGATATAGAAATTCTCATAATTTTGTTGCTTGCCAGGTGTTCAAACAATAATATTCAATTTCTGTTGGCTTCTGGTATCTTGAGCGTTATTTAAACCCTTTGGTTGCATTTGATTGCTGTCAAAACAGCAACCAAAACTCAGGTATCCATTTCTCAGCTAATGGTGACATGTGGAACAGTTTGACGTCAGCTGACATCTGTGGCTTTAATTTATATTCGTTAAAACCCGTTCTGTTTTAAAGTACCCGACATGTTTTTGGCTTCATAACATCTTCCTGCTTCAGAAAATAAAATGAACCAGCAGAATGACAAGATGGTTACATTTCTTTTCCTCTAATTCTTAATCCCAATTTTATGAATTGCAAAAGTATTAATCTCAGTTATATCCTTCATATTAATTCTGCACACCATTATAACACTGGAATAAGGTAAATCTTATCGATACTTTTTCCCTTAAATCAGCGGTAACACATCTGCTATCACATTGTAGGAGCCGCAGCATGTACATTTTCTAAACTAAAAGTCGGTGTGATAAGATTCCACTGAAATAGTCTCATAATCTGCTCTTTAACTATTCCAAAAAATGTGAGAGATTTGTCATTGTCCACAACCATCTCCGACAATTTGTTTGTCTTATACACATTAAAATATTGTCAGGCCAGTGTGAAACTTAATCATTCTTGTTCAATAATGGAGATTTTGTATTTTTTTTTCTGGAGGATATTGAACTTTTCGACAAGTAGACAAATAGCCATTCAATTCCATCATCCTCTTTCTGTATCAATACATCTCCGACCCCTATATCCCGAGCATCAAACACATTTTTCAAAGGGTTTCAGAATATTTGGTGTAGCAAAAACTGGTGCGGTGATTAATCCTGCTTTAAAATTCTCAAATGCCTCCTGGCATTTTTCTGTCCACCACAATTCTGTGTTCTTCTTTAGTAAATCCATCAGTGGTGCCAATACGTTGCTGAGGTTTGGGACAAACTTCTGATAGAATCCACTCCGTTCCTAAAATTGAAGCATCTCTTTCTTCGAGGATGGTTGTGGAAATTCCTCAAAGCCCTTCGTCTTTGTGTTCCATGGGGTCAACCTTCCATGTCCAATGTAATGTCCCAAGAACGTCACCTCTGCCTTCGCGAATTCTGTTTTCTTTAAGGTCATTACCAAGTTTGCTTCTTGTAATCGTTCAACATGCTCTGCCAACTGTAACATGTGAGCTTTCAACCACTTGCTGAAGATCACCACATTATACAGATAAACTGCACAATTTGTTCATCTGGCCACAACTCTGTTCCTGAGTCTTAAATGTGGCTGCTGCATTATTCATCCAAATAAAATACTCGATAAAGTTTTTTTGTCATCTCCAGTATCTTTACTAGATAGCTTAACTGACTGCACATTTTTTTTTATTTGAAAGGGGCCACTACACTTGGCTTTGAAGGGATTTCTTACCACTGGTGGCAATACTATTATGTCATCTCCACGGGAAATCTTCAAAGTTTCAGAGTTTTTACCTGCCACCTGCTTCACTCTATGCTGTGCTCTTCAGATACTATCTAGCTAACTCACCTACTCCATCTACTCTCTCCTTCACCTTCCACACAGAATCCAACTGTGAGATTTTTGACTTCGGTCCTGTCAATTTATATTTAATTAATTTCAAAGGACCTCTCACTTCATGTACGAATATTAACTCAAAGGAAGTAAACTGAGTAGATTTATTTGGGGCATCTCTCATGGAAAACAATATAATGGGACACCTTTATTCCAATCATTCGGGTAATCATAACAGTACGCTGTTAAGATGGTCTTCAGCGTCTGATGCTAACTTTCCAAGGCTCCCTGGGATTCAGGATCTGACGCACTTGATTTAAACTGCTGTATGCTGAACCTATCCATGACTTCCTTAAACAGCTGAGCGGTAAAATGAGATACTTGGTCTGACGGAATCTTACTGCCTAGCCCACAGCGAGTAAAGAAAGCTACCAATCTCTCCACCTCCTTTTTTATCTTAACATTCCGTCATGGAATTGCCTCTGGAAATCTGGTAGACACATTCATTATTGTCAGCAGATATAGTTTTCCATTTCTATTTTAGGAAGAGGAGCTACACAATTAAACATAACCCACGTGAAATGTTCTTCGAATGCAGTAATTGGCAAGAAAGGTGCTGGTTTTATTACTGCCTGTTACTTACCTGCCATTTAGTATGTAAGTCATGTAAAAAAAAACATGTCCTTGTGCATTCCAGGCCACTAGAAATGTTTCTGTGCCTTAGCCTGAGTCTTTTATACACCTAGGTGACCGCCTGCAGTTAGTTCATGTGCTAGCCATAACATTGTATGCTACAGGTAACACAATGTGGTGCACCTCAGCCCATTTCCCTTCTGCAATAACCTATCGGGGTCTCCATTTTAATTTTATGATTCTATCCTTAAGTTAGTAACGTTTGACAATATATTCTGATTCCTTTTCTGTGTGTGTGCATGTGTATGTGTGTGTGTGAATGTGTGTGTATATATCTGTTGTAAGTCCATTAGCCTTTCTGGACTAAACACCTCTGCCTGATCCTCTGCCTGTTCTGGTTTTTCCTGCACTGTTACATCAAACAGGGTGTCAGTTCACCGAGCATCAACTCATTTGTCTTTTTCTTTCGTTTTTCCTTCCTGCTGTAACTTATGACAGTGGGATCTTGTTGCTACACACTGTGGAAAAATTCCTCGGTATTTTTCTTTTAACATCTCAATTGCCTAGTCTTCTGTTGGCTTCTCCACCACAAGGGGTGCCTATCCCACCTCGCCTCCTGCGAAATCGTTCCCAAGAACAAACTGTATTCCTGGAACTGACACTCTGTTATTCACTGTCACTCTGACTTCCCCAACCTTGATTTGGCACTGCATCCTGATCTTACACAAGGGAATGCTTAATTTCTGTCCCCATTCTACAAATTAACACGCTCTTGATTAACATGCCAGAAAAAGTGAAAATACTTCCATCTCTTACTATTAGAGGGTGAGAGAAAGTGAGGGCTGCAGATGCTGGAGATGAGATTTGAAAAGTGTGGGGCTAGGAAAGCATAGCCAACCAGGCAGCTTCCGAGGGGCAGGGGCGTTGACTTTTCAGGCATAAATCCTTCATCAGGAAAGTGGGGGGCAAGGGAGGGGGAAAGAGGTTGAGAAATAAATGGGAGGGTGGGGATGGAGCTGGGTGGAAGGGAGCTTGGAAGGCGATAGGTAGATGCAGGTGAGCTGTAATAGTGATAGGTCGGAGAGGAGGGTGATAGGACACCAATTGGTGGTAGTACAGCTGGAACCCTCAAACTGTATTACATCAACGTTGACTTCACTAAATTCCAAATCTCCCCTCCACCAACCTCTCCCAGATCCAACCGTTCAAACTAGCACTGCCCTCTTGGACTGCCCTAACTGGCCATCTTCCTTCCCACCTACCGACTCCACCCTTCCCTGCGACATATCACTGATACTCCCACCTACATCTTCTTATGGCCTTCCCAGTGACCCTTCCACCAGCCCAACTACTGCACTTATATTTATCTTTCAGCCGCATTGTCCCCCCACCACATTCCTGACGATGGGTTCCTGCCTGATATTCGATTGTCCTGCTGTTTGGATGCTGCCTGATCTGTTGTGCTTTTCCGGTGTCTCACTTCTCAACTATTAGAGACTGAGCAGATCCCGTATCTCACAAAATTATAACTTCTTGTCTTTCTCCCCCTGTTCTTTCTGAGTATTCTTTATCTACAGAATCGAATTCTTTCAGAGATCAGGTACTAAGTCCATACCTAGCCCTTGCCTAGGCTGTGCACTGTCCTGCAGCTCCTTGGCTCCACTTGGAGTCTCCTTTACCAGTTTCACTAATGCCACTGGGCTTAGCCTCTTCTACCACATCTTTCCCCAAAGTGCCTTCATTCAATGCCCAGCACGGTGTGTCCCAGCTTACTGCAGTGAAACCACCTTTTCCCAGTGCCCTTCTTAAACCATCAGCACTGTCATTTTATGTGTTCCACTCCCTTATAGAGAGAGCCTGAGGCCTTTCACCACCTTTCACCCCCTTGGGCTTCTTTCTTCACCTGTAGTAAACTATTGTGAGCTACTGTTCGCTTTGTAATGTGTGATCGTCCCTTCTCCCAATTTCTATTCCTCACAGGATGAAAATCTTGCCAGCAGCTAAATATCATCTCATGCCCCAGTGTAATATTTTCCTGCCCTTTCTGCCGTGCTTCTCACTTCTTGAACTTTCGGTACATTCACATGAATTCTTACTATCTCTGGAAGTGAGTCTTTTAACTTCTCCAGCAAATTAATCCCCCTTCAAGCCTCACAGGTCTTATCCATTTTTAAGGCCAGCACCCACCTGTCAAAATGACTGTGGTTAATTCTTTCAAACTCAATGTAAGACTGACATGTTTCCGTCTCTATTTTTCTGAACTTCTGTCTATATGTTTCTAGTACCAATTCATAACGAATCAAAATAGCCAATTTGACATCTTGATAATCTCTTGACCCCTCATCTGATAGCGCTGCACATACCTCACCAGCTGTGCCCACCAGCTTAGTCTGAACTAGCATTACCCACAAGTTCACTGGACACGTCATCCAACTTGCCATTTTTTCAAATGAAATAAAAAAGGTTTTGACATTTTTCTAACCGAAATATGGCAAGTTACTAACCTAGTTGTATACATCCCTTGTTCTCCCTTCATCTCCATCCTGTTAACTTAACTTTCTTGAATAATTCCCAACTTCTGAATTTCAAATCCTCTCTCACTTTCTTTTTCCTCTCTTTCTCTTTCTTCTCTATCTATTTCCTTTTTTTAATTTATCTTCTATCTCCAGTTGCCACTTTTGCAATTTAAGGTTTTTCTAACTCTACTGAAGTTGCCTATTTCTCTGATACACCAAAGTGCTTGACCAACTCCATTATAATTTCAGCTTCCCTTTTCTCCCTGTTTGAACCCAATTCCAACCTATTTGCTAATTCTAAAAAATGTCCTCCTTCTGTCCTTCTAAACTTCCTTGGAAAATTTAGGAACCTCTTTTGTAATGTTAAAAGCATTTCCCTCACTTTTGATTTAATCAATCACAAGTAAAAAAATTAAACGAATTTTCCCACTGGTTTTATTTGAAGATCAATGTCACTAATTACAACGAGTTGGAATTTGCTGGGACCTTTTGTCCCCCAAATCTGTTCAAGTTTGTCCAAATCCCATACGGCAAGGCCCCAAAACTGTTATGACATCAATGTCGAATCCCTCTGTAAATTAAAACCACATACCTAGAAAAGCTCACCTCACATCATAATCTGTTAAAACGTGAGCGACAGAGAACTCCTAAATTCCACTAATAGACCAAAAGTAACAATTTATATCTCTGCAAGTTAGCTCGCTGAACTTGAAGGTTTGTTTTCAGAAGTTTCGTCACCATGACTAGATTACATCATCAGTGAGAGTCTCCGCTGAAGCTCTGGTGGTATGTCCCGCCTCTCCATTTAACGTCTTGGTTTCTTAAAGTGGGTGATGTTATTTCCGGTTATTTTAACAAGACAATGTAGACAGGATCTAAATTGATCCGTTTATTGATGGACTTCTGGTTAGAAGGCCATTCCTCTAAGAAGGTCCTTGCGTGTCTTAGCATGTGTGTGTGCTTTGTCCCAGTCAAAGTGGTGCCTTTCATTGTCTGTATGTATGGAACATAGTGATAGTGCGTCATGTCTTTTGGTGGCTAGTTGGTGTTCATATATCCTCGTAACACGACAACAGGACAGTTTCAATGGTCGAAAAGTGATTTTATACACACTGTTTAATCAATGTTTGTGTGCAGTTAAGTAGCATTTTTAACATGTGCACAACACATTGTAAATGAACAACAGAGACACAGTTATCGAAAAATGATGCATATGATGTATAAAATTGATAAAACTTTAAAAAATGATTTGATCCTCTCAACGTTCCCTCCTTTTCTGGAATTCCCTACTCTACTCTCTCATTCTTACCAGGATGTGTGCTCCAAATTCTTGATTCTAGGGTCCCAAATTATTTCAGTTAATCCCCTTCAATATGTTGGCCTGTTGGGTTCTTTCCAAAGCTAGTGCCTGTCATATAATCGGAGATAAATATTCTGGCATCAGACTCAGCATTCGAACATATTACTCTGTTGTACATGCACTGTACCAAGGACAACAGCACACAGGCATTGCCAAACCACTGGGGAATGTTCATCTACTTCTTTCGATAATGCAGTTTTCTTATTTTCCACATCTCCAGATCTATATCCTCTCTCTCGTTCTCCCTTTGTATCTAGATAAGAAATCCACCAATTATTCTTCGTGTCCCATCTCCCAAAACTCCTTCTTTCAGTTCACATCTAATGCTCTCTTCAAGATGTAATGTGGTTATAATTAAGCAATGTAACTACCAGGACATGCGGGCGTAGCTGGCCAGACTTAATTGGAAGAGGAGCTGAACAGAAAGACAATGGAGCAGGAATGGGAGGAGGTTCTGGGGATAATTCGGAAGATAATACCAGAAATGCAACCCCAAGAAGATGAAACATACTCATGGGAGGACAAGGCAGCCATGAGTGATAAGGCATCAAACCAAAAGAGAAAACATGCAATGTGGTGAAGATGATTGGGAATCCAGAGAATTCATTGGCTCTGATACTATATAACGCTGGCATCACTGACACTGCAGAGCTCTTAATCGTGGTCAGGGAGAGAAACAGAGGAAACACATTCACTTTAAACACAGAAGATGGTACTTCTCAAGGAAAAAATTTCAGGTGAATTAAATATTTGAATTAAGATCAGTTAAATGCTTTTGCAGAATGTATCAGATTGGAAGCAAGACCCGGGGAGACAGACCCTCAGTAGAATGAGAGTATGAAAATGGAAGTAGTTCCACATCATAAACCAGATTAGGTCACTGAGTGCAGTGCTGATGGGTGAATGGGTCTCAGTGAGAATTGGGGAACAGACAGCAGAATTGCATTGCAGGTATTGCAGCTTGACACTGCGTTTTCACGTAGTGCTGCAGACCACAGCAGCAGGAAAAGCAGACCTGCTTTCAACCACAACCTGTAACTTTTTGCCAGGGTAACACCTCAGTCTGTCATTACCATCAACACCATCTATGACTCAGTGACGAGTGTGGGTGAACATGTCAGAATCACGTGAACCTTAACCTGATGCTAAGTCATTGAAGCGACCGGACTTGACCAACAGATCTGAACGAAGCCCTGCAGTCCTGTCACGTTCAGTTATAAAATGGTAATGGACGATTAAACAAATGAGTGGAGGAGATGGCTCCACAAACGCCCCCATCCTAAATAATGGAACAGACCTGCACATCAGTGCAAAAGAGAAGGATGTTTTATCTGCACCATCCTCTGCCAGAAGGGTTGGGTCGATGATCCACCTCACCCTCATCATGATGCCCACAGAATCACAGATGTCAGTCTTCAACCAATTTCAATTGCTGTACGTGACATGAAGAAACAGTTGAACAGAGTAGATATAACACAGGCAATGAGCCCTGACACCATTCCTGCAATAGGACTGAATACTTACGCTGCACAAAAAGCTGTGTCCCTGGGGAAGCTGTTTCATTCCAGCTCCAACTCCGACATCTCCCTGGCAGTGTGGAAAATTACTCAGCTAAGTCCCGCTCCCTAAGAGGGGGATAATTACAATCTGACCTATTACCTCCTCCTCAGTCCCATCACGACAGTCAAATTGGTTGGACTTCTTTTTGACAGAGCTGGTAAATAGCACATAAATAACCTGCTCAGTGTGGTTTCCGACAGGTCCCCATGTGGAGATGATGCTGTTGTGGTAATGGCACTGGATTACAAATCCAGACCAGGCTAATGCTCTGGCAGCGGGTGGAAGTTAAAGACAATTAATAAAGTATCGAGATCTAAAATCTGGGGTCAGTAACAGTGACCTTGAAGCCAGTATCGATTGTAAACATAATTTCATCCTCCAATGTACTTTTAGGAAGTGAATCTCCCATGATTTCCTGGGCTGGCCTAAAAGTGACTCCAAAAACCCTGACATGTGATAAAAACTTCAATGGTCTCTGAAATTGCCAAGCAAGGGCACTCATTTGTATCTAACTACTCCGAGGTCTGAAAGGATGAAACCGGACAGAACACCCGGCCTCAGCATCAGTGTCGGAAAAGGGAATGGGAACACAGTCCTGTGGACTCTGCAGAAACCTCCTTCCTAACATCTGACAGCGTGTGACAACATTTACAGAGCTTTCCCACAGACTGCACAGAAACAGCGAGAAAGGAGTAGGTCATTCAACACATTGAGTCTCCCCCATCCTAGTTCATGGAAAAAGTCTCCTCAATGCACTTACCCCACACGATATACATATCGGTTAATGTGAGTAACCTTGTGAAGCTATAAAATAGGAAGTGTAGTAGTACGTTTGATCCATCGAGTTTGCTACCCAATTCAATGTAATGATGGTTAGCCCTTCATTTCAACACCGTACTCCTGCTCTCCCACCATCCATTTACTGTCTCTAAATCCTTATCTATAATCAATGTCTCGGTTTCCAGGTGTGAGCGAATTCCCCAGGTTCACCAGCCTGTGAGTGCAGTCATTTATTCTCATCTCAATGCAGAGTGACCTGCTTCCAATCTGACTCACCCTGTCAGAGTTTTGTATATTTCACTGAGATCTCTATTCATTGTCCTAAACCCCGTGGAATACTGGCCCAGTCTCCCCAATCTCTGCTCCCACAACAAGCCCGTCATTCCAGAGATCAGTCTGGTCATCCTTCACTGCTCTCCATCAATGTCAGGTTTGTCCTTAATTATGTAAGGAGACCATAACTACACACAATACTGCACAATGTTCGGGATGATATCTCACCAAGGCCCTGTACATCTGCAGTAAGACACCCTTTCTCCTGGACTCACATCCCCCTGAAATGAAGGTCAACACACCATTTATCTTCCTCACTGCTTTCTGTTTCTGCAATATTGCTTTCAGCGTCTGGTGTACAAGGAGATGCAGATCCTTTTTAGTGTTGCAGCTCCCCACTTGGTGGGTCTGTGTACACTGGGCACCGTCCCAGTCTCCATTCCCAGGATTGTCATCTGGTTGCAGAACTCACTGCACTGCAGGGGCCTCAGAGGTTTATGCAGAAGGAAACAACAAAAAGGAGCATACGTCCCTTTGTAGATCAACATGTTTCAACCAATCCTTTCCAAATGGTTGGCTGCCAATTTATCGTTTCCACCAAAGGGCACACCGTCACCTCTATCCACATTGTTCGCCATCTGTCACGTATTTACCCATTCCCACAACTTGTCAAAATCTTCTTGGTGTTTTTTACATCCTCCTCACCCACTCACAATCCCACATCCGTAAGTGCTGTCAGCAGGCTTGGATATATTGTATCTGATTCCAGTAACCAAATGTTTAAATGGCATTGTGAACAGCTTGGCCCCAAGCACCGATCCCTGCAACACCTCAGCAACCGTCCTCGATTAATTTCTATTCATTTATTTCTCCGAGTCACTGGCTGGGCCAGCATTGTCCTGTCCCTAATTGCGAAGGTGGTGGGGAGCTGCCTTGTTGAACCGCTGCAGTCCACCTGCTGTGGTTGACCTCCAATGCCATTAGGGAGGGAATTCCAGGATTCTGACCCAGTGACTGTGAAGGAGCAGTGATATATTTCCAAGTCAGGATGGTGAATGGCTTGGCGTGGAACCTGAAGATGATGGCATTCCCATACATCTGCAGCCTTTGTCCTTCTAGATAGATGTGGTCGTGAGTTGGGAAGATGGTCTCTGAGGATCTTTGGTGAATCATTTCATTGCAGCATGTAGATACTGCTGCTGCTGAGCGTTGATGGTGGAGCATTGTGGGTGAATGGACGGTCAAACTGGCTGCTTTGTCCTGGATGGTGTAAAGCTTCTTGAGTGTTGTTGGGGCTGCACTCATGCAGGCAAATTGGGAATCTTCCATCACACTTCAGACTTATTCATTGTAGATGATGGACAGACGTTTGGAAGTCAGGATGTGAGTTACTTGCCGCAGTATTCTTAGCTTCTAATCTGCTGTTATAGTTACTGTCATTATGTGGCGAGACCAGTGAGTTTCTGAGCAATGATTACCCACCAGGACTTTGATACTGGGGGATTCAGTGATAGTAACACCATTGAATGCCAAGGGGCAGGTTAGATTGTAATTTACTGGTGATGGTCATGGTCTGGCATTTGCGTGGCCTGAATATTACTTGCCACTTGTCAGCCTGGATACTGTCCAGATCTTGTCGCATTTGGACATAGACTGCTTCAGTATCTGAGGAGCCACAAATGTTGCAGAACATTGTACAATCACTGGCGAACATCCCCACTGCTGACCTTAAAATGGAGGGAAGGTCATTAATGAAGCAGCCTTGAAGAAGTTTTCGGTCACTGCCCGAGGGACTCCTAGAGACTTGTACTGGAGCTGAGTTGACTGACCTTCATCAACCATGACCACCTTCCGACGTGTTAGGTATGATTCTAAGCAGCGGGGAGTTTGCCCCTGATACCCATTGATTCCAGTTTTGCTAACGCCCCTTGATACCACACTTGGTCGAAGACAGCCTTGATTTAAAGGGCTATCACTCTCACCCACCTCTGGAATTCAGCTCTTTTGTCCATGTTTGAACCATGGTAATGAGGTCAGGAGCTGAATGGCCCTGGTGGAGCCCAAACTGGGCGTCATTGACCAGGGTATTGCTCGGCAGGTGCTGATTAAAATCACTGACACCTTCCACCACTTTAGTGATGATCGAGAGGAGACTGATGGGGTGGTAATTGGCTGAATAGGATTTGTTCTGCTTTTTATGTACAGGAGATACTTGGGGTAATTTTCCACATAACCAGGGAAATGTCATTGTTGTAACTGTATTGAAACAGTTTGGCTAGGGGAGTGGCAAGTTATGGTGCACAAGTTTTCAGTACTGTTGTCAGAATGTTGTCAGAGTCTGGATTATTTGGAGTATCCAGTATCTCGGACCGTTTCTGGATATCGCGTGGACTGAATCAAATTGGTTGATGACTGGTAACTGGATCGTTGTGGACCACTGGAGGAGGCTGAGATGGATCATCCACTCAGCATTTCTGTCTGAAGATTGTTGCGAATGCATCAGCCTTATCTTATACACTGAAGTGCTGGGCTTTACCATCATGGTGGAAGGGGTTATTTGTGGAATCTCTTCCTCCAGTGAATTGTTTAATTGTCCCCAACGTTTCTTGACTAAATGTGGAAGGACTTATACCTTACAGAATCATACCTTACAGACAATGTCAGGCTGTTGCTTGACGAGTCTGTTTATTTCTATTCACTGTTTCATGCCAGCTGTCCCAGTCTAGAAACATGGTCATACATTAGCCCCCATCCACTAAGATTTGATTTTGTAAACTGGGCTTGGAGCTTAACAAAACGTTTTCTGAAAATCCACGTGTTTTACGTCCATTGGTTCTCTATCATTTGTCTGCCAGTCTGTTTCTCAAACATAATTCTCATTTCATAAATCTATGTTAGTGTTGTCTATGACCATTACTTTCAGTCCCAATAATTTATCCTAAACCATTTCCTTACTATGTTGGATGTTCCATGTGCTCTATCATTTTCCCACCCCAGACTTGGTTTTCCTTGTACTGTTAGAAAGTTCTGTGAAGACAGAACTGCAGCAGTGGCTTCACAGTTTTGCCATTTCCCTGTTCCCCAATCTCCATTCTCTGGTTTCAAACTGTAAGGAAACTGCACTTGTTTTCTCATCTTTCTCACATTGACATAATTTAACAAGTTGTCACCGTTCACTCTTATAGCCCTTGTGAATATACTCTTCAGAAACTCATCAATTCCTGCCTTAAACTGCTCAATAATTGACCTTCCACACCATACATTCACAGGAGCATAGACTCTGTGCCAACAGCAGTACAGCACGATTTATATTAGTTCCACTTCCCTACAGCAGGCCTATAGCCTAAAATGTTATTACACTTCCAAATGCTCGTCTAAGTACTTTTTAATGATTGTGAGGTTACTCGTGATAATTCCCCTCTCAGGAAGTAATCCCAAAACACAATACCCTCGAGGTGAAAAAAAGTTTAAATCCTCTCTGAACCTCAAACTCTTCACTTTAAAAGTATACTGGCTTGACCCTCTGACTAAAAGGAACAGCGGCTCTCTATCCACCCTGCCCGTGTCGCTCATAATCTTATCCTTCTGAATCACGGACCCCTCAGCTTTCTCTGCTCCAATCTAAACAACCTGAGCTTATCCAGCCCCTCTCCATAGCTGATATGCTCCATCCCAGGGAACATCCTGGTGAATCACCTCTGCACCCTCTCCAGTACAATCACATCCCCCCTGGAATGTGGCTCCCAGAGCTACATACAGTACTCCATTTTGTCCGAACCAAAGCCCTGCATTGTTCTTATAATCTACGCCCTGATTAGGAAACACAACACCCAAGGTCCAATTCTTAACTAGCCCATTAACCTGTCCAGTCACATTCAGGGATGTGTGGAGAAGCACAATCTGAACTTCCCAGTGTGCTGCCATTCATTGAGTACTCCCCTGTCTGGTTCATTCTCCCAAAGTGCATCACCTCATATTTATCAGGGTTACATTCTATCTGCCATTGATCTGCCCATCTGACCATTCTATCTGAATCTTCCTGTAACTTAAGGCCTTCCTCCTCACTGCTAACCACCCAGCCAATCTTTATGTCAAACATACACTTACTTATCACATCTCTCCCACTCTCCACCAAACCCCCTCCACGTTCAAATCTATAGTTTTTTTTATGAATGGCACAAACAATAAGGGACACAGCACTGATCCCTGGGGTACACCAGGGGACACTGGTCTCCAGTCACACAAATAGCCTTCTCCCACCACCCTCTGCCTCCTGACACTAAGACAATTTTCATCATCACTTGTCAAGTTATCATTCATATTGTGAGATTTTACTTTATTTTTCAGTTTCCCAGTTTGAAATTTGTCAAAAGCCTTCTTAAAAAAACTAAACAATCGATCTCCTCAAACTAATTCAATCAAATCCATTGGATGTGACTTCCTTCTGATAAAGTCATGATAATTATCCCTGATCAAACCTTGTGACTCTGATTGGAGTTCGATATTCTCCTTCCCTATTTTATCCAGTAGTTTCCTTAACAATGATCTAATACTCGCTCGTCTATATTTCCCTGGACTATCTCTCCCACCCTTACTGTGAAGTGGAATCGTATTAACAGTTCTCCAGTTCTCCGGCACGTCCCCTATGGTCAGATTCTAATTAAAGTATTCAGTCAGGGTCTTTCCTCCCTTGACCCCAACACCCTCCTGTGATACAACCCATTCAGACATGGAGATTGGTCCAAATTTAGACAGAACAAAGCCTCAAATTCTTTCTAAAAATACATGAATGTGTTCAAGATCTTCCCCAATCATCTTCTTGAATTCTGTACCTGCCTCCTCCTTCTCCCAAGTAAAATAGATGTGAAGGTTAGATGTTACAATCCATCAATGTTCTCCAGCTTGACACACAGACTGCCCCTTTCGTTTCTAATGGACACTAACTGTTTGCTGATTATTCTATTCTACTTGTCCGTGTAGAATATCGTAGGATTCTCCTTGATCTCGCCGACTTCTACTTCTCCATGTTCTTTAAAAAAAGCTCATGAATATCCAACTATACGTTATCCATTGGTTCTTCATTGCGTATGTCTCCAAGAATAATCTTGAAACCATTTTAAAACGATGTTTTCCACTTCTGGTTTTTCTTTCATCGATACATTATCACACTCCCCAGTTATGTTATTATCGTCTTTCTATCGAGTAGCATGTTCTTTGTAATCGAGTGCAATAGACACCCAACTTCGGATGACAAGTTACTGGTCTGTAGTTCACCAATCTCTATCTTCATCCTTTCTTAAACTGTTGGATAATATTTATAACCTTTGCCTTATCCAGATTGGCTAAATGACTTTTGGGAATGTGTCAGAAAATAAACTGAAAATCCGCGATGCAATCAAATTGTCTATTACTGCTTCCTCTGAAATTCTTGTATGCAGTACATCTCGTCTGTCAGATTTATAAATACTCAATCCAGCTTTCTTTTCAAAGATAACCCCAACACTGATAAGAATGACCTTAGACTTTACTTACACAAGTCCCATGGTCACTTGGTATTTCTGGAAGAATTTCTGGACATTCTTCCATGAAGATAGACACAAAAAAACTGTTTGTTTTCCCTGCGATTTCTCTGCTCTCTGCAATAAATTATCCTGAACGCACACCAACTGTTCCACATTTGACCTTGTTTTTATTATTTTTTTCCCACACATTGATAGACGCTTTTTAGCAGTCTTCATGTTTTTCTTTCGTTTGCATGCTTTTTCTCTCTTTGATTTTCTTCTCAGTTTCTTGGTCATCCTTTGCTGGGTCCTACATCAGCCTGAATCCACTGGCTTACTGCAACACTTGGCATTTTTCTAAGCTGCCTCCTTTCATCTAATAGGCAGAAGAAGGTGAGTTTGAAAGTGATAGTCAGAGAGGAGGGTGGCCCAGATTGAAAGGAAGAAAGGTGGACACAAAGGAACATTCAAAAAGGCGGTGCTGACTTGGAATTTTGGAGTGGGATAAGGTGGAATTAGGAGAAATGGGGAAATGGGAACCACACTATGATCCCCTGTGGTTGGAGGGTCCCAAGGCAGAAGATGCTCCAGGCTTCTGGTGGCTCGGGTTTGGCGGTGGAGCAGGCCCAGGACCCACATGTCTTTGGCAGAGTGGGAAGGGGAGTTAAACAAGGCTGAGTTGTTCAATGTGGCTGTCCCAGAAATGTTCTCTGAAATGATCCACAAGTTGACCTCCTGCCTCGCCAATGTAGAGAAGACCACATTGGGTTTAATGGATGCAGTAGATGAGGCGTTCTGTCTCCCTTCGTCATCTATTACTTTCAACCCCACCTTCATCTACCTATCGCATTCCTAGCTATCCCAGCTATCTCCCCCCTGCCGCACCCCTTCTCATTTATCTCTCAGCCCCCTTGGCCCATAAGCTTCATTCCTGATGATGGGTTTATGCCCGAAACATCGATTTATCTGGTCTCAGTATGCTGCCTGACTTTGCTTTTGCAGTACCACATTCTTCGACTCGGATCTCCAGTATCTCTAGTCCCCATTATCTCTTCACACCTTCATGGCTTGCATGATTCCGATTTATAACGGTTACTTCAAATAAAAATGAAACTATCGTGTACTCAAACAGCATAAAAGAAAACTAATACATTGTGGTCACTGTTCCCAAAAGGTCCTTTCCAGCAAAAATTTTAATTAGCTATTCTGATCACTCAACACCAATTCCTAAATAACCTGATCTCGAACTCAGTGCTCGACATAGTGTTCATGTAAACCATCTCGCACGTGGTCATGAAATCCATTTTTCCCAGCATTAGCATTCAATTGTGTTAACACAGTTTAGATAAACATTAAAAAGTACACTATTACTGCAGTACACACAAATGTGAATATCTCATTTCCTGTTTTATAACATGTCCAGCATTTGTATTGCAGCTTTAACTTTGATATATAACTCCCATCAATGTTTGCTCCTCCTTGCTGTTTTTATGCTCCACCTTACTAGATTCTGTGGAATCTGACCGACTTGGGCTCTGGGGAGATTAGTGGTAGAGATCATCTCGCCACATCATTTATGATCTTCTCAAACTTTAATTTCTCCAGATCTCCCGTTATGCTGATGCAGTAGAGAAGGACAATGATCTTCCAACAATGCTCTGTATTCCCCCAGAGAGCTGAGACAGCTCTAACCTGGGTGGGAACCTTACAGCAGGCTGGTAAAGTGTTGCTGCTGCTGTACAGGGTCTCAGTGAGATCACATCTGGAGTAGTGTGTACAGATTTAATCTCTTCAATGAAGAAAAGATTTTGTTATATTGGAAACAGCTCAGAGATGGTTCCCTCAACTGATTCCTGCTATGAAGGTGCTAGCTTACAACGAAAGGATGGTCAGGTTGACCCAGTAGCCATTGGAGTTTACATAAAGAGTGTCCTATTTCAACAAAGATGACAGAAGGAATCAACAAGTGAAGCAAATTACACAGATAGTGGAGGAATCCATTCCGTTCTCCAGCCTGTTACACAGGAACAACAGGAGAATATTCAGGCATTCGAGCCTGTTTCACCAAAACAGGATGAGGCTATTCAGCCCTTAGAGCGTGATATACATTTACAGAAGGAGGCCAATCAGCCACTCCAGCCTATAACGGTAGGCCATGCTGCACCAGTATCGTGTTAAACAGCAACAGGATCAGTTCATTCAGCCACCTCAAGTCTGTAACAACTGTAACAACTGGATGAGGTCACACAGTGACTGGAGATTGTTACACTGGGATAATAGGAGGCCATTCAGACCAACCGACCCTATTTCAACAAGTGAAGCAAATTACACAGATAGTGGAGGATCCATTCTGGATAAGGATAAAAACTGTCTGACACTTCTTTCATGAGAAAGGAAAAGGTAATTCAGATGCATGTCTATTGTCCGGGAACAAGAGAAGATCAATCACTCCCTCAGTCCCATCTCTGGGATACATGCGGATACCATTCAGCATTTCCACCTGTCATGGGGAAGTATGAAAAGATCCATCAGCCCCTCAAAATGTTACCCAGCAAAAGGAGGATTCCATAATCCCCCAACCCCCTAATGCATCAACGGGAGAAGGTCGTTCTGGCCTTGGAGACATCAGCATGGGAACACCAGAAAGATGCCAGCCCATCGAGATTGTACACCAGCAGGATGATGAGTCCAGCCAGCAACACATGCCACAAACAGCAATTGGAGTAGACCTCTTAAAACCTTTTGCCCATTAAACAGGAATTCAAAGAAAACGTAAAGGTTTTCGAAAGGGAAGAAATTATAATAACTGTATACATTTGGGACTAAAACGTAATGATAAGCCATTGTAATTTAAGACAATTATTAGAATCCATTGTTGAGGATACTTGCAAAGTTAAACCACAATCCATCGGAGTCAACATGGTTGTATAAAGGATAAATCGAGTTTGAAGTGTTTGCTTGAGTTTCTTTAAGATGTGACAAACAAGGTGGATAGTAGGATTCCTGGAGATGGAATGTATCTGGTCTTCCTGAAGGCATCGGATATGTCGCTTCTCCACAGAGTAAGTGGTAAGATCAGACAACATGGGTTTAGGAGTAATTTATTAGCTTGGATGGAGGATTGGTTAACCAACAAAATGCAGTCAGATGGACGAAATGTGCCATTTATTTTGGGAAATGCAATTTGTGGTGTGCTATTGATTTCAGTTCTCATTTGCAATCATTAGTATTACTGTACTTGGTTGACTGGATAGAAAATACGACATCACATTTTCAGATGACACTAACATTGGTGGGAAATTACGTCGGAATGATAATGCAAGACATTTAAAAACTGTATGGATAGGTTTGGTGAATGGGCCAACATTTGGCAAGGAAAATTAAAGTGAGTAAATGTGGGGCTATTCAAATTGGCCAGCATAATAGAAAAACAAATTATTATCTAAATTGAGAGAAAGTTCAAAGTGCTTAAGTGCAGAGGGATCTGGGTGTCTGCTTGCATATCACAGAAAACCTGCCTGCGGGTACTGCAAGTAATGAGAAATGCAAGCATAATTTCAGTGTTTATTTATAAAAGGATGGAGTAGAAAGGTAGGGTGTGTTGGTGTAGCTATGCAAGGCATTAGTGAGGCTGCAACTGGAGTACAGTTTGGGTGTCCTGCAGAATGAGGTATTTCCATTGGAGGCAATTCAGAAGAGCTTCATTAGATTGATTCCATATTTGAAGTGCTTGTCTTATGAAGAGAAATTGAGCAGTTTAGGCCTATACTCTCGAGTTTATAAGAATGAAAGGAGATCTCATTGAGGTCTGTAAAATGCTAAAAGTAAGTGAAAATGTCGATCTGGAGTGGATTTTTTTAAATGTGGCGCAATCTACAAAAGAGATTAGAGTTTTAGGATGGAGAGATGGCAGGAAAGTGGCACAGAGGTCGTGTTGACATCAGCCTCATCGAGCGGTTGGATTCCTCACAGATGCTCCTTGTTCTTATCCAACTCTTCAACTGTGTTGCACAGGAATGGGGAAGGACTGGGTATCATACAGGAAGCAGGCACTCAGGATAAACCAGTCTCAATCAGTTAGACAGAACGTAAACAGTAGGGTTACAGAGTAACCAGTACTTGGTTCTCAACTATTTACAGTCTAAACTAATGATCAGGAGGATGGAACAGATATACAGATGCTGAGTTTGGTGATGTCGCTGTGGTAAGCAAAAGAATAAATTATCAAGAGAGGGTGAAGAGTCTGCAGATAGATTCAGAGAGGTAAATGGAATAGATAATAGTTTAGCAAGTGGAATTTAACATGATATAACCTGTCATTTCATTTACAGAATAATGGAAGGCATTATGTTACTGAAATGGAGAGGGAATACAGGACTTAATGGTACTGTGTACTGGGGGTTCACTCAGACCTGTTCAGACTTGGGAGGTTTTGCTCCAGCCCTGATCGTCAGCTCCCAAAACACTCCAGTGACCCCATCGCTCTCCGTACACATGGACTACTTTGATGTGGTTGATTGGTGGTGGGGATGGTGTTTTGAAACGTGCATCAAGGGGACGACCTTTATCCAAGATATATTCATTTCTTTCTACGTGGAGACCCGATGACGATGGGACGATGCTTCTCAATGAAGAGGCCGTGACTGCTGCCAGGAGAGTGGGTATTCACCAACATGATGTACTGTGCATGGGCATACTGTAATATGAATAGAGACAGAGCTCCTTCAGTTCCTCTTCCTCTCCCCATTGACATGGATACTCTGCAGATTCCATGTACACCATCGGGAATCCCACTGTACTGGATACACCTGGCAGATCCCTGCTGTGGGAGAAACAATCTATTTACCTCATCCACCAGAAATATCCTCCATCACCGAATGGTGACACTGTTGTGCAGATACTGGGAAATGATGGATATGTCACCCAGTCCTGCCTGGAAAGTTCTGGATCATAGAAGCTGAATGAAACAGTGACCCTAACAGCCACTGGCAGCACCATCCTCCCCCTGGTGTGAAGCTGCAGGTCTTGTTGAAGGAGGTGACACCGATCTGTGACCAGCTCCTTGTTCAATCAGTGTCCCCTCTCTATCTGCTCCTGGGTTAAGTAAATCTTGGGAAGCTGTTCCTGGAAAACCCGGGGTGGATACAGCAGATCCATTTCCCCACACACACTCACTCTGTGGTTTCAGTGCTTTCCCTCTCTGCAGCCTCTGCTCCATTTGTTGTTCATGTTACACACCCAGATGCTGTAACTACAGTCCCCATGCTCCATCCAAAGTTGGGTCAGCAAATCCTCAGGTCTCCCTGAATGTCTGAGGCAGCCCACAGCACATCCTACAGCAAACCATCCCCAACCCCTCCACTAACGTTTCAGTAACAGGAGACAGTCAGATACCCCTCGGCTGCAGATCCCCGCAAAATGTTTTAAGAAGACCGATTAGACGCAAACATTTCCTTAATTTAAACATAGATGGGAAGTGTGCGTTCCAGATATGTTGTGACTGGTCAAACCACTCGTCATTTAGCAAAATACAATTTATTCAAATGCTTTAGTTAAAATCCAATCAAAGAGAGGAACATTTTGGGATAGCTTATATGTTGGAAAACTTACACAACAATAGATACCATACCGTCTTCGTATACACTGCTTGGCACAAAGATATATTCAAATACAGATTCTTACAGCAATGTTCCCATCCAGGAGCTATCAACATCAACAGAGATCTCAGAGAGAAAAGCAGCTATTGAAACTCCTAACCCTTCTTGGATTCCCAACAGCTTCTGAATGCTTCAGCAAAAAACAAAACGAGTAAAACCTGGTCTGTGAGATCTGCCCACTGCCCTTCCATTGTTACCACCATTTAATGAAACCTAAAGGCCTCCTCAGTTATTTCCTTATACTGTAGTTCGGCACCTCTGCCTTTAGAACCTCTCTTCAAAAACAACCTGAGAGAAAAGAACCTTTTTACGGTGATAGTATTCTCACAACTCGACCTTTAATAAAATGATCCATCAATATACAAAGATGGATTAATTTTAGACCTCCTAATCGTCCTCTATTAGTAGACTGAAATGCATATATAGGTAAAAACAATGACCGCAGATGCTGGAAACCAGAGTCTGGATTAGTGGTGCTGGAAGACCAGAGCAGTTCAGGCAGCATCCGAGGAGCAGTAAAATCGACGTTTCGGGCAAAAGCCCTTCATCAGGAATTGCGGCAGAGAGCCTGAAGGGTTGAAAGATAAATGAGAGGAGGGTGAGGGTGGGGAGAACGTAGCATAGTGTACAATAGATGAATGGGGGAGGGGATGAAGGTGATAGGTTGGGGGGAAGGTGGATTAGATAAGTGGAAAAGAAGATAGGTAGGTAAGACAAGTCATGGGGACAGTGCTGAGCTGGAAGTTTTGAAGTGGAGTGAGGTGGGGGATGGGGAAATGAGGAAACTGTTCAAGTCCATATTGATGCCCTGGGGTTGAAGTGTTCTGAGGCGGAAGATGAGGCATTTTTCCTACAGGATCTGGTGGTGAAGGAGCGGCGGTGAAGAAGGCCCAGGACCTCCATGTCCTCGGCAGAGTGGGAGGGGGAGTTGAAATGTTGGGCCACAGGGCAATGTGGTTGGTTGGTGCGGGTGTCCCGGAGATGGTCCCTAAAGTGCTCTGCTAGGGGACGTCCAGACTCCGCAATGTAGAGGAGATCGCATCGGGAGCAACGGATACAATAAATGATATTAGTGGATGTGTAGCTAAAACTTTGATGGATGTGGAAGGCTCCTTTAGGGCCTTGGATGGAGGTGACGGAGGAGGTGAGGGCGCAGGTTTTGCAGTTCCTGCGGTGGCAGGGCAAGGTGCCAGGATGGGAGGGTGGGTTGTTTGGGGGCGTGGACCTGACCAGGTAGTCACGGAGGGAATGGTGTTTGCAGAAGGCGGAAAGGGGTGGGGAGGGAAATGTATCCCTGATTGTGGGGTCTGTTTGGAGGTGGCAGAAATGTTGGCGGATGATTTGGTTTATGCGAAGGTTGGTAGGGTGGAAGGTGAGCACCAGGGTCCTTCTGTCCTTGTTACAGTTGGAGGGGTGGGGTCTGAGGGCGGAGGTGCGGGATGTGGATGGTATACGTTGGATGGCATCTTTAACCACGTGGGAAGGGAAATTGCGGTCTCTAAACAAGGAGGCCATGTGGTTTGTTCTGTGGTGGAACTGGTCCTCCCAGGAGCATATACGGCGGAGGCGGAGTAATTGGGAATACAGGATGACATTTTTGCAAGAGGTAGGGTGGGAAGATGTTTAATCCAGGTAGCTGTGGGAGTCGGTAGGTTTGTAAAAAATGTCGGTGTCAAGTCGGTCGTCATTAATGGAGATGGAGAGGTCCACGAAGGGGAGGGAGGTGTCAGAGAAGGTCCAGGTAAAGAGAAGGACAGGGTAGAATGTATTGGTGAAGTTGATGAATTGCTCAAACTCCTCACCGGAGCACAAGGTGGCGCCAATGCAGTCATCAGTGTAGCGGAGGAAGAGGTGAATATATATTACATTGACTCTGAGCATACAGATGTTCACAACTCGATTCGATTTCAGTCATTTTGCTCCTGCCACAGAATGCCTTTGTCTTTCTTCATCCAAGTCTCCAGAATGTGTCAAAACCTGAGATTTTCTTGCCCGATCACCTGTATAATTTCAAATTGAATGGCAGTAATAATAAACCAAATCGAAACAGACTGATATTCTTCTCCCTAAACTTCTCCAAAAACTTGAAGGGCTCACGATCAGTGAAAAGGATTTGTCTCATTTATGTTATTCGCAATTTAAATGCTGAAATGTTGTAACGCCAACACCAAGCTCAAGGCCTCCTTCCCCATTGTGGAATAAATCTGTTGATGTTTCCACTGGACACTCCAACCACACGTTACATAATGGAGCACTTCTCACCTCTCCAATAGTCCCTCTGAATGACATAGCTCCTCATGTCTCAGCATAAGAGAGTTACATACTTCTGTACCTCTTAATGCTGTTACCTCTTTAATGCTACTCCTGGCCGATGCCAGTAAACCTTACTCTCACAGCGATATGTTTTAAGAAGATCTCACACATTCTTCTCACTCCCTCACAGCAACCAAACATTGATTTCTGAACTCAATCATCGTCATCATCAGCCATTTCAGCTTCTAACCTTGCCATTGTAACTCTCTGCTCTTCCACATGAGTTCTCACGACTGCAGGAAGTGAATTGTTGAACTTCTCCAAAATAAGAATCTCTCTAAGAGGGCCATAGGTTTGCTCTGATTTAATACCCTTAACCACCTTTCAAAATCACTTTGTTTGATCCTTTCAGACTCCATGTGTGTTTACCCCCGGACCCTATTTTCGATCCTGAAACACTGTCTGTCAGCTTCTGGCACAAGCTCATGTGAACTTCCGATGGTTTTCTTCACCTCCTCCTCCTCCCCAGACCCCGCCTCTGAGAGGGATGGAAATACCTATCAGTTTGGTTTGAATCAACTAAATCCATATGTTCACTGGGCACTGCATTTGTTTAGCCACTTTCTCAAATGAAATTAAGAAGGCTCCCCCATCATTCTCATCAAATTTAGATAATGTCTGGATGTATTTAAACAGATCCCCACCAAGCCTTTGGCCACTATAGGGTTGCTCATCCTCACTATCCTCCTCATGCAGCCTACCATCTACCTTCATCACCACCTTCTATGTCAACTTTTCTCTCTAATTACTAACGTTTGAAGTTAAATCTCTCTGCTTTTTCTTCTTTGTTTTTCTCTCCTTTTCTTCATTTTATTTCTATTTTTCATCATAATTCAAACTGTTTCAATTCCTTCTCATGTTCACGGTGCCTCATTTGAAATTGAATTCTCGCCATTTCCAAAGACTCTGATGGCGCTTCCACCAAATGTAATTGCCGAGTTATAGCTGTAATTATCTCTCATTTTCTCACAGACAAACACAACCCCAACTCCAGCTCGTCTGCCAATTCCTACAGCTTTGCCTTCATTACCTTTTGTAAAACCCCAAATTTCACTTCTTCCATACCCAGAGAACTCTCAGTGACTGAAAGACTCTTTATACACAACACACTGTTTAAACCAACTGAATTCAACATCCGGAACGAAAGTTACTAATATCTACCATACGCGACCTATGAACCCAATAGCCTCCTGGTGCATACTCTCCTGTGTCTGCATGAGCTTATTCTGGATTCGCTGGTTTCCTCCCCCACTCCAAAGGTGTGCATGTCATGTGAATTGGCCATGCTAAGTTTCTTGTAGTTTTCAGGGATGTGTGGGTTATGAGTTTTTGTCGGGGTAAATGTGTAATAATAGGGTAGAGGAATGGGTCTGGGTAGGTTACTCCTCGGAGGGTCGGTGTGGACTTGTTGGGTCGAATGGCCTGTTTACACACTGTAGGGATTGGAATTCTAAACCCAATTTGGTGTTACCAGACAAGAGTTCCTAGTTTGCTACAGACGAACCCGACTGCCTCAGACTATTTTAAGGAGGTAGCTTGGATGTGAACCTTTTCGTATTTTAAAGGTAGATGTGAAATGGGTGTTCCCGATGGGATGCTACTCGTAAAACCACTCACCATTAATTAAAACACAATATATTTTCTCATGAAAATGCATAAAAAATGAAGAGGAATTTAGAATAACTTAACTATTGGAAACCTTAACCGAATAATGGATACAGTACCTTCTACAAATGAACTGTTCCAATATACTAACATCACCTAAACACATTCCATGGTAAAAAAAGAGCATTCAGACATACAGTTCTCCAATCCAGGAGGAAACAGCATCAAGTGAAGCTTCAGAGAGAATAGCAGCTAGGGATAATTTTCTAAAACTTCCAACCCTTCTGGGACACAAGCACCTGGAAACATACAGCCGGAAGGAAAAAACTAGAAAGCCTGGTCTGTGCGAGCTGGCCATTGTTACTACTATTTATTAAAAACCCTAACAGTCTCGTAAGTTATTTATTTGAGCCGTTTTCAGTCGGCAGTTTGACCTTTATGACCTCTTGTTAACAAAAAGAGAAAGTAACATTTTTTTAAACGTGACAGCATTGTCACACAATTTAGATGCCTGGAACTTTACTCAATGGGCTTCCTCGTGTTACTGATCGCAAGGTCACCTGAGTGGGGCAAACACAGGTACAGTCCAAGTTACAAGGATGTGTCTCATAACTTCTGAAACACGCCTGTCCATGACCATCACATGGGACATATTGGGAAGTGAACAACAGCCTGACACACACTATTTCACTGTTTCTGAGCTACATAATGCCAGCACTCGATACACTAGGGAGACAAAACCCAAGGCCAGGGAAAGATACAGAGGGACTGAGAGATTCACATTAAAGACAGGAACAGGCAGTTAATTAACTGGGAGGAGGTTGTGGAAATATGGGGAAAAAAGACAGAGCAGTGGGGCTGACTGGAGAAGTAAGATCTTTGAGAGTAAAATTACAAGAATGAGAACATTGAATAAAGGCATTGTCAGATCAGCTGAAATGGTTTGTTATATCAAATTCTGAATCTGCTTGACAGAACACCACAAACAACATAATTGGGACAAGATGACAGCCCAGCATGGAGAGCTGTGCAGGCCATGCTAGTGTGTGGCTCAGTAAACCGCACTATCTGCCCAGCATGGAGAGTATTGCAAACTTTATGATCATATGCTAACTATACTCGCATCAGATTACTATCTCCAATGAGAAGGTTTGCTCTCTCTCTCTCTCTCTTTCTCTCTCTCTCACTCTGTGTGTGTGTGTGTGTTCATCAGAGAGTGAGAGAGAGTGCGTGTGCGTGCGAGATTGTTGTGGTTGAATGCGAAACTCATTGTTTGAGAATGAACACACGTGAAGGAAACAATTTTAAATATGAACAACTGGCAGGCTTTTGGATAATCGACAGAGAGAGAACGAGGGACGTTTCATGGACAGATGAGGTAAAGTGTTTGAGAATGCCAAAATAAAGGTATTGCCATACACAATAGCAATATACTCGGCGTGCACATGAATGACAGATGGATGGGAGTTTGGTGTGAATTCGAATCAGATTTGCTTCGGCAGGTTTGAAGCCAGGAGCGTCAGCAGCAGATTATTAACTTCATTAAGACTGTACTTCATAGCTCAAGGTTCAAACAGGAGATGGAATAAACCAGTGCGATAGATTGTGGAGTGATGAGTATTTCAAGTTAGAAATGGTCAAGGCAAGGTGTCAGGAATCAGCTCATGGTCAAAGGGATCTCTTACAGTTATGACTCGTCTGCTTCAGCCGCAGATATTGGCCGGGGATGGGATGAAAACACTGGGAAAAGGTAGAGTTTGTAACCAGAACAGTAGACAGTGATCTGCATGCTTTAAATAACAAAGGCAAAGATGCAATACATCGGGGTTCTCCGCTGAAACTGAGTAGGTCAATATAGAGACCCATGAGTAACACTACCAGAGCAGAGGGAGACAGGAATTGAACACCTTCATTGATGCAATTAGTAGTGGTCTGTAGAGTAAGTATCTGGATTCAGAGTTTCAACAGGAACAATAATAGTGGCCAGAAGTGTAGACGATATGAAAGAACAGTATTATACAGTCATAACTGGTTTATAGAAACAAAAACTGGACAGTGACACTTACCAGGAACTCCAACGATAGCCAGGAAGGGATAATAACAATATTGAATAATGCGAAGAGCATAATAGATTTGCAATGATAAGGACAACCAATAAAATGCAAAAATATACCAAACAGAATCGGATAAACTCCTGTCTATTCTTGAAATATTCCAGTCGACTGTTCTCAGATTCTGATCCATGTTTGGAACATTCCAGTCTAATGTTCTCAGATTCTGATCTCTCCTCCCCCTCTCTCTATATCTGCTGATCCCTGTCAGTGCTGTCGGTGATGGTCCCGCTCATGTTATGGAATAACATATTGAGTGGCGCCCATTTATCATTAAAAGATAGAAACCATTCACTGGGATAATTAGAATCCATGAAGACTGGCATTAATCACTGTCACTGAACAAACAGGCTCAGTTAACCAGTTCCATACATCACTTTTCATATCACTATAAAAAGGGAAGATTTACTGGTTTAGGATGGAATGGAAAAGGGTTACTGAGGGATGGACCAGAAATCTTTCAATCTTTTAATCATTTTTTTCTTGCATACGAGAGTATTAACAGAACAATGCAGGGGTCTATATATGCTCCACTCTGTTTATGAAAGGAAGCAGTTATAAAATAACAGATCGGCTACATAATAAAAAAAGTCGGGTGGGCAAGTTTCTAGATACCTTAACACAAAGTATGATAGTTATTATCCGGTGTGAGGCTACCCCTCGTTTTAATACCCAGTTTTCAAATCCTTTCATAACCTTGAGACAGAGCACTGAGACTGCTGCTCAGGAACAGGCCAAAGCAATTCTGTCCCTATGGGCCTCTTGCAGAAGGAAAGGAGAAGGCCATTCAGTCCATATTAGCCTGTTGCTGCTTGAAAAGGTGGAACGCTGGAACATTGGCACATTTTGCAAACACAATCATTCAAAATAAAAGGAATTGTCGCTGCAGCTGTATGAGGTGTCACTGAGAGGACACCTGGAGTACATTGTGTTATTTGTGTTTCGGTAACTGAGAAGGGATGGACCTCCATCAGATACAGTTTAATGGCTGCTCATAATCCAGGGGTTGTTGTGTCATTTAATGTCTGGTGGCTGTTATACAGGGACAAGAGGAGCCTATTCAGCCTCTCGAGCCTGTTACAGAGGGGCAGGAAATGTTTATTTAACATTTCAAGTCTTTTATTCATATATATTAGTTTTAAATTAGTTGTGGAATAGGAAAGACCTGATGTAAACATTATAGTTCTATCTTTGAACAAGGCCAATTTTGAAAGTGTTAGGCGATCCTGGTGACAGGATGATTAGAAAATGGTATTCACATGTAAAGGGATGGTCAGAAAATGCAAGGCCATCAAAACTTGGATCCAGAGAGCCCAGAGCCAACTTGCTCCTATTAGTGAGATGGGGAAGTCTGGTGGGTGCAGGGAGTGCTGGATGGCTAGATATATTGATGCTGTGGTCAAGGTAATGAAGGAGGCATATGTCAGGTAAACAGAGCTGAAATCAAGTGAATCCCGAGAGGAGTATAAGGGCAGTAAGTGTATAGTCAATGGGGAAATCGGACCAGAAAAATGTGAACGCTGGTTGGCTTTAGAAATAGGGTTAATGAGGTATTGACGAAACTCTACAAATCTGTTAGTGGCAAAAGATTAACTAGGGAGAAAATAGGGCACCTTAAAGATCAGTAAGGCTACCTATGTGTGGAACCACAAGAGATGGGAAAGATATAAAACAAGTATTTCTCCTCAGTATTTAATGTGGAGGAAGTTACAAGAGTGCGAAAATGAAGAAATGCATAGTGAGATCTTGAAAAGTATCGATATTACAAGGAGGTGTTGGACATTGTAAAACACATAAAGGTGAACAAATCCCTGGGACCTGATCAGTTGTATCCCAGAATATTGTGGGAAGCTAGGAAAGAGAATGCTCAGCCTTTTGCTGATATATCTGTATCATTGATTTCCACAGGTGAGGTGTCAAAAGACTGGAGAGCTGCTGACATAGTGTCATTATTTAAGAAAGGAAGGAAAAACCAGGTAATTATAGACTGGTGAGCCTGACATCAATGATGACTAAATTGTTGGAGTGGACTTTGAGGGAAAGGATATATATGCATTTGGAAGGACAAGGAACGATGAGGGCTTTGTACATTGGAGATCACGTCTCACTGACTCAGTGGAATTTTTTGACGAAGCGATGAAGATGATGAAGACGAAGGCAGGAGAGTGGATGTTGTCTTTATAGAATTCAGTAAGAAAACCAAAATGTTCTACATAGTAGACTGGTTAGCAAGGTTAGACTGCCTGGGATCCAGGGAGATCTCACCTGTTAGATCCAAAATTGTCTTGAATATTGGAGACAGGCCGCGACAGTGGGCATTTGTTCATTGAACTTGGATATCTGTGACCAGTGGTGTGCCACAAATGTCAATAGTGAGTCCACTGCCTCTTGTCACTTATACAAATCATTTGTATTTGAGTATATGAAGTATGATCAATAAGTTTGTAGATAATTCCAAATTTGGTGGTGTAGTGGACAGTGAAGAATGATATCTCAGACAAAGTGGAAACTTGATTAGGTGAGCCGAGGGGTGGCAGATGGAGTTAAATTTAGATAAATGTGAGGTGTTGCATTTTGCCAAGACAAATCAGGGCAAGACATGTAAGTAGGGTCCTTTCGAAAGTTGCCAATCAAAGACAACGCCATTGAAATTATAGAATCCCTACAGTGAGGAAACAGGATTTTCAGCCCATCGAGGCCACACCGAACCTCTAACAGTATCCCACTGGAAAACCCCTCGCCTATCCCTCTGAGCCTGCATTTCCCATGGCTAATGCACCTCGCCTACACATCCCAGGGTACTTGGGGCAATTTAGCATGGTAAATCTACCCTTATCTGTGTATCTTTGTGCTATGGGAGGAAAATGTATCACCCGGAAGAAACTCACGCAGACACAGGGAGAATGTGCGAACTCCACACAGGCAGTCATTCAAGGATTGAGTTAAACCCAGATCGCTGCGCTCTGAAGCAGCAATGCTAGTCACTGAGCTACTGTGTCACCTGGTGGTGCAGGTTCTCCGTTCCTTGAAATTGCCGTCACAGGTAGACAGCGCACTGAAGAAGACACTTCGTGACCTTCCCTTTATTGGTGCGTGCTTTGAGTCTATGTGTTTGCATGACATGTTGCATCTGTACAGGACATTGGTTTGGCCTTTAATTCTGGTCACCCTGTCGGAAAGATGTTGTCAAACTTGAAAGGGTGCAGAAGAACGTTAATAGAATGTTGCAGGTGTTGGAGGGTTTGAGCTACAGGGAGAGTTTGAATAGGCTGGGAGTATTTTCAAGTGTTGAGGCTGAGGGGTGATCTTAAAGAAGTTTATAAAATCATAAGGGGCATAGATAAGGTCAACAGTCAACGTCTTTTCCACAGCATAGGCAAGTCGAAAATTACAGGACAAAGGTTTAATATGAGAGGAGAAAGATTTATAAAGGGAAATGAGATACAACACTTTCAAAGAGAGACTGCTGTGTGTGTGGATTGAGCACCCAAAAGAGGTGGTGGAGGCAGACACAGTCACACCATTTAAAAGGCATTTGAATGGGTACATGCATGGGAAGGGTTTAGAGGGATATGGGTTAAGTGCTGGCAAGGGGGACGAGATAAATTTAGGATATTTAGTCAGAATGGATAACTGGATCGAACGGTCTTTTTCCATGCTGTACATCACTGAGACTCTGTTGACTCCTGAGTGTATAACACAGGAACAGGAAGAGGCTATTCAGGTTCTGAATTCTGTCAGTCAGCTTGTTTGGTCAATTACTGAGAGTCAAATACAAAAATACATCATTCAGATTTTGATTGTGTTTTACAGAAACAGGAGAAAGGCTTTTAGTCAAGAGAAGCTGGAAGGAATGTGAAGAGTCCATTCAGTCCCTCAACTTCATTCCACATGAGCAGCAGGTGAGCACAGAGCTTTTGGAGCCTGTTACTCAGTAGCAAGAGGAGGACATCTACTTTCACAAACTTGGGATCAGGAGGCATCACTCAGTTGCTCGAAACTGGAACACAGGAACAGGAGGGAGTCATTCAACTGCTCGAGACTGGGACACAGGAACAGGAGGGAGTCATTCAACCGCTCGAGACTGGGACATGGGAACAGGAGGGAGTCATTCAACTGCTCGAGACTGGGACACAGGCACAGGAGGGAGTCATTCAACCGCTCGAGACGGGGACACAGGCACAGGAGGGAGTCATTCAACTGCTCGAGACTGGACACAGGAACAAGAGGGAGTCATTCAACTTCTCGAGACTCGAATACAGGACCAGGATGGAGTCACTTATCCGCTCCTGACTGGAACACAGGAACAGGAGGGAGTCACTCAACTGCTCGAGACTGGAACACAGGAACAGGAGGGAGTCACACAACTGCTCGAGACTGGAACACAGGAACAGGAGGGAGTCACTCAACTGCTCGAGACTGGAACACAGGAACAGGAGGGAGTCATTCAACTACTAGAGACTGGGACACAGGAACAGGAGGGAGTCACTCAACTGCTCGAGACTGGAACACAGGAACAGGAGGGAGTCATTCAACTGCTCGAGACTGGAACACAGGAACAGGAGGGAGTCACTCAACCGCTCGAGACTGGGACACAAGACCAGGAGGCACTCACTCAACTGCTCGAGACTAGGACACAGGGACAGGGGTGAGTCACTCAACTGCTCGAGACTGGGACACAGGAACAGGAAGCAGTCACTCAACTGCTCGAGACTGGGACAAAGGAACAGGAGACAGTCACTCAACTGCACGAGACTGGGACACAGGAACAGGAGGCACTCACTCAACTGCTCGAGATTGGGACAGAGGAACAGGAGGGAGTCACTCAACAGCTCGAGACTGGGACACAGGACGAGGAGGGAGTCACTCAACTACTTGAGACTGGGACACAGGAACAGGAGGGAGTCACTCAACTGCTCGAGATTGGGACACAGTAACAGGAGGGAGTCACTCAACTGCTCGAGACTGGGACACAGGAACAGGAAGGAGTCACTCAACTGCTCGAGACTGGGACTTGGGAACAGGAGGCAGTCATTAAATTGCTCGAAACTAGGGTACAGGGATATCTGGAGGCTAGTGAGGCCCGAGGATCCTGTTACGCAGGAACAGGAGAAGGTGACTCACTCCCCACCAGAATAGGACACTGGGAGAGAAGGGGAGTTAGTCTGTTACAAACAGAAATAGATGAATAAGTTGTTTTCGTGGTCCACACAATCCTTTGCCACCATTCACGAAGACCATGGCTGATCTGATTGTAATTTCCTCATTCCATTTTACGGAGACTCCCCTCTCTGCAGCCTCTGCTCTATTTGTGGTCATGTTGCAGACCCAGATGCCTAGAGATGAACTCTGTGCAGCCCACACCAATTCTTGATCTATAATCCTGGGCTAAGTGTCCAGCATTGGGAGCTGTGCAGACCGTACTGGTTCATTCATATTTCAACCCAGGCTGTTGCATTATTCGGTAACACTGTGTTAGATCACTGCCCAGTGTGGGGAAACTTGCAGCCGATGCTGGCAGTGACAGGATGTGCAGCTCCCATCAATTTACAGCTCTATATCTCCACTGTGCCTTGACAAAGGGTGCTGTGGGTGTCAAAATCATTGCAAGGGAGAGATGTAAATGGAAACAGTTTAAAAACCAATAGTTCTGATTCAGGTGCATACCACTCCAGTATTTAAAGATAAAATAACTGAGATAATGTCCAGTGAGGTTTTGTGGATGGTGCAAAGAAGTGAGAGGTGGATGGCGATGTTACAGTGGTTGCACTATAAGCCTCCAAATAATCAATGCGAATTGGAGGAACAAATATGCAGGGAGACTGGGGAGACTTGCAGGAAAAATAGGATTGTCATAATAGGTGATTTTAATTATACTAACGTAGACTGGGCCATCCAGATTGTTAAGAACTTCGTTGGAACGTAACATCTTAAGTGTGTTCAGGAAAGTTTCCATAAGCAGCATATAGAGGGTCTTACTTGGGAAGGGACAAACTCACCTATTGTTGGGGCATAGGGCAAGATACGTGACGGAGGTAAAGTGGGGGAGTATTTTGGGATCGGTGACTAGAATTGTATGAATTTTAAAATAGTTATGGGAGGGACAGAATTGGTCCACAGATTCAAGTTCTCAATTGGGGCAAGGCGTATTTTGTTGGAATTAGACAGGGACTTGCAAAGGTTGCTTGGAGTAGCTTGTTTCCAGGCAAAAGGATCTCTGGTCAGTGGGAGGCCTTTAAAAGTCAAGGTCTGTATGTTCCTGTGAGGGTGAAGGGAAAGTGAGGCAGGAAGAGAGAACCCTGCATGACAAGAGATAATCAGGCTCTGACCAGCAAAAAAGGAGGCGTGGCTCAGGTTCAGGAAGCTGGAATCAATGGAATCTCTGGAGAGACGCAAGGGATACAGGAGTTTACTGAAGAAGGAAATCAGGAGGGCGAATAGGAGGTATGAGACAGCCTTGGCTGAGAAAATGAGATGGATCTGAAGATGTGCTTTCAGTATAGTAAAGAAAAAGAACGACTAGAGAGAAAATAGGACTCCTTCAGTGGGCATTCATGTGTAAAACCACAAGAGATAGGTGAGATCCTCAAATTCCCCTCTGTGTTTACCATGAAGAAAGACAAGAAGATCTGTGATATTTAGGGGTGGGGGGGGGGGGTGGGGGGGGTATGTTAGTTGTCATATCTTCGTACCATTCATATCACAGTGGAGGTGCTGTTGGACATATTAGAATGCATAAAGTCAAATAAATACAAATAAATCTCTTGGTCCTGACCAGATATATCCAAGAGCACTGCAAGAGGCTAGAGAAGACAGGTCAGGGGCGAAGGTCCGGAAGGCTGGGCAGTAGCAAATGTTGTGCCCTTATTCAAGAAGGGCGACAAAGAAAAACCTGGGAAATATAGACCAGTAAGCTTCACATCTGTTTTCGCTAAACCACTTGAGAAGGTTCTGAGAGATAAGATATGCATGCATCTGGAAAGACAGAGTTTGATTTGAACAGTCAGCATAGCTATGTGCATGACAGATCATACCTTACAAATTGTGTTCGAGTTTTTTGAGGAAGTGACCAGGAAGGTTGACGAGGGCAGTGTGGTGGACATACTCTATATGGATTTCAGTAAAGCCTTTCATAAGGTTCCACATGGTAGGCTGCTCGGGCAGGTTAGATCGCATGGACTTCAATATAATCTGGCAAATTGGTGACACAATTGGCGTGGCGTTAGGAAGCAAATGGCTATGGTGGAGGGATGCTTGTCAGACTTGGAGGCCTGTGACTAGTGGAGTGCTTCAGGGGTTGGTACTGGGCCCATTGCAGTTTGTTAACTATATCAATGATTTGGACTAGAGTGCACAACACAAGGTTAGTAAGTTTGCAGAAGACACTAAAATAGGAGGCATCCAGTGAGGAACATTATCAGAAATTGCAGCAGTACCTTGATCGGCAGGGGAAGTGGGCTGAGAATTAGCATGTGGAGTTTAATATAGATAAGTGTGACGTCTTGCATTTTGGAAAGTCAAATTCAGGGAGGAGTTTAATGATGAATGAGAGTGCCTTAAGGAGTGTAGTGGAACAAAAGGACATTAGAGATTAGGTGCACGGTTGTCTGAAATTTGAGTCACAGATACACAGGACAGTGAAGAACGTTGTTCATCAGCGCATTGAGTACAGAGGTTGGTACATTATGTTAGAATTGTACAGGCTGCAGTTGGAGCATTGGGTTCAGTTTTGTTCTCCTTGCTGTAGAAAGGATATTATTGAATGAGAAAGAGTGTAGTAGAAATTTCAGAGTTGTTTCCTGGGCTAAAGGGTTTAAGTTATAGGGAGTTTATGGACAGGTTAGAACTTATTTCTTTACAGCCTAGGAAACCGAAGGGGTTCTTATAGAAGTGTAGATCTTTTCAAAGTATGAGACATGCATGGGGTGAATACTTCAAGTTTTTTTTTGCAAGGTTGGGGAATCGAGGTCTCGAAGACATCCGTTAATGCTTCGAGAGGAATAAAATAAAAATTAAACCGTAGGGGCAGCTCTTTCACACAGATAATGGTACACATATGGGCTGAGCTGTCAGTAGAAGTGGTTGAGGTGGGTACAATAACCCCCCCCCCCCCCTCCACCCTCCACCCCCACCCCCGACTACAGTTATATAATATTCTGGAGAATGCCGATTATGGAAAATTCCCGATAATGTTCCAAATAATTCCCAGTTTCAAGAAAATGGCAGTGCCCCATTGTATAACACATAAGAGGAAGGAGTAGAAATGTACGTTTTTCAAATCTCACACAATTCAAACCACGCTGAGGTGATTCAGCCCTTCAAACTTGCTCTAGCATTTAAAGAGGTCCGGCTGATCTGATGGTTTTCTCAGCTCCATGTTCCAGGAACTTTCAGTCATTCAACTCCCTGGGTTCCTGTCACTGACCGGACGGCACTCAGGCACTTTTACCCCAGTTTTCTTCAAGCGCCTGTTCGAGGGCATTTCCCATGGAATGCACTCTCCTAATAATATATTCCATCAGCTATATACTTTCATGCAACTGTCAGCATGCTTTACACAGACCAAACAAAAATATACACTTATATTTTTTTGTTATAGATGTCCAATCACACTTAGTAATTCTGGTTATTTCACTTGACTCACCTTAATAATATTAAATCAAAGTCAGTTCTAAGCACGTCTTGTTATAAAATACATTTTCGAGCAGAGAACGTTTTTACCCTCAGCCATTATATTGACTGTTATCTGAATTGTACCCTTTTCAATGTTATGAATGTTTCTCTTGCCCTTTGCCTGTGACTGTTTCTATGTGTAACAGTTACACTCTCTCCCACTCAGTTGGCTGGACGGCTGGTTTGTGATGTAGAGGGAGGCCAACAGCTTCAACAAAGTGTTTCATCAAAGCGCACAACCACCTGATGAAGACACAGCCCTTCGAAAGGTCGTGCATCCAAATAAACTTTTTGGAGAATAACCTGGTGTTATGCAATTTTTAATTTTGTTCACCCCAGTCCAACACCAACACCTCCGAATCACAAATATTAAGAGACACAGCACTGATCCTTGTGGTACACCACTGGACACTAGCCTCCAAACACAAACTTCGACCACCACCCTCTGTCTCCTACCACTAAAGTTGATTTGGTTGCAACTTGGCAAATCACTAATGAGTCCTACCAGTTCCCTGGTTATTCTGTTCCGCTGGACACTCTCTCGAATATCTGGAGATTATCACTAATCTTGCCTGCCAGAAGGCTTCCCTGCACCTGTGTTAATTAGTCCCCTCCAAGTGATGAATTTCTTCCTTATTGCAGATTTAACTGGCCTGTCCCAGATCCTGCCATTATTTGCCTTTATTGTGGAATAGACAGCGAGGGAAGAGTTCTGTTCATTTCCAACTTGTCATATGTTTTGTGAATTTTCAAAATTTCACTGTGACCCAGCTCTCATTCTTTGAAACTCTAGAGAACACAGACCGAGTTTCCTCATCAGGTAATCTCACCATATGAGGAATTAATCTGGAGAATGTCCATTGAACTTTCTCTGTGGTCAGTATATTCTTTCGGAGATTCGGTCACCAAAACTGTGCACAATACTCCAAGTATAGTCCTATCAACACGCTGTGAAACTGCTTCAACATGTCTTTACATCAATGCTCTGACTCTCTTAAATGAAGGCAAACCAAATTTTAACTTTCCATTTACATATCTTCCTCCAAATTCCCTTCACATTCATTCCATTTACGGACTCATTGAGAAACTCTTGCGAAAATCCAATATCTGCAACTTCTACTGGTTCCCCATTATCTATGCTGTAAGAAACAACTTCAAACAATTCCGAAGTTTATCAAGTACGATTTCTCTATCAGAAATGCATGCTGATTGTCTCCATTGTTGATGTTAATTTCTAAATATCAAAAATATCATCCTGTGTAATAGATTTCAACAGTTTCCCTACACATGTCGATTAATTGGTCTGCAGTTCTCCACACTATGTCTTCTTCCTTTTGTAGCTGTTTGGATCCCTTCCATTCATCTATAGTACATGGATCACGTTTATCCACAATAGTTTCTGGCCTCTGCAGAACGTACAGCAAAACATCGACAGCGCAATTAATACTACTGTTTGGGATTTATTTCTGACGTTTTGATGAGAAGTACATCTGTTTCGTTAGACTTAGCAATGCTCAATCCAGCTACATCTTCAAGTACTACCTTGTTACTGATTTGAATTGACTTTTTGTCTTTAGCTTCAGAAGGCCAATATGGTCACTTGGAATTACTGGGTGATTTCTTGGATATTACTCCATGGAGACAGATGCAAAGTAACTGGTTATTTTCTTGGCCATTTCCCTGTTCTCCACAATGACCTCTCCTCTCCCAATTACAAATTTCCACACTTGACCTTGCTTTTATTTTGTTTCCATTGAAATATAGTTCGTTGATTTATGCAGTCTTTGTGTTCCTGTTTATTAGCAGGTATGCTCGCTTTTTGGTTTCCTTATCAGTTTCATGGCCTTCCTTTTCTGGATTGTAAACTTCAGAGAATTCACGGGTTTCCACAATATTTGGAATTCTCCTGAAGTCACTTCCTGTGATTAATAAATTTTTTAATTAGTGATGTTAACCATCATTGAGTCGCTTTCTCACTTTTTGGTGTTTGTACAAGAAATAAATAGACGTATTTTTCAGACTTTGCAGTATTTCTAAAACCTCCTGGTCCTGACCAGATATATTCAGGAACACTGCAGGAGGATAGATAAGAAATTGCGGGAGCCCTGGTTGGTTCTTTTCCATCATCGCTGGTCAGGTCCCAGACGACTGGAGGGTAGCGAATGCTGTGCTCTTATTCAAGGAAGGCTACAAAGGTAAACCTGGGAACTAAAGACCAGCAAACCTAAAATCTAGTGGGTAAGTTACTTGAGAAGATTCGGAGAGATTGGATATACATGCATTTGGAAAGACAGGATGTGATTCGGAGTATGATTAGAATGGTGCTGGAAAAGCAGAGACGGCCAGGCAGCTTCCGAGGAGCAGGAAAATGGATGTTTCGGGCAAAAGCCCTTCATGAAATTCAGCACGTCTTTGTGGATGGGAGATCATGACTCGTAAATTGGTTGGAGCTCTTTGATGAAGTGACCAGCAACGTTGAGGAGGGCAGGGTGGTATACATAGTCCATATGGATTCCAGTAAGGCCTCAATAAGGTTCCACATGTTCCGCTGCTCTGAAAGGTGAGATCACATGGAATTGAGGGGGAGCTGGCAAATTAGGTACAAAATTGGCTTGGTGGTAGGAAGCAGAGGGTGATACACGAAGAATGCTGGTCAGACTGGAGGGCTTTGACTAGTGGAATGCCTCAGGGGTTGGTGCTGGGACCACTGCATATTACATATGTCTATGATTTAGATGAGAATGTGCAGGCATGATTTGTAAGTTTGAAGACGACACTAAAATAGGCGGCATCATGGCGAGTGAGGAAGGTTATCAGAAATTTCAGAAATTACAGCAGTACTTTGATCAGCTGGGGAAGTGGGCTGAGAAATGGCAAATGGATTTTAATAAAGTGTAAGTTCCTGCATTTTAGAAATTCAAATCAAGGTTGGAGTTTCATGGTGAATGGTTGGGTATTTAGGAGTGTAGTGGAACAGAAGGACCTTGGAATTCAGGTGGATGGTTCTCTGGAAGTTGATTTAGAGGTAGACAGTGCAGTGAAGAAAGCTTTTGGTACATTGGCCTTAATCAGTGTATTTCACTGAGTATCAAAATTAGGGAGTTATGTTGCAGTTAATCAGGACGCTGCTGAGGCAATAGTAATAGCGTTATGTTCAGTTTTGCTCACTTTGGTATAGGACGGATGTTTTTAAAATGGAAAGAATGCAGAAAAAAAATTATAAGGATGTTGCCAAGGACTCAATGGACTGAGTTATAGGGAGATGTTGGACAAGCTAGGCCATCTTAATTTTGTGTGTGTGTGAAACTGAGGGAGGATCATATTGAAGTCTGTAAGATCATGACAGGCATGGATAGAGTGAATGTACCCTGTCTTTTTTTCCCCCAAGGTTTGGCAATCACAGATCAGTTTAAAGTCAGAGGAGAAAGAATAAAAGGGAATCTGAGGAACAACCTTTTTACACACAGGGGCTGGTACGCATATGGGATGAGCTGCCTGGGGAAGTGATTAATTAACAACATTTAAAAGGCATTTGGACAAATACATGGGTAGGAAAGGATTAGAAGGTTACAGGGCAATGGCAGGGAAATTGGGTGAGCGTGGATGGACATTTTGTTCAGACAGTTTGGGCTGAAGGGCCTGTCTCCGTGCTTTCATACTCTATGACTCTACCAACCGTTGCTTGTCTCCCACTGAATGTTATGTTGTACTTTCCAAATTCACTGGAGCTATCTTGACCCTCTAGCCTCCAGTCTTCCATGATGTTTAACTAGTAAGTTCAAGCATTCTCTATTGTGCATAGATGCCGTGTAAAATGCACTTTATTAATGTCATTATTCCTTAAAAGCTGCTTCATTACAAGGTTATTAATTCGTCATTTGGACCAGACAATACTAAATCCAAAGTAACCTGCTCTCTAGTTTTCATCACAACATAATCTTCAACCCACCTTATATATACTTACGGAATTTATTTTTCAAACATGAGCAGTCACTTAGTTAACGCAGTCCAGATGCAATTTGAGACCATCCAATAAGATTGCAGTATCCACAATACTTGCATATCTAATTTCCAGAGTATATGATACTCAGATTTTCTGCTTGCGTTTTGGTTTGGTATATAACACACCAATATTTGCTTGTCCTTGCTATCTGTAAGCTCTACCTAAACTGATTCTGTGGAAGCTGAGGGACAGGTCTGTGTTGTTTTTAGTGACGGACTTGGACAATACATTTGGAGAGCCTCACCTCGACGCTGAGGTGGTCTGAAGAAATGTCCTGCAATACAGAATAAGCATTGGTATCCTCCCCGCTCTGTCCAGATAAGAGGTACTGTATACTCTCTGCTCCCTCACACTCACTGTATGTCTGTTATAGCACCTACCCCCGAACAAGGTTCACGCTCTATCTCCAAATAAGGCTCAGGCACGACCACTCTCATTATTGAATTCAGTAACTTTCTTCTTCACTTTCTCTTCACCTACACAATACCCCCCACACTCATAATACTATATTAATTAAAAACTGTTGACTGACTAATTCCAGACACCTCACAATTCCGCCCAACTACACCAGCACTAACAGCAGGGTCACCCATTCCCACTCTCCCTCCAACCCTCCCTTTCTCCTATTCCAGGAGGAAGAGCCTGGAATAGGACAGGAAGGCAAAGCCGTGTGTTGGAGTGTCCGATATCCACTCCTTCACCCCCTCCCGTTGCCATGTGGGTAGGACACTGGTACGAGCCAGAGAGGACAGGGATGTCTCGTGTGGAGATTTTGAAACATCTATGTCCCACCGACCGATTAAGGAGCAAAGTTCAGTGAAAGACAATTCTCACTTTAAATCCACTGGCAGTTCCAACGCCAATCCTTTCACTTCCAAAAAAAGGACACAAATACCTCACTGCACAGACACACAAATACACAGAACTATTGGCAAACACCCCAATATGCGAACATGCACAATAAATACAAGGAGATAGGCATACACACTGGTAGAAACGCACAGAGACATATACAGTCACATACAAATAGACACAAAGACAGTTAAGAAACACACAGGCTGATACACAGACAGACAGACATAGACACACAAACACACAGATAACAAACACATGGACACGCACGTACATACACACACACACATACGCTCACGTACACACACATACACAAAAAAACACACGCAGTCCCAGAGAAACAGAAACTAGTGTCATTAAGACACAAATCGATATGCTTTGGATTTGTAAGGATATCAAGGATACGAGGGAGAAGGCAGAAGAATAACATTGAGGTACATATAAAAATAATTTAAATGAATTTTAGACTCGATGGGTCGAATGACCTCATTCTGCGCCTTGCTTTAATGTTCTTGTGGTGTAATGCTATCAGGTATTCTCTACCTGAGACAGCAGCACAGGCTGGGTGTGATACATATTTGATTGGTAATGGTCAGCGGGAATGTGGGAGGGGTTGAAGTCCAGAATGCTTTGTTTATTCCTAATTATTGTGTTCTTATGTCTGAAAAGAAGTGGTGATTCGATGTAAGGTTAACACGGTTTAACATAAAGAGTCCCACAATGAAATAAGGACGTCCCTTTCACTTTAGTGTTGTGCCATCTGTGGTGTACTCATCCTCAGGGAGCAGTGAATACTCGGTTATTCAAGATGTTCAACGCTGAGCTTGACTGATCTTTGCTGGACAGGAGAGTCAATGTTTATTGGGAACAGACCAGATACAGATAGTCAGACACAATCGGATTAGTTATGAGCATTCTGAATGGTGCAGCCAAAAGGACAACTGCTGCCCCACCCCATGCACTGTGCCCTCAATCCACACTTGAGTCTATTACAGAGATGTACTGCTGCCCCTACCCCATGTGTTGTTCCCTCTATCCACCCCTCAAGGCTATCACAGAGATATATTGCTCCCCCTAACCCCTTGTGTGTTCCCTCAATCCAGCCCTCGCAGCTGTTACAGAGATATACTGCTGCCCCTACCCTATGTGTGTTCGCTCAATCCACCCCTCGATGCTGTTACAAGGTAGGGGACCACCCCTTTCAGTCAGGCACAATCGTTACAATGAGACGGGAGAAGACCATTCTGCCCCTCGGAGGAGTTACACAGCAATAGAGAATGAAGTAATTCAGCTCATTGAGTTCATTACACAGCCCAGGAGGAGACTATTCAACCCACCTTAGGTGCTACACAGGAACGGGGAAGCTGTCACTAACAGGAAATAGAGAGTAGAGGTAAATATTTATTTTCAGGTTGCAAAACTGTAACTAATGCAGTGCTCTAGAGATCACTGTGGGATCATCAATGACAAATAATCTGCATCAAAGATCTGGTGGAAGGGAACTGAATGGCGCAAAGCTCAATTAGCGCATCACCAAGATGATCATTCAAGATGTCGTCAAATGGAGGTACTGAGTCTGCAATGTGATACAGACAGGGAAGGTTAGTGAGCAAACCTTCAGCAGAAAGAACATAAGGTGAGTTGTCTACTGTGGCAGGGAGGATAAAACAATGGTGAACAATTTAAATGGAAAGAGATTGCAGAACTCTGTGATACTGGCGGTTTCCATGTTCCTGGGACATGAATCATATGAAATCAGTCTGCAGATGCAGTAAGTGATTTGGAAGGTAAGTGGAATGATGCTGTTTCTGGCAAAGGTTATCACGTTTAATGAGAAATGTTTAACTACATCTGTACGGGGCATTGCTGAGACCACATCGGATACACTGTGTGCAGCTTTGATCGCCTAAACTTAAGAAAAGCGATATAATCCTTTCAAAAGATTTTCATAGATGTTTCCCTTCACTCATTCCTGGAAGGAAGGTCTTTTGTTATGGGGGATTATAATTTTGATCTTAGATGAGAAATCTTCTTGAACCATACATGACTTTCTGAAATGTGTTTCAGCTGGATGCATATTTCCTCTTGTTATGGAGTTTAAAGCTAGAGAATAAATTTAAGAATAAGATGTATTGATATCAACACACGTATTATATAGACATCGACCGATAGTTACAAATTACACAGACGCATATAAACATGCCATCAGCTGTTAAAGCAGGGACTTCCTTTTTCTAATGAAAGGCACTGTGTACAACAGGGATGATGCACCTTCATATCGACCATTATCATCTGTTCCAGAGAATGCTCCAGGAGAGCACACATGGCCCAGTTTGATGTTCAGTTGGCATTATTGTTCAACACAGAGAGGGAGAAAAATGTTCCCTGCCTGAGAAGCAGAGCTGATTGATCCCTCTCTCTTACTTTGTCCACCCAATAGCAAAATGTGAGACCTGAAAAGCCCTGAGTTATCTTCACCACTTGTGAAGGATTCCTGGTGAGGACTCATTGGAATCTCTTCACTGCTGGAAGCAAAGGTCGTTCAGCCAAATCCAACTGTTGCACAAAAAAATCCCAGTACCAGCAGCTTGTGTGAGCGGAGTAATTTCAAAGGCAGAAGAACATTTTGGACAGTATTGTTTACTATTTGTTGTGAGTTCAACTTCCTGCATTTCACATTTTTCTCAAAAATGACCCAGTACGAGTCCTATACAATTAGCCATAACACCAAACTGGCCACTTTTAAAAGTTTTTGTAACCAGTGGAGGAGTGGGACTCGAAAAGGACACAGTGACCCTCTAACATTTATCGGAACACGAATTAGAAATTCTTATTGGACTGTTTATGTGAGAATTCCCTTTATCAAACATTTGTGGTGCCTGGATGATTGCATTTGTTCAAAGTTGTGCTGTATTCAAACATTTGACAGACAAGTTCATGCAGGAAAATTGTATACAGGCAGAAAAGTGCTGCTGAAACCACAATCTGAGCAGCTATGATCTTAGTGTCTTGTGGAACATTGACAACGTGTCTAATGACCCACTCCTGCTCCTCAGTCCTATGTTCCTATGTTCAATTCAGCCCCTCAAAACTCCTGCACTGGTACTGACGGGGGCATCTTGCTCCAAATACCAGGTCCACAGTAACACAGGATCTCATTCATTCCCTCCAGGCTGTCACACATCGTTTGGTGTGGATTGAAAAATGTTACTTCAAAACCCAGGCTGGGTTCGAAAGACAACGCTGGTCTCTTTACAGAGTGTCTCCTCTCTGCATCTTGTGCTTCATTTGTTGGTCATGGTATAGATCCAGATTCACTGTGAATTCAGCCCCAAGACCTCACTAAGAGATGACTCATAAAGTACATAGCTCTCTCTGATTGCAACGTTCAATAACAGAACGTGCAGGAAAATTACAACCATTAACTTTATAATTACAGAATATGGAACAGGATCAGGTAGTTCGGATAATCAAGCCATTGTATACGATCATGGCCGATCTACTGTTCGTATTAACTCATCTTTAATGTCCAATTCTTCACATCCTCTCAGCTCTCTTACAGGTCAAAAATTCATCCACCTCCTTTTTAAAATACTTTCAGTGATGTAGCACCCCTAGCTCCCGAGAAAAGATAATTCCTGACATTCACTACCCTCTGTGAGAGGAAAACACTCCCCACACAGACATTGTCACCTGTTGATATGAACACGAGAGGAAAACAGGGGCTCAGCAAAGAGTGAAGAGCCTTGATATCAAGGCAGTATTTGACTTAGAATGTCATCGGAAGCGCCATCTTATTTGAGCTGAATGGGAATCAGGTGTCCCCTCCCCACTGGCTGGGGTCTTTCAGAGCACAAAGGAAGATGCCTGTGGGTGGGGCCGAAAAATCTCAGTCCCAGGACATCCCTTCAGGAGATCATCAGGGTAGCTTCCTCAGCATAAACATCTTCAGCTGCTTCATCAATGTCTTTCGCCAACATAAGACCGGAGGTGGGGATGGTCACTGAGGGTTACACAATGTTCAGAACATTTTGTTTCCCATCAGCTCCTGATGCAGCCTGTGTCCGTATTCAGTAAGACCCGGACAGCATTCAGGCTTGTGCTGTTAAAGTGTCGGTAACATTCATGTAACAGTGCTGTCAGACACAGTTAAAAGAGGAGCTCATTCAACATCTCAAGCTTGTTACATACAGAAATGTGGAAGCCATTCAGCCCATCGAAACTACTGAACAAGAAGAGGGGCAGCCCATTCAATACTCCTGCTTGTTCCACAGGAAGAGAAAGGGTCTGGAGCTATTAAACAGGATCAGGTAGAGTCCAATCAGACCCTTGAACCTGTTTCATGGGACCTGGAGGAGGCCATTCAGCCCCACGAGATTGTTATACATGAACAGGAGGTTGTCACTGATGCTCCAATACAACAAACCAATGGAGCAGAGACTGCACTCATGAATGGTTGTACGAGGTTCCTCGTGGGTCCATCGCCAGTGGAATATCTGCTACTTTAACGTGGTTTGTTAGCAGTGAGGAGGGAAGCCAGATGTATTGTATCAAGTCTCAAAGAGGCATCTTCCATCTGTGAGTAGACAGATCTATATTCTCCATGGAGGTCAGAAGATGATGGGAATAGTTAACTGTTTTAGAGTGAAGGCATTGTGGCTGCTGTCAGGATTTTGGATAACGTGATGTTTAATGTAGGAGCACACACCAAATGCACTATATTCAAAGTCTGACTCTCTCTCTCTCGCTCTCTCTCTATCGATATAGGGAGTGGGGGTGGGGTGAGGGGAACGTCCTCAGAGGCTCTTGTAACCTGAGTAAAAACAAGCCATTGATTTGATCACCGTATCAATATCTGTTTAGAACATCATGAGAGACTGTCCATTACCCTTTAGTTTCAATGCAATCATCTTTTATTCTCTCACAGCGCTAAAGATTAATCGTCATTCACCCCTCATTTTACCACCATCCCAGGGATTAGTCTGGTGAAAAACCTTTGCACTCTATCTGTGGCAGGACGATTATTTCTTATAAGGGAAAGAAAATCTGTCCACAATTTCCTAATACTGCCTCAACAACACTCTCAGGTTTGATCACAATAATTCCTTTTCTTCACTGAGACAGCTCCTTTTCTTTCTTGTGGCGTAAAAAGCCTTTCCTTCTCGCTACACTGCGCTTGACGTGGAATTTAAAAGTTCCTTACATCTATATGTGAGCATCAAAACAGCCAACAGCAGAAGTGCTACGGGAGATGAACATCACAATCAGGGAATAGGCTAAGAAAGAATGCACTTGAAATAAGGAATGGTCACCACCTGAATGGGAATGAGCTGTAGGAATATGGGAAACTATTCTTCCCTCATAGGTCAGGCCAACATGTTATGCCTATCTTGAAATGAGTGGCTGGTTCAGCTGTTCCACAGGACAGTAAAGAGTAAAACACATTGCTGTGGGCTTGCAGTCACACAGAGACCTGATCAGGGAAGGATGACCTATTGCCTTCACTAAAGGACATGAGGCAAGCAGATGGGCTTTTTATACTTAATGATGATGGTTTCACTTCAATGCCACCAATTCCATTCATATTAACAGATTATTATGCTGTGGCTCTAGATCATGTTTCAATGACTTGAGCACCATGAATTATCTTCCCGTCAGATAGTTTCGATGAAGAGAACAATTTAAACATTTCAAGTGTAATTATTTTGTGATTGAAATGTGGTTAGAAGGGGCTTGTAACAGGTGATTCCGGATTGAACAGAGGCTCAAATGATGGTCTACTCAGAAGGTGCCCTGTGGCTGAGGAGGAGACGGGGATATCACGAAGGTGATACTGGACAGAATAAGCGAATGGGGGGATATGGAAATATCGATCTGTGTAGGGACAGAAGGATTATGGAATTTTAGAGTTTCTCCTTGCATACTGGAGAGTCATTTGAAAGTAGTAATCTGCTCATTATAATTTCTAAGGAATGGGATTTTTTCATTGGAGCTGAAAACGATGACTTCCACCTTTCCCAATTTCAATAACGTGAACAACAGTTCAGTTTAACTTGCTTAAATAGACAGTTAGAATGACTTACCAGGAACACCAACGATAGCGAGGATGGGATAGTAACCACCTTGAATAACAATCAGTACATCATAGATCCTCCATTCAAATAATACCCAAGGTTTGGAAAGCCAGTAAAGACTACTGGATAAACTCTTGTCCATGTTGGATCATTCCAGTCTAATGTTCTCAGATTCTGATATCTCCTCCCTGTCTCTCTGGCGCTGCTGATCCCTGTACTGTCGGCAATGTTCCCACTCATACTATGGGATAACACATTGAACTGAATCCTTAATTAATAAAAGAGGCAAGCCCTCCAGTGACACATTTAGGATCCACGGAGACTGACATTATTTCTAGTCACAGAACAAATAGCTCCAGCCAACACCTTTCAATTCAATATTGTTTAATTAAAATTCAAAATAATGATTAACATTTACACAGTCTGGATTGGATATGCGAGGGTGAATGAGGGAACGAATGTTGAGTCTGGTAGATTAATTGTGTGTAACCATTCAGTCTGCATTGGATATGAAAGTAATGCCAGAGGTTTATCGGAGCACGAACATGTTTCTCTGCTTATAAATGGAAACATAGCCCCTGTAACTACTGTTGAGGCATGACAATATCAGTAAGAGATTGAGAGAAATTTTATAGGCCATGATCTGGAGACAATATGTACCTAACACAGTGTGGGGTTACAACAGACAGACAGCATTGATATGTTAACAGAGAATTGTCCCTAAGTGAAAATGGGGACTCCAGATGATGGAGAATTCAGTGTAGATAAAGCATGATAGTGGAGAAGGCACAGAAGGTCAGGCAGCAACCGAGGAGCAAGAGAGTAAACATTTCAGGCAGGGTTTCGAAGGGGCAAAGGGGCTGAGAGATAAATGGGTGGTGGGGTGAGGCTGGGGGAAAGGTTGGTGATAGGTGGGCGAAGCTAGGAGGTGATAGTGATAGGTCGGTGGGGAGTTGGACCGGGTAGGTGGGAAGGAAGATGGACAGGTAGGTTCCCACGAGAAGGCGGATCTGAGTCGGAGGGTCGGATCTGGGATCTGGGTCATCGAGGGGAGATTTGCAAATTAGTGAGTTCAATGTTCATGCCGTGTGTTTGTCGGATCCTGAGGCAGAAGATGAGGAGTTCCTGGCGAGATCCTAGTATATCTCTTCTGAACCCTCTTCAGCTTAATAATCTCATTCCAGTAACAGAACTGAACACAGTACTGCAAAAGAGGCTTCATCAATGTCCTGCACTATCTCAGCATTACTTCTCAATTTCTAACCCCAAATGTCTGAGCAATGAAGTAGCCTTAAACAACTTGTCTATATGTGCCACAAACTTCTGTGAATTCGATCGGCACCTGTGCGTCACTCTTTTCTACAACACTACCAACGCACTACTATTAATTGCATGAGCCCCCGCTTTTTATTTGACAAAAATGCAATACCTCGCATTTATCCATATTAAAGTTGAACTGCCACACCTCAGCCCAGTGAGTGATATTGCTGCACCCTGACCCTCCTGCTTCAGGTTTAAAAGACCCTCCCCTCTCCAGAAGGCCAATATCTCAGGCATTGAGTTTTCCAAAGATCAAAGCTTGATTTGCTTTGTGCAAGCAGAGGGAGGAGAGGGTAAGGAGAAGGTGGGAAGTAAACCGATGCCTTGTATCACTTAATCATTTCAGGAAGAGGGAAGCCATATGTCAGAGGTTGGAAACAGTGGCCGGTGTTTTTGGCCAGAAATTGTGCTCTTTCCTATTCTCTGGTGTTCAGTTTTGATATCTATTTGAGATCCCTCACATTGCAGAGTGTTTCTGCAAGATTTCTTGCCCTAATATTGCAGATTACAGATAATAGCCATTTAAGATGGAAATCATAGCCAAGCAATTAAAGAAGTTGCTTGGCAGAGCACGTGCACTCATCATCTTATAGTTGAGGCTAATATCTTTTATTTGTTTAACAATGAGAACTGTTGCCTGTCTTTTTCAGTAATGTTAATCAGAATGTAATAAATCCAGATAAAGCTGAAAACTGACACTTAAAACTCTGGGCATGGGTTAAGTCTTGTGTGGAGGATAGCACCCCTGCCCCGGGCAGAGCTCTGGATTCGATTCCCTTCCATGAACTGTGGTAGTGTCACTTTCTCTGGAACAGATAGTCTCGATTATGTTGTGGGGGTGTGTCACAGTATGTTCAAAGAAAGCTGATGAACTAGGAGCCACACACACAGATGACAAGCAACATGAGTTCGACTGGGACAACACTCCTATTATAGGACAAGCCAAACAGAGAACAGCCAGTGAAATCCTAAATGCATGGCACTCATCCACCGATTCTATCAACAAACACATCGACTTGGACCCAATATACCGGCCACTGCTGCGGACTGCTGCAACTGACAACCAGAAGCGGCAGAGATAAACCACTATAAATGCTGGAGGAAACATCACAGAAGGGCTTTACAGGAGGCACCCAAGCACTGAGGATGTCACCTAGAGAGGGGAAGAAACGTCTGCAACATAAATTCCCAGCTCAGAGAACAGAACCACAACAGATATAGACAGAAGCACACACAAACCAACCTGAACCACCACGTAGTCTTTTGTCAGTAAACCGGTGTACACAGAAACACACACACAAAACCCTTCACCACCAAGTTGTTTCCTGCTATTGATCAGATATATACAGAAACACACACACACACAATCCCCCTCTACAACTCTGTCTCCTGCCATTAAACAGAAATACACAGCAATGGACACACACAACCGTCTAACAACACGCTGTCTCCTGCAATTCAACTGATATATAAATAAAACACACATGTACACAACCATCCATCGCCACCCTGTCTCAAATTATTAAACAGCGATACACAGAAACACATCCACACCAACCCGCAACAATATCTGTCTCTTGTTATTAAACAGTTATTGACAGAAACACAAGCACACAACCTTCACCACTAGCCAGTCTCCTGCCATTAAACAGATATATGCAGAAAAACACACACAACCGTCCATCATCACGCTGTCTCCTTCAATTAAATAGATATATACAGAAACACACACGCACAACCCTCCACCAAAACTTTGTTTCCTGCCATTAATCAAATATCCAATGAAACACACAACACAACCCTCCAACACCACGTTGTCTCCCGCTATTAAGCAGTTTTTACAGAGAAGCACACACACACATAACACTCCACTAACACCCTAACTACAGTCAATAAACAGATACACACAGAAAAACACACAAAACTCTAAATCACCTTCCTGTCTCCTGCCATGAAACAAACAGAACAGAAACACACACACAAAACACTCCATGTCTGCCTTGTGTTCTGTGATTAAACAGAGATACACAGGAACACGCACACACACAATCATCCACGACCACACTGTCTACTGCCATTAAACAGATATAAACAGAAACACATACATACAACCCTCCACGACCATTCGTTCTCCTACCATTACACAGAAACACACACACACACACACGTCCACCATCACACACTCTCCAGCAACATACACACATCCCGACACCATCCCCCTGTCTCCTGCCATTAACCTGACATACACAGAAACACACACACAACCCTTCAAAACCACAGTGTTTTCTGCCATGAAACAGATATGCATGGAAACACACACACATGCACACACAACCCTTGTCACCCAATTTGTTCCCTGCCATTAAACAGCCATACACAGAAACACACACACACAAACCTTCACCAAAACATTGTTTTCTGCCAGTAAACAGATATACACATAAACACACACACAACCCTCCATCTCTGCCCTGCCTCCCACCATTAAACAGAGATATGCAGAAATACATATACACCAACCTGCACCAATATCTGTCTCCTGTTATTAAACAGATATAGACAGAAACACAAGCACACAACCTCCCACCACCACCCTGTCTCCTGCCAAAAAACAAATATATGCAGAAACACACACACAAAACCCTCCACCACACCCTGTCTCCTTCCATTAAACAGATATACACAGGAACACGCACACACAAGCCTCCACGATCATCCTGTCTGCTGCCATTACACAGATATACACAGAACCAAACACACACACATACACGCACACTCTCTCTCCAGCGATTAAGCAGGTATAACTAGAAACGCACACACATCTCGACACCATCACACTGTCCCCTGCCATTAAACAGACATACGCAGGAACACACACACACACGCACAACCCTTGACAACCAATTTCTTTCCCGTCATTAAGCAGAATATACACAGAAACAAACACACAACCCTCCATGACCACCCTGTCTCCTGCAATTAAACAGATACATACAGAAATCCACACACAAAACTCTAGCAACACCCTGTCTCTGGCAGAAACACTCACTCACCATCCTCCATCACCACACTGTCTCCTGCTATTAGGCAGAAATTTACAGAAACATGCAGACAACCCTTCACCACCACCCTGTCTCCTGTCATTAAACAGATATACACAGGAACATACACACATCACCCTGTCCCCGTCATTAAACAGATATGCACTGAAACACACACACACACCCAACCTTCCACCACCACTCTGTCTCCTGTCATTAAACTGATATACACAGAAACACAGACCCATACATCGCTCTACCACCACCTTGTCTCCTGTAATTAACAGATATGCAATGAAACACACACATATCTCTCCACCACCACCCTGTCCCCAGCACTTAAACAGACATACACAGAAACACACACACAACCCTCCATCAACACCCTGTCTCCTGCCACTGAGCAGATATACACAGAAATGCACACACACATCCCTCGAGCACCACCCTGTCACCTGGCATTAAACAGATATACACAGAAACACACAAACCTTCCAAGAACACCCTGTCTACTGCCAGTAACCACATAGACACAGAAACACAGACACACTACATTCCACCACCACACTGTCCCTTGCCATTAAATAAAATTACGCCGAAACACACACACATCAGCCTCCTCCACCACCGTGTCCTGCAATTAAACCAATATATACAGAAACGTACACACAAATTTCAAGTACCACCCTGTCTCCTGTCATTAAACAGTTATAGACAGAAACACACACACATCCCTCCTCCACCACACTATCTCCTGTCATTAAACAGTTATACACAGAAACACGCACACACACTATCCTCCACCACCAACCTGTCTCCATCCCTTAAATAGATGTATACAGAAACACACTCACACAACAATCCACGAGAACCCTGTCTCCTGCTATTAAACAGGTACACACAGATATACACACACAACCCTCCATCACCACCCTGCCTCCTGCTATTAAACAGGTACACACAGAAATACACACACAATCCTCCATCACCATTCTCTCCTGCCATTAAACAGATATACACAGAAACACGCACACATGCAGAACCCTCCACCACCAGCCTGTTTGCTGCCATTAATCAGATAGACACATAAACACACACACACCTCCCCAATCACAAACTCTCCGGTGATTAAACAGATCTAAACAGAACCCACACATCTCGACACCAACACCCTGACTCCTGCTATTAAACAGACATACACAGACACACACACACAATCCTTCACCACCACATTGTTTTCTGCCATTAAACAGACATACACTGACTCACACACACGTGCGTGCGCACACACACACACACACACACACAAACACGACACACAACCCTTCAACAGCAATTTGTTTCCTGTCATTAAGCAATTAAACAGATATTTACAAAAACACATAGACAACCCTCCACCACCACCCGGTCTCTTGTCATTAAACAGATATACACAGAAACATGCACACCCATTCCTCCAAAACCACCCTGTCTCCTGTCATTAAACAAAAATGCACTGAAACGCACACATCCCTCCACCATCACCGTGTTTCCTGCCTTTAATAAGATATACACAGGAACACACACTCAAGACACTACACCTCCACCAATCTGTCTCCAGCCCTTAAATAGATATTAACAGAAACACACACTCACATAACCCTCCAAGACCACCATGTCTCCTGCCATTGAGCAGATATACACAGAAATGCACACATGCATTTTACTCGACCACCTCCCTGTCTCCTGCCATTAAACAGATATACACAGAAACACACATACAACCTTCCACGAACATCCTACCTACGCACAAACCTCCAACACCACCTTGTTCTCTTGCCATTGAGCAGGTATATGCAGAAATACACACACACACAACCCTCGACCATCACCCTTTCTCCTGCCAATATCCAGATATACACAGAAACACGTACACAATCCTCCAACACCACCTTGTTCTCCTGCCATTGAGCAGAGATATACAGAAATACACACACATACACAAGCCTCCACCACTACCCTGTCTCCAGCCCTTAAACAGATCTACCAGATACACACACACACAAACCTCCACGACCACCCTGTCTCCTTCCCATAAACAGATACACACAACAACACATATACAAATCCCTCCACCACCACCCTGTCTCCTGCAATTAAACATATATACACAGAAACGCACACACCATCCTCCTCCACCACCCTGTCCCCTGCAAATAAACAGATATAGACAGAAACATGCACGCATATCTTCAGCACCACCCTGTCTCAACTCATTAATCAGTTATATACAGAAACACACACACAACCCTCCAACACCACCCTGTTCTCCTGCCGTTGAGCATATATAAACAGAAATACATGCACACAAACCCTCGACCTCTACCCTGTCTACTGCCATTAAACGGATATACCCTGAAGCACAGACACATACAGAACTCTCCACCACCACTCTGTTTCCTGCGTTAATCAGCTATACACAGAAACACACACACAACCCTCCACGAACACAAGTCTGTCTCTTGTCATTAAGCAGACATAGACAGAAAAACGCACACAACCCTGCACCACAACCCTATCAACTACCATTAAACAGACATGTACAGAAAAAAGAAAACACACACAGACAACTCTCCACCAACACTCTGTCTCCTGGCATTATACAGATATACACAGAAACACACACACCCAACCCTCCACCACCACCTGTTCTCGTGCCAATGAGCAGATATACATAGAAATGCCAACACAAAACCCTCGACCACCAGCCTGTCTCCTGCCATTAAACAGATATACACAGAAACACACAAACACAACCCTCCATCATCACGCTGTCTCCTTCAATTAAATAGATATACACAGAAACACACACACAAGACTCCACCAAATCTCTGTTTTCTGCCATTAATCAGATATATATATACTGAAACACACAACACAACACTACACCACCACGTTGTCTCCCGATATGAAGCAGATATACACAGAAACACACACATACACACACACATTCAACAGCAATTTGTTTCCTGTCATTAAGCAATTAAACAGATATTTGCAGAAACATATAGACAACTCTCCAGCACCACCCGGTTTCCTGTCATTAAACAGGTATACACCGAAACACGTGCACCCAATTCCTTCAACACCACCTTGTCTCCTGCATTTAAACATATATTCACACAATCACACAGGCACACCACCCTCCTCCACCACCCTGTCTCCAGCAATTAAACAGATATATACAGAAACATAAATGCATATCTTCAGCACCACCCTGTCTCCTGCCATTAAACATTCATACACAGAAACACACATGCACACACAACCATTGACCACCAATTTGTTTCCTGTCATTAAGCAGAAAAACAACCTCCACAACCATCCTGTCTACATTCATTACACAGTTATATACAGAAACACACACTCACCAACCTCCAAAACCACCCTGTCTCCTGCAATTAAACAGATATTTACAGAAACATCCAAGCAATCCTCCACCACACTGTCTCCTGTCATTGAACAGATATACACAAAAACACACACACACCACCATGACCACTCTCTCGCCTATCATTAAACAGATAGACGCAGAAACACACACACACCACCTTCCACCATAACCCTGTCTCCTACCATTAAACAGATATACATAGAAACACACACACAGCGGCACGAAGGCACATTGTTTTCTGCCATTAAGCAGATATGTGCAGGTAAACACGCACAACCATCAACCGCCATCATGTCTCCTGCCATGAAACAGATGTACTCAGAAACAAACACATACCAGCCTCCACCACCAGCCTGTCTCCTGCAATGAAACAGATAAAAACTGAAACACACACATAGAGAATCCTCCACCACCACCCTGTTTGCTTCCATAAATCAATTATACACAGAAACACACACACAACCTTCCACTACCATCCTGTCTCCTGCAATTAAACAGATATACAAAGAAACTCGCACACACGACATTACACCACCAAGTTGTTTTCTACCATCGATCAGATGTACACAGAAACACACACAACCCTCCACTACGACCCTGTCGCCTGCAATTCAGTAGATATATACAGAAACACATAACTCTACCCTCCACTACGACCATGTCACCCGCTATTAAACCGATGTATGCAGAAACACACACACACAACCCTCCACCACCACCTTATTTCCTGCCATTAAGCAGATTTTCACACAAACAAGCATACTATACTCCACCACCACGTTGTATCCTGCAATTAAACAGGTATACACAGAAACACACACATAAACCTCCACCACTAGCCTGTCTCCAGCCAGTAAACAGATATACACAGAAACACATATACAACCTTCCACGAACACCCTGCCTCCTGACCTTAAACAGATAAACACAGAAACACACATACATACACAACCCTCCACCCCCACCCCGACTCCTGCCAGTAAGCACATAGATATAGAAACAAGTACAGTCTACCCTCCACCACCACCCTGTCTCCTACCAGTAAGCACATAGACACAGAAACTCAGAAAATATACTCTCCACGACCACCCTGCCCCCTGCCATGAAACAGATATACGCAGAAACTGACAAATGCACACAAGCACACGCAACACTCCATGAACACCCTGCCTCCTGCCATTGGTCAGATATACACAAACACACACACACACTGCAAACTGTCTCGTGTCATTAACCACATATACACAGAAACACACACACACACACTCACTCAAACCTTCTTGGCCACCTTGTCTCCTGTCATCAAACAGTTATACACTTCCACGAAATTTACAGCTGGGGGAACGGCAGTTACGATGCAATTCGGCAAGATTTAGGAAGCGTAGGATGGGGAAGGAACCTGCAGGGGATGGGCATATCAGGAATGTGGAGCTTATTCAAGGGAAACCTCCTGAGCATCCTAGATAAGTATGTACCTGTCAACAGGCTCTCCGTGTAGAGCACGGGAGCCATGGTTTACGAAGGACGTGGAATCTCTGGTCAAGAGGAAGAGGGAGGCTTATGTTAGGATGAGATGTTAAAACTAAGGGCGCTTGAGCGTTATAAGGTGGCCAGAAAAGACCGAAAGAGAGAGCTCAGAAGAACCAGGAGGAGACATGAGAAGCTGTTGGCGGATAGGATCAGGGTAAACCCTAAGGATTTCTAGAGGTATTTTAGGAATAAAAGAATGACAAGAGTAAGATAAGGTCCAATCAAGGGAAGATGTGTGTGGAGTCAGAGGAGATAGGGAAGTACTAAATTAATATTTTTCGACGGTATTCACTCTAGAAAACGATAATTTTGCCGAGGAGAATACTGAGATCCATGGAACTAGACTAGGTGGGATTATATTCGATACTCTGACCAATAAAGGAAAGCATACCAACCGCCTTCTTCACTATCTTATCTACCTGCGACTCCACTATCAAGGAACTATGAACCTGCACTCCAAGGTCTCTTTGTTCAGCAACACTCCCTAGGACCTTCCCATTAAGTGTATATGTCCTGTGAGGATTTGCTTTTCCAAAATGAAGCACCTCACATTTATCTAAATTAATCTCCAACTGCCATTCCTCACTGCATGCCATTCCTCACTGCATTGACCCATCTGATAAACAGGAGACATTGAGGCCTGCAGCTTCTGGCGATTAGAGTTGAGAGTGTAGTGCTGGAAAAGCACAGCAGGTAAGGCAGCATCCGAGAAGCAGGAAAGTGCGTTTCAGTCAGGAGCCCTGCATCAGGAATGAGGCTGGGAGACATGGGGGTGGAGAGATAAATGGGAAGGGGGTGAGATTTGATTGAAGGTAGCTGAGAGTTCAATAGGTGTTTGGAGATGGGGTAAGAGGTCTAGGTCAAAGAGGAGGGTGGAGCAGATTGGTGGGAAAGAAGATTGACAGGTGGGACAGGTCATGAGGGTGGTGCTGAGCTGGAAGGTTGGAACTGCGGTAAGTGGGGAAGGGGAAATGAGGAAACTGGTGAAGTCCACATTGATGCCATGGGGTCGAAGGGTCCCAAGGCAAAAGAAAAGGTGTTCTTCCTCCAGGCGTCGGGTGGTGAGGGAATGGCGGTTGGAGGAGTCCCAGGACCTGCATGTTTTCGGCAGAGTGGGTGGGGGAGTTGAAATGTTTGGCAACAAGTCGTTGGGTTGATTTTCAGGTATCCTGGAGACTTTTTGTGAAGTGCACTGTGAGAAGGCGCCCAGTCTCCTCATCTCCTGTACATTGAGGACATGGGACAACTTCTCACAGAGCAGGTTAGAGAACACCTCCGGTCACTGGCACCACTCAACCCCACCGCCCTATTGGGCAGGGTTCGAACGTGTGTGGGCAAGCCCCAATGGATTTCTAACCCACCGCCTAAACCACACGACTACAACTACATGCTTACAGAGGTTACAGAGCGAAGGGGGATTGTAGGGACTGGAAGAGGTTTCACAGTTTATGTGTGCAGTGGGGACTGGAGGAAAATACCAAAATAGGGAGGGTTTACGTTTGAAGGATTGTGCAGAAAGATTTTACAGGGTTACTGCAGGATTCTTGACAGTGAGGAGTAGCAGAAAAATGTTGGGTCAATATCCAGGGATCCTTCACAGTTGCGAACCAAGTTGTTAGGGTTGTTAAGAAAGCCAATGATGTGTCGGCTTTCGTTTGCAGGGGCCTTGAGTTTAAGAGCTGTGAGGTTATGTTGCAGCTGGATACATCCTGTGGTTAGACCACGATTAGAATATTGTGTTCAGTTCTGTTTGCCTCATTACAGGAAAAATGTGGAAGTTTTGGAGAGGTTGCAGAGGAGATTTATCAGGATGTTGCCTGGTCTGGAGGGGAGGTCTAACGAAGAAAGGTTGAGGAATCCTGGGCTTTTAATTTTGGAATGAAAAAGGATGAGAAGTGACTTGATAGAGGTACGAGGTTATGAGAGGCAGACATAAGGTGGGTGGCCTGAGATTTTTCCCAGTGCGAAAATGGCTATAACTAGGAGGTAAAATTGTAAGGTAATTGGAGGAAGGTTGAGGGGAGATGTCAGAGGTAGCTTCTTTACTCAGTGTGTGGTGGGTGAGTGGAATGTATTGCCAGTGTGGGTGGTAGAGTCAGATACATTAGGGACATTTAAGTAATTTTTAGATAGACACATGAATGATAGCAAAATGAATTTCTCAAAATGGAGACCTGTGACCAGTGGTGTTCCACGGGGATCCGTGCTGGGACCACTGTTGCTTGAGATACAAATCAATGATTTGGTGGAAGGTATTGGTTCCTTGATTAACAGGTTGCAGATGACACTAAGATTGGTGGAGTAGCAGATAGAGAAGGGGACTGTCAGAGAATACAGCAGAATATAGATAGATTGGAGAGGCGGGCTTGGAAATGGCAGATGGAGTTCAATCTGGACAAATGCAAGGTGATGCATTTCGGATGATCTAATTGGAAAGTGAACTATACAGTAAATGGAAAAGTCCTGGGGGAAATTGATGTTCAGAGAGATCTGGGTATTCAGGCCCATTGCTCATTAAACGTGGCAACGCAGGACAGTAAATTGGTCACGGCGACATATGGCACGCTTTCCTTATTTCGAAAGGGTATCGTGTACAAAAGTTGGCCGGTCACGTTACAGTTGCATATGACTTTGATTCGGACACATTTAGAATATTACATACAGTTCTGGTCGCCACATTACCAAAAGGAGGTGCATGCTTTGGAGAGGTTGCAGAGGATGTTCACCAGTAAGTTGCCTAGTATAGAGGGCGCTAACAATGAGGAGACATTGACTATATTCGGATTATTTTCGTAAGAAAGATGAAGGTTGACTGGGGACCAGATTGAGGTCTGCAAAATCATGGGAGGTATAGACAGGATGGATAGCAAGAAGCTTTTTTCCCCAGAGTGCGGAACTCAATTACTAGGGGTCACAGTTCAAAGCGAGAGGGGGAAGGTTTAGGGCAGATACGCTGGAACAATCTTTATGCAGAGGGTGATGGGGACCTGGGACGCGTGGTACAGGCGGGAACGATAATGTCACTTAAGATGTATCCAGACAGATGCATGATTGGCCATGGAGCAAAGGGGTACAGATCCTCACAAAATAGGGGACAGGTTTCGACAGAGGATCTGGATTGGTGGAGGCTTAGAGGACTGAAAAGCCTGTTCCTGTGCTGTGATTTTCTTTGTTCCTTGAATGGTTTGCAGATAAGATTGATCTTAGACACGGGTAAAAGATGGACACAATATTGAGGGCTGAAGGGCCTGTTCTATGCTGTACTGTTCTATGTTCTAAATAAGGAGGGTTACAATGACAGGAAGAGGTTTTGGGAGTCTAGAAAGGATGGTATCTGAATGAATAGATACATTAGGGAGGTTTACTAGGATTGTCCATGGTAACAGAGACAACAATGGTCTGATCTGGTGCAGACGACCCCGACTGGGAGGGTGGTGGGGACTGGAGGTGGTTTCACAGGGAGGGAAGACCATAGAGCCACACGGTGTTACAGAAATGTGGAGAGCTGTAGGGCCTGCAGGAGATCGTGGAGATGGGGATGTTGGGAGGGATGGGCAGTTTACAGGGAGAAGGAAGTTGGTAGGATAGAGCGGTTTACACAGACAGGGAGAGTTTTCGGTGAATGGAGCAGATGACAGAGATAAAGTGGGTTGTACAGACTGGAGGACCAAACAGAGATATGGAGGGTAGTCGTGACTGAAGATGTATATTCCTTCTGCAGATTATTTAGATATGAAGGGTGTGGACACTGACAGATATTCCAGAAGGGCAGTAACTTTGGTTGGAGACAGTTTCACAGATAAGGTAGCATTAGTAACCTTCTCCAGTGGGAAGGGTTGTATGGGAGGGTGACATTTACACAGGTAGGGGTGTAAGAGTGGAGAAAGTTATGGAGATGAGTAACTGGATGGAGATACAGGAGGAGTTCACATTGATAGGTTGTGTGTTAGCGATGGGATGACGTTACACAGATAGTGAGTCTTGTCAGAACTGTATCGAGAGAATCATAGGCTTTCAGTGGATTCTCCAGATGGGGAGTGCTGAAGGGACCTGCTAGGATTGTAAAGTCTCCACCGAGTAATCGTGTCTTTAGGACTGGAAGAGATTATGTAAATACAGAAACATTGAAGACAATATGTGCCTTCTTCTTTTTATTGAACAGAGCTTCAATATCCCCCATCAGACAGGGATCCCTAAACCTGCCAGCTTTTCCCTTCATTCAATCAGAGACATATTGGATTCTTGAGATCACACTTTTCAAAGCCTCCCATTTGCCAGTCATTCCTTTTCATTCACACAGACTCACCCAGTTGATGGGAGCATGATGTAGTGGAGCCGGTGTTGGACTGGAATGAACAACCTTAAAAATCTCACAAAACCAGCTTACAGTCCAATAGGTTTATTTGGAAGCACTAGATGTCAGAGCACTGCTTCATCAGGTGGAGCACAATCATAAGGCACAGGATTTATACCAACAGGATAGCAGGGTCATGGAATGTAATATCAAACACATTTAGTTTCAGTTTTCATCTTTAAGCATGATTACCTGCACTTCAAAAGCTGGTGCTTCGAAATAAACCTGTTGGTCTATAACTGGTGTTGTGTGATTTTTAATTCACCCAATCAACCTCTGCTCGATCCTGCCAAATGGCCCCCAAAATGGCCCTACTCCAGTTTAAGACCTTAATATGTGGACCTGCCTGATTTTTGTCAATAACTATGTTAAACTAAGACAGCTGTGGTCACTGGACATAAAGTGCTCTCCGACTGTCACTTCAGTCACTTGCCCGACCCCGTTTTCTGAGGGGCGATCTCGTTTAAAGCCGCCTGAGTAGAGTGCAGCCATCTCCATATTGATCTTGGAATCTTTCTTGGACACATTTGACAAATTACACCCCATACGGGCCTTTTACACACTGGGTGGTCCAGTCAATACAGGGGAAGTTAAAATCTCCAACCAATACTGCCCTATTATTTATTTCGGTATCTGCAATCTCTCTTCACATCCGCTTCTCTAGTACCCGCTGGCTATTTGGGGGTCCAGAACAATATCCCAGAAGACGGACCATCCTTTTTTTGTTTGCAATTTCTTAACATATGGCCTCATGTGATCACCCCGAAAGAGTATCCTTTCTAAGCACTGGTGTTATGTCCTCCCTTATCAAAAGGATAACTCCCCCTCCTCACTTACTTGTCCTTCTGTCCCACCTGTAGCTTCTGTATCCTGGAACACTGAGCTGCCAGTCCTGCCCTTCTCTCTACCATGTTTCTTTTATGTCATAATATCCAAGTACCCAGAGCCAATCCATGCTCTGAGCGCATCTGCCTTACCAGTCAGGCCTTGTGCATTGAAATAAATGCGCGTTAAATCAAAACTCTTTTCCCTCCCTTGACTGTGCCCCTCGATATCCTGGATAGAAAACTTGCTCTCGAAGGCTGATGCATTTTTCACTTGGCTGGTCAATGGGCCTTCTCTTACTCAGAGTCAAAAACCCTGTCAAACTAGTTTAAACCCTCTGCGATAAGACAAGCAAATCTCCCCCCCCAGGGATACTGATGCCCCTCTGGTTCAAGTCAAACCCTCCCCAGTTGTTCTGGTAAAGGAGGAGATTGCTGGAACCCTCGTGGATATATTTAATAATTTGCTGGCTACGGGTGAAGTGCCGAATGACTGGAGGATAACTAACGTGGTTCCTTTATTCAGGAAAGGAAGCAGGGATAGGCCAGGTAATTACAGAGCAGATAGTCTGACAGCAGGGAGAGGGAAATTATTGGACACAATTCTGAAGGACAGAATGAATCAACATTTGGAAAGGTAGAGATCGATTATGGATACTCATCACGGATTTGATAGAGTAAGATCCTCTCCCAAATTCAGCTGAGATTTTTGTTTGAAATTATGATTGAGGATTTTGATGAGGGCAGTGCAGAAGATGGGGGTTACATGGAGTTCTTTAAGGCATTTGACAAGGTCTTTCATGGAATGCTGGTCCAACACACCAATGGGATCAAAGGCAATTTGGCAACCTGGATCCACAACAGTGGAGGGTAAGTTTTGTGTTTGAAATTCTTTCACCAGCGTGTGAACCACAGGGATCTGTGCAGCAACCATTGCTGGTTATTAAAGAACATAGAACATAGATAAGTACAGCACAGAACGGGCCCACGAAGTTATGCCGAGACTTAATCCTCATGTAAAATATAGTAACTTAACCTACGCACCCCTCAACTCATTGCTATCCATGTGCATGTCCCGCAGTCGCGAAAATGTCCCCAATGACTCTCCTTCCACCACCTCAGCTGGCAACACATTCCATGCATTTACAACTCTCTGCGTAAAGAACCTACCTCTGATGTCGCCTTTATACCTTCCTCCTAATATCTACAAACTATGACTTCTCGTACCAGTCAATCCTGCCCTGGGGAAAAGTCTCTGGCTATTGACTCTATCTATTACTCTAATTATTTTGAACAGTATTAAGTACATTAATAAATTGATGTGAAAGCACAAGGTATCATTTGTAAGTTGCAGATGACATGAAAGTTGAGGCTGTTGTCCACAGTGAGGGGGATGGTCTCAGGTTACAATCTGAAGGCTGAGGACAGAACAGGTGGTGAGAGAGGAGGGGTATTGGAGTTTCTGATCAGTGAAAACATTACAGCATTAATTAGACAGGATATTCCTGGGGATCGCCCAGTGAAGATATAATGGTACAACGGAGAAATGAGAATGGGTTATCAGTTTGATATGACTGTACTACAGGCCCCCAACAGTCAGCGAGAATTTGAGCAGCAAATATGACGGGAGATCTCAGATATCTGTAAGAATGATAGGTCTGTAATGGTCAGGGATTTTAACTTTCCAAACCTAGACTCGGACTGCTAGAGTGTTCAGAGCTTGGATGCGAGGAATTTGTTCGGCATGTACAAGAAAGCTTTACAAGTCAAAATGTAAATGGTCGGACTGCAGGAAGAGGTAAAACCTGACCTCGCCTTGGGAAACAAAGTAGTGAAAGGGACTGAGTGGTTAGTGGGGCAACACTTTGGCAAAGTGATCACAGTGGTATTAGTTGGAAAATAGCGATGGAAAAGGACAAACCTGGTCCACAAGTTAAAGATCAAAAGTGGCCTTTCCTCAATCCAGATGTTATTAGTCAAGAACTTTTATCAATTGATTGTGGAGGCTATGTGCAGGTAAAGGGACGTCAGGCAGGTGGGAAGCTTTCAAAAGGGAGTTAAAATGAGAGTTCAGAGCCATCACATTCGTGTTAGTGTCAATGACAATGCTGACACACGTAGGAAACTCTAGATGACTGGGGGTATTGAGGTTCTGCTCAACAAAAAGGGGACACATGTCACATATAGCCAGTTGGATTAAGGGAATCCATCGAAGAACATTGTGGGCGGAGTAATTCACTTAAGAGCAAAATTAGGAGGGCACAAAGGGGACAACAAAAAGGGTTGGCAGATCAGGCTGAGGAAAATCCAAACAGATTCTATAAGTATATTAACAATAGAAGATTAACTAGGGGCAGAGTATGGCTCCTTGAAGATGAATGGGGCCATCCAAGTGTGGAACCACAGGAGATGGGTGAGATCCTAACCAAAAATATCATGTTTGAACTTGTTGAAAAGAAAGACAAGGGGATGTCAGGGAAATAAATAGTGAGGTCTTCACAAGACCCCACACAACTGGAGGTACTGGAGCTTTTTAAATGCACATAAGGGAGACAATTCCATGGGAACTAATCAAGCACATCCCAGGATATTGTGCGAAGCTCAGGAAGAAATTGTGTGTCCCATAAAGAGATTTTTCTATCACTGACAGCCACGGGTGATGACCAGGGAGCCTGGAGGGGCTAATGTTGTGCCAGTGTTTAGTAAAAGCTGCGAGGGAAAGCCAGGGAGATAAACACCAATTAGCTTGATGTCAGTGGTGCGTACATTGTTGGAAGCGATCCTGCGGGACATGAGTTACATGCATTTGCAACGGCAAGGATTGATTACGGACAGTCAGCACAGCTTTGGAGTACTGCATAGAATTCTGATCATTCGGATTGAAGAAGCATTTCTGGAAACTGTAAATGGAGCAACGATTGAAGAAGATGTTACTGATACTGGAGGGTTTGACAGAATCGGAGAGGCTGGATATGCTGGAAAGCAACGTGGAGGGGGGTGAGATAGATTTGGCAGACAAGGCTAAGCAGAATGCAAATATTTTTCTACAGCATACAACTACACAAAAACAACTGGACAGACACTAGGGCTCCTCAAAAATCAGTGAGGCCCATCCAATTGTAGACACACAGGAGATGGGCGAGGGCCTAAATGAGCATTTCATGTCAGAACGTACTGCGGACAAAGACTAGGAAACAAAGGGAAGAAACAGTGATGGCTTGTAAAGAGTCCCCGTTTCAGAAGAGGTGTTGCTGGAGGTCTTAGAACACAAATGTAGAGAAAGCCCTAGATCCTGAACAAATGTATCCCAGAAAATTGTGACGAAGTAGTGGCAGGGACAGGAGCAGAAATATTTATGTCATTGTCTTTCGCATTTCCATTGGATGTAGGTGGCTGAGGGGTGACCTTATAAAGGTTTAGAAAACCATGAAGGCCACAGGTAAGTTGATTAGACAAGGTCTTTACTCCAGGGTAGTGGAGTCCATCACTAGATGGGATTGAACTGCAGAAAGAGAAGGTGTTAGCAATTCTGGAAAGTGTAACAATCGGTAAGTCCACTGGACCAGATGGGATTTATCCTTGGCTTCTCTGGGAAGCCAGGAAGAAGATTGCCGAGACTTTGGCTTAGATCTTTATGTCGTCATTGTCTACGGGAATAGTGCCAGAAGGCTGGAGGACAACAAATGTTGTCCCCTTGTCCATAAAAGGGAATAGAGACATCCTTGGTAATTATAGACCTGTGAGCCTTACTTTGATTCAGGGTAAAGTGTTGGGAAGGCTTGTAAAAGAGGCTAGCATTTATAACCACCTGGAGATAAATAAGTTGATGAGGGATAGTCAGCACAGTTTTGTGAAGGGTCGGTCATGCCTCACAAACCTTATTGACTTCTTTGAGGTGACCAAACAGGTGGATGTGGGTAAAGCAGATCTTGGTAGCGCAGATGAGCAGAGATATCCCTGTGTCCATGTACATAGATCCTTGAAAGTTGCCACCCAATTTGATAGGGTTGTTAAAAAGGCATTCAGCATGTGAGCTTTTATTGGTACAGGATGGAGTTTCAGAACCATGAGATAATGCTGCAGTTGTACAGAACTCTGGTGCAGCCACATCTGGAGAGTTGCCTCTGGTTCAGATCACCGCATTAGATGAAAGATGTGAAAGATTTGGAAAATGTTCCAAGGAGATTTACTAGGAAGTTACCTGGTACGGAGGGACGAAGTTCATAACCTCCAGTTATGAGGAAGGCTGAGGGACTTGAATCTGTTTTTGTTCGAGAGACGACATGTGAGGCCAATTGATTGAGACATGCAAGATAATCAGAGGGTGAGATGGGTTGGACAGTGAGAGCCTTTTCCCTCGGAAGGCGATGCCTAGCACGAGGGGAGATAGCTTTAAATTGAGGTAGATATTAATATTAATAATTAATAGATATGGGACAGATGCCAGTGGTACTCAGAATAGTCACGGAATGGAATGCATTGCCTGCAACAGTAGTAGACTCACCAACCTTAAGGGCATTTAAACGATCGTTGGATAGGCATGTGGTTGAGAATGGATGAGGGAAGGTTAGATGGACTTCAGATTGGTTCCACAGGTTGGCGCAACATTGAGGGCCGATGGGCCTGTACCACGCTGCCATGTTCTATGTTCTGTGTTCTCGAGGAAATAATTATGAGATGGGAGAGAAAAAACTTAAAAGGGTTTGGAGGAAAGAAAATTCCAAACAGAGGATGGTGCAGGTAGAGAATGAGCTTCCAGGGGACGTGGTAGAGAAAAGTACAATAAAAACTTGGGAAAGACATTTGGGCAGGTATATGGAGAGGAGAAGTTTTGAAGGGATATGGATCAAATGCAGGGAAATGCGACTCGTTCAGGAACTCTGGACAGTGTGGACTAGTTGGACCAAAGAACCATTTCTGTGCAGCATGGCTCTACCTCCAGTTATTGGAGGAGGAGACTACTGAGATAAGGCATGTTGTAGACACTGATGAAAGTTACAGATATAGGGTTTTTATTCTGGAATGCAGTACGTTTCAAATATGTGGAGGGACTATTCGGAAAGGAGGAGGTTACAGGGACAGGAAATGTCCTTGGAGGTAAAAATTATTAAAGACGCTGGTCCACAAGACTTGCCACAGATACAATGTTGCGGAGTAGTGAGTCTCAGAACAACAGAACTGACAGTAGGGGCAGTGATTGAGCCTGGGGTGTGCCTGTACGATATTCCCCCTCCAGCACTGAATCTATGTCATCTTTTGTTAGCCGATGTTTGGAGCTCTCTCATTCCTCTCTTCTCTGTTCACTGTGAGTGATCTTACCTCACTGCAGGATTTATTGAAGGCTCTAGATCTCCCTGCCCTTTGTCTCTCTGGCTGAGCAACCATATTCAATGTGGTGATGGACGAGACATCCAGTAGTTGTGAAGTCTATTGAGTCAGGAAATTCCTGAGTACCGACAGGAGGCAGAGAAATAGACAGAATGGGAAATTAGACTGATGCAGTGAGGGTTACACAAGGAGAATAGCACCGAGTCCCAGAGAGATCTGGAAAATCCCAGTCTCCATCCCTGGCCTGTGCTGTTGCGGCTCTCTGGATTGGAGGATTCTGTTAGCTCAGGATCTGGAGTAGCTGCAAAAGCGAGAGACACTGACAGAGGCAGCAATTAGACCCTCACAGTGAGGGATACCACATGGAGAGAGACTGAGTGATATTAGCAGAGTGCAGGAAGATTTCATAATGAAACAATTATGTCGGAAGAACAGGTTTAGGTTCCTGATGCACTGGTATCAGTGCTCAGCAATGAGCAACCTTTGAGCTGGTGAAGTAATGGCCTAGTGGTATTATTGCTAGAGCATATATCCAAAACATCACCCAATGTTCACTGGAGACAGGTTTGAATCCCACCATCAGAAGTGGTGGAATTTGCAGTCAATACTTCTTTTTAAAATTGCAATTAACAATCCATTAATAAGTACGAAACTATTGCTGATGTCCAAAATAACGTTGGTTCATCAAAAAGACACTTGGGGACATCTGCACATCCTCACGTGGTCTGCACGACATACTCACAACAAAGTGATTGCCTCTCAATTGCCCTCTGAAATGGCCGAGCAAGTTACTCCACTCAAGGGCAGCTAGGGCTGAGCAAGAAAGGCTGTTCAGCCAGAGACACCCACATCCCATACCCGATTTAAAATATAATCCATTAGGATGGTCCCACTGGAATCGTGCTGGGACCAGTGTCCTGGCCAATCATGTTAATAAGCTTATGGACAGGGCTTTAAACTGACAGAGCGGATGCAGGGACAGGGTTCAGGAGAACGGAGCTTTCCAAATCCAAATAAAAAGGTGAGCATCGGAACAGCACAGGGATATGGCTGAAGATAAGCAGAAAGGAACAGGAAGGGACAGAGTTTAACTAAAACTGTACATCAGGGAATAGATTTGTGACAGGAAATTGTAGGAAACGTATAATATGTTTTTTTTTGGAACGGACAAAGTCTCTAAATAAGATAGATGGATTTGTGACAGAGATAAAAGAGAGTTAGACACCAGGGTGACGTGGTTACAGGATGAACAAAAGGTGGGCATAAATATTCTATGATTTGCAACCTTGCAGAAATTCAGGCAAAAATGGACATCGCTATCAATAATGGATACCAAGGGCATTACAGAGAAAGCATTTGGCTTGCAGATCATGAACTAAAGTCAGTCTGAATGTAAACTCAGGCTATTACTTGCCAAGGTCACAAGCAGCAGAACAGTTTTCGGCCACCAAACAGCATTTCATTGCATATCGCTGCATTAAACAGGAACTCATTGGAATTTTTAATAAAGGCATAATTACAATTCAGTGAAACTTCAAAATTCGTATAATCTGGGTCAATCACGCTGACAACAGTGATATTGGAAGGGGAGTTTGGACAATTGTTTTCAATGTTTCTTTGAATAACACATAGTTACAGCCCTAGCCAGTTGCACAATATCAGATCGACCGTTGTGTGATGAAACTTAGTGAATGAGAAATGTCACCTGGAGAGATCCTCCGGGAAATTGTGATCAAGTGCAGTTTAAAGCAATATAAAATGTTAATGTGAATCACAGAAAGGACAAACTACAATTAAAAACAAAAACAGCCAATTACATGAGTTTAAGAGGAGAACTGACCAAGGTAAATAGGCTAAAAAGACTGAAACGTGTGTGTAAATGAACAGTGGAAAACATTTGAAGGAACAGTGTAAAACACTCAAGAAAAGGACATTCCCTTGAAACAGACAAAACCTCAATGAGAAACCCACACCTGTCCCTCACTCAGGACAAAATCGAGTATGAGGTTGAGAAGATCACCAAAAAGTATTTAAGATCCAGAAGTGAGAGAGGGTTTTTGGAGTAAGAGTTAAAGGGATTGCAAAGGGTTTGCTAGCAGGAGGGGGTCAGTGGGAAAGTGAATCATTGTCAGGGTTTAATGACACGTTAGGAACAGGGAAGGGGAAGGTGCTGGAGGTGGTCAGAGTATTACAGAGAGTGGTCATGGCCTGAACAGTGTTACAAAGCCAGAACGGATTGCTGCAGCTGGAGGGGTGTGTCGAGGTAGGGAGGGATATATGTATTTGTATTTATTCATTCAGGAGATGTGGTTGTCACTGCCTGGACTAACATTCTTTGACCACACTGCTAATTACCCAGAGGGCTCCTCAGAATCAGCCATATTGCTGTGGATTTGGAGTCAAATGTTGGCCAGACCAGGTTAGAATATTTGATGTCCTTGCCGAAAGCAGGTAAGTTAACCATATGAGTTCTTCCTACTGATCAGCAATGCTTTTATTGTGACCTCACCAATGTCTTGTACAGATACAACATGACATCCCAACTCTTACTCTCAATGCTCTGCCCAATGAAGGTAACCATCCCAAACGCCAGCCTGTTTGCTTGTGACGCAACTTTCAAAGAACCTGCGTCCCTACGTCACTGATTGACAACACTACCAAGGGCCTGAACATTAACTGTACAAGCCCCACCCTGGTTTGTTTCACCAAAATGGAACACCTCACAGATATATAATTAAACTCCACCTGCTATTCTTCAGCCCACTATCCCAACAGTACTGTTCATCCTGTTGTATCATAGATAACCTTCTCCACTAACCACTTTGTCACAATTTTCAATGTCACCCAAGAAGCTTACTTACCAGGAAACCAATAGTCCCATCCAAACCATTTATCCAAATGACCAACAACAGTGGACCCACTACACCGCTGGTCACATGCCTCCAGTCAGAAAAACAACATGTCTCCCACCACCCTCTGTCTACAACCATCAAGCAAATTTTGTATCCAGTTCACTAGCTCCTCCTGAATGCCATATCCTTTTACACTGATCTGAGCTTATTACCCACTTTACCACACGGAACATAGAACACAGAACAGTACAGCACAGGACCCTTTGGCCATGATGCCATGACAACCTTTTATTCAACTGTAAGATCAAACTAATCTACATACCAGTCATTTTACTATCATTCATGTGCCTACCAAAGAGTCTATTAAATGTCCCATAAGTATCTAATTTTACTACCACCATTGTCTATGCATTCTACCCACATACCATTCTCTATCCTTTTGTCCATCCTCCAATGACCTTAAAATTATAACCCCGTGTAACAGCCATTTAAGCGATAGGAGAAAAATCTCTCATTGTTCATTCTCTCTGTGCATCTCATCATCTTGTTCAGCACTACCAAGTCGCCTCGCCCCTTTCTTCACTCCAATGAGAAAAGCCTTAGCTCCCTCAAACGTTCTCCATAAGAAATGCCCTCCATTCCAGGCAGCATCCTTGTAAATCTCCTGTGTTCGCTCTCTAAAACTTGCACATCCTTCCTCTAAAGAAGGAACCAGAACTGAACACAATATTCCAAGTGTGGTCTCACCAGGCTGCTATGAAGATGCAGTAAACCTCATGGTTCTTAAAATCAATCCACTTGCTCAGGAAAGCCAACACAACATATGCCTTTTTAACAACTCTATCAATGTGCGTGGCAACTTTGAAGGATCTATGAACATGGACTCCATGATCTCTCTGTTCTTCCACACTACCAAGTATTCTGCCTTTCACCCTGGTTTCTGCATCCAAATGCAATCTTCCAGAATGCATCACTTCACACTTTTCCAGATTGAACTCCATGTGCCACTTCTAGCCCAGCTCTGCGTCCTGTCAATATCCCGTTGCAACCTACAACAGCCCTCCACATTACCCACCACTCCACCAACCTTCATTGACAAACTTACTAACCCACTCTCAAACATCCACATGCACGTCATTTATAAAAATCACAAAGAGCAGGGTCCCAGAGCCGATTGTTACAGAACACCACTGGTCACAGAGCTTCAGGCTCAATACTGTCCATCTGCTGCCATACTCTGTCTTCTCTAGGCCGTCCAATCCTGCATCCAGACAGATAGATTTCCCTGTTTCCCATGCCTCCTCATTTTCTTAATGAGCCATCAACGTATTCTGTCATATCCTCAAAGGATTCAATAAGGTTTCTGAGGCATGACCTGCCCCTCACAAACCCATGCTGACTGTCTCTAATTTAACTATGGTTTTCTAAGTAGTCATAAATCCTGTCTTTAGAGTCCTCTCCAATAATCTGCACTTCACAGACATAAGACTATATCTGTAATTCCCAGGATTCTACCTCCGTAACATGGCTCGGACTTTACAAGTCTTCACTCCTCTGCCATGTTCCCCAGAAGGGCACTGGAGGGTGGCGGGGGTTACAGAAATAAGGACGAATATCAGGACAGGAGGATTTTGCAGACATTAGTAGGTTTGCAGTTTCAAAAGGAGGCTTCAGTAATTATGAGCTTTCATGGTGATGAAGACATTTGAGGATGAGGGAGGTCTGTCGGGAATTAAGAGGTTTCACAGTTTGGGTGTTTGTTAGGGCTGCAAGTGGTTACTGAGTTGGGGAGGGTGTAACCACTCGTGGATATTACATAAACATTTGGTTTTGGTTGCAATGCATGAAGAGGATTCAGGAAGCTGGAGAGTATGTTGTCTGAACGAGGTTACACAAATATGAAGAGTTTTCAGGAGTGGAGGTGTTTACAGAGATATCAATGGTCTTATTTGGAGCAGAGGACCCAGACTGGGAGGGACGTGGGGACCGGAGGTGGTTTCACAGGATGGGAGGACCATAGACCCACAGGAGGTTACAGAAATGTGGAGGGCTACAGGGATGACAGTGGTTCATGAAGTTTGGAAATTTGGGAGGGATGGAGACGTTTACAGGGATAAGGATGTTAGTAGGACAGGGCTGGATCAGAGACAGGGAGTGTTTTAGGGAGCTGAGCAGATTACAGAGATAAAGATGTTTGTATCGACTGGACGAACAAACAGAGATATGCAGGGTAGTCATGACTGAAGATGGTTTTTGATATAGGAAGGCTTAGGTTCTGCAGATTGTTTCGACATGGAGGATGTGGAATCTGGAATATTTTTCAGAGATTGATGCAGGAGGTTTGGTTGGAGATAGTTTCACAGATAAAGGAGCACAGCACTAACAGGAGAAGGTTGTAGAGGAGGGTGATGTTTACACAGATGGGGGTATAAGAGTTGGACAAGGTTATGGAGATGGGTAAATGGTGGAGACAGTGGAGGAGCTAATATTGACGGGGGATGATAGTGACAGGAAAGTGTTAAATAGATAGTGAGTTTTGTAGAAACTTGATTGGGAGAGTCACAGGCATTTAAGTGAGTTCTACAGATCAGAAGTGCTGCCGACACCTGAGAGGATTACACTGATAGGGATGGTGGTCGGGTCTCACCTAGACTGTTGGTGTTTAGGGACTGGAAGAGATTTGGTAGATAGGGAGGGATGTAAGAGCTGCAGGAGCTTATGGAGAGTTGAAGAGTTGGAGCAGTTCACAGAGTGAGGGTTCTCCAACAGGAATAGGTTACAGATATGAGGGTTGTGTGGCCTGAGAAAGTTAAAGAGATGGAGAGTTTTCGCGTCTGGAAGAGATTACACTGACAGGGACAGTTGACGAGAGTGAAGCAAATATGCATGGATAAGGTTACACAGATAGGGAGGGATGTAAGGACTGAAGGTAAATACACAGACATGGAGGGTTATCTTGTTAGACGGAGCTTAGAGGGATAGGGACTGGTGTAGGGATTTACACAGATAGGGAAGGTTGTGTTTTGGTGAAGGTTACACTGATACAGACAGTGTTAGGGAGTGTTTAGTGGACTACAGAGGAGCTCAGAGAGAATGTATTGTGGGGAGTGGAGGAGATTACAGACACAGAGATGGCTGTCGGGTTGAAAAGACCTTCTACAGATCCTCGGTGCTGTAAGGCTGGAGGGATATTATAACAGTGAGTGTTGCCTAGACTTAATTACTTCACTGAAATAAAGCAGGTCTCAGCACGTAACTGTCAAAGGGAAGTTGAGACAGTCCAATGTGTTTCAGAGATATGAATGTTCATGGGAGTTTCAGGAGGGAACAGTGATTGGGAGTGGTGTAACAAATGGCAGTAGTTGTAGGGAAGGTTCTCAAAACAGGAAGAGGTTTATATATCGATCTTTGTAAGGACTGGAGAAGGTTACATCGGAAAGGAGTGTCTTAGAGACTGGAGGATATTACAGTTTTAAAGAGAATACTGGAATGACGCAAGGTTCAAGAGACCGGGATGGTTGGCAGGACTGGACAAAAATCTGAATAGAATCTCCACAGTCTGGAACCAGGCCATTCGACCCAACCAGTCCATTCCAAACCTCTGAAGAGCATCTGACCCAGACCCACCCCTTTACCCCTACATTTCTCATGGTTAGCTCACCTAAACCACACTTAATGAAAATTAATCCACTGATCGTGCAACGTTTGGATTGTGGGATGAAACCAGAGCGCCCGGAAAAACCCACACAGTCGGAGGGAGAACATGCAAAGTCCACACAGACAGTTGCCCAAGGCTGGAATCGAAGCCAGGTCCCAGGCGCAGTGAGGCTGCAGTGTTAACCACTGAGCCATCCTTGTGTCTGATTATACAGAGCGCTGCAGACATTAGACCAGGTTCCAAAGTTCACAAGGGTTTATTGGAAAAGGAGGAATATATAGTCAGGAATAGGACAAGGTTTCACAGATGGTGTCCATGAGAGGGACTGGAGGAGGTTAACGCAATAGGGAGGGCTGTGGAATCTCCAGGCAGTAAGAGGTAGGGACGGTTGGGGAGACTGAATGAAGTTAGTACTGCTCAGAGTTGTGCACACTGGGTGAGGTTCCAGAGTTAGCAAGGATTCTATGGACTGTCTGAGATAATAGACAGAGGCAGTTGTGTGAATGGAAGTTGTTACAACAATTGAGAGGAGGTTTCAGACACATGAATGGTTTTAGTGGCTGCAGGATGTTCGAGAGCTAGAAAGGCTAGTACTGACTGGAGGTGGTCAGAGGTAAGGAACATTGTAGAGAAGGGAGTTTGTTACAGAGACAGAGAGGTATGGAAAGAGAGGGCAACGTTACAGATATTGGGACGGTTCAAGTGGCTTCAGAACGTTACACAAAGGGACAGTTGGCAGGAAACGCTACAGAACTGAAGGACTCTGTACAGACAGGGAGGTGAAATGGAAGGTGGAAGGTTAGAGGTAATGGGGTGCTGTAAGACAGGATGGAGGAGTACTGTGGGGACTGGAGGATGTTACAGTGACACCATGTCCTGGAGAGGCTGGAGGAAGGTACACAGATGGGGAGGTCAGTAAGGGCTGGATGTTACAGACAGGTAGGTGCTGTAGGTGCTGGACAAGATGGCAAACATAAGGATTTGTGTAATGTTTTGGCGATGGTGGTCATAAAACTAGGTTTCCAAGTCATATTGGAAAAGGAATAGTGCAGAAGTGAAGAGGCCAAATTTGGGGAAGCCCCCTAATCGTTCTAATATCACTGTCACTGGGCATTCTCACTATCAGGAGACAGGATCTGGCAAACACAGACATAGAGGAACTATTTGCAGTTACGTTCACATTCGGAAAGAGGAAAAATGTTAAAGTGATACAGTGAGATTTCAGGGCTGGTGTGGTCCCTGAAGAGCGAATACTGGTCAAGGGATACTGTCAGCTGGATAAAGGAGGTACAGAACGATGGAAACAGGCGAAGCACTTCAGAAGTATCAAGAGTGCAAGGGGGTCCTTAAAAATGAGTAGCAAAGAATGGCCATGAAATATCCTCATTAAAATACTGTTAAGGAAATGTCACAAGGTATTTTATGAGTGTAGTTAGAGGAAGAGGATTCCCAGCTAAAGAGTGGGGCCTGTTAGAAACCAAAGGGACAATCTGTGCATGGAGCCAGAGGAAGTAGTTGAGGTCTTCAATGAATACTTCCCATCTGTATTCACACAGGGGAAAGACATTGTAGCTGCGGACTTCATTTTGGATGGTGAGGTTCTATAACATGGTACGATCAATAACGAGGAGATATTAAATGTTTTCTTTGGCGTAAAGTTGGAGATAATTCCCAGTGCCCAATGAAATGTATCCCAGGCTGCTATGGGAGGTAAGGGAGGAGGTTGCTGGGGCCCTAGTGGATATATTTAATACTTTGCTGGCCACAGGTGAAGTGCCGAATGACTGGAGGATCGCTAATGTGGTTCCTTTATTCAGGAAGGAGGAGAAAGTGAGGACTGCAGATGCTGGAAGAAGGGCTGATGCCCGAAACGTCGATTCTCCTGTTCCTTTGATGCTGCCTGACCTGCTGCGCTTTTCCAGCAACGCATTTTCACCTTTATTCAGGAAGGGGAACAGGGGTAGGCCAGGTAATTATAGAACAGGGAGTCTGACAGCAGGGGGAGGGACATTATTGGAAACAATTCTGAGGATGAATCAACATTTGAAAAGGCAGTGATCAACTCAGCTTAGTCATCACGGATTGAGTAGAGGAAGATATTGTCTGAGGAATTCAGATTTTGAAGTGGTGTCTAAGAATATTGATGAGGGCAGTGCAGATGATGTGGGTTACATGGACTTGAATAAGGCCTTTGACAAGGTCCGTCATGGAAGGCTGATCCAAAGGTAAAGAGCCATTGGGATCCAAGGCAGGTTGGCAAATTGGATGTAAAATTAGCGGATAGATGTCTTTGTGTTTGAAATTCTTTCACCAGCGGGTGTACCACAGGGATCTGTGCAGGAACCTCTGTTGTTTATGATGTACATTAATGACTTGGATGTGAAAGTGGAAGGTGTCATTATTCGGTTTGCAGATGCCATGAAAGGTGAGGGTGTTGTCCACAGTGAGCGGGATGGTCTCAGGCTGCAATCTGATGTCAATCAGATGATAATCTGAGCAGAACTTATTTCTGATCAATGTGAGGTAATAACTTGTGGGAGGTATGATAACCAACGGACAGACACAATGAATGGTCAGTCCTTGCGGCGTACTGAGGAACACAGGGACCTTGGTGGATAAATCCATTGATCTCTGAAGGGGTCAGCACAGGTAGACAGGATGGGGAAGACACCTGAACTGGTAGCGGGAGCGAGACCCATATCTTGATGGGGTAAATTACTAGAGCTGCTTGAGAGGATATAAACTAGTCTGGCAGGGTATTGGACCTTAAACAGTTGTAAGGTCACAACGAAGATTGAGGCTGGTACACAAGTTAAAGAGAGTGATTTCAAAAGACAAGGCAGACAAGAACATAACAGGGAACGGGGGGAAACTGATGATTAAACTGCATTTATTTCATTGCAAGGGGACTGACAGCTAAGGAAGATGAACTCAGGGCATGGATTGGAACATGGGACTGGGATATTATAGTTATTACAGAAACACAGCTGAGGGAGGGGCAGGACTGGCAGTTCATTGTGTCAAGGTAGAGATGCTACAGGAAGCATCGAAGGGGAGGCAAGAGAGGATGCGTGGTGGTGGGTTTTGATTGCATGAATCATCAAAGCAGTACACAGAGAGGAAATTCCTGTGGGATCGCCCAATGAAGCTATGTGGAACTCAGAAATAAGAACGTGTCATCACTTTGATACAATTGTCCTACTAAACCCGAATAACCAGTGGCAGATTGAGGAACAAGTATGTCGGGAGATCTCAAATATCAATCAGAATAATAGGTCTGTAATTTTAGGGATTTTGTTTAAACTTTCCAAACTTAGACTGGGACTGCCAGTGTTCAGTGTTTGCAAGGGAGGAATTTGTAATTGCGTTCCAGAAAACTCCCAATCAATATGTAAACGGCCTAAAAAGAGAAAGGGACAAAACCTGACCAACTCCTTGGGAAACAAGATCAGGAAAGGGACTGAGGTGTTAGTGGGACGGCATTTTGCTAAAGTGACCACAGTTCAACTAGTTTACAAATAGCTCTGGAAAAGGACAGGCCTGATCCACAAGTTCAGTTTATAAAACGGGGCCAGCCCAATCTTGATAGCATTAGCCAGGAACTTTCAAAAGGTGACTGGGGAATGTATTTGCAGGGAAAGGGAAGATTGGCAAGTGAGAATATTTTAAAAGTGAGATAATTTGAGCGTTTAGCGCCAACATGTTCCTGTTTTTTGTGTAGGTCAATGCTGACAGCATTTGGAAACGCTGGCTGTCTATTGAGGGTCTGGTCACGCAAAAGGGGGCGAATGTCAGGTATAGCCAGCTGGATCAAGGGGATACTTGAGAATCATAGGGACTGTAGGAATACACTTTGGGTAGAAATCAGTAATGCAGAAAAGATACATGAAAAAGCCTCGGCAGAGAAGAATAAGGAGAATCCAAAAGTGATTGTATAAAATATTAGAAGTAAACGAGTACCTCAGGCCAAAGTTGGGGCCCTTAAATATCAATGAGGCAATTCATGTGTGGAACTGCAGGATATTTCCCAAGACCCTCATTTTTCACTCCAGAACTTACTGTGGACAAAGACTGGGGAACTCAGGGAACAAGAGTAATAGGTTAGACCACAATTGGAGTTCTCTGCAATTCCAGTCTCCCTGCTATAGGAATGATGTTGTGAAACTAAAAAGAGCTCATAAAAGATTTACAAGATGTTGCCCGGGTTGCTGCTGAATAAGCTGGGGTTATTTTCAGTGGAGCATCGGAGACTGAGGGGTGACCTGACAGAGGTTTATATAACCATGACGGACATGGATTGGGTAAACATTTAAGGTCTTTTCCCAGGGGTTGGGGAGTCCAAAACTAGAGGGCATAGGTTTAAGGTTAGAGGGGAAAGGTTTAAAAGGGACTGAAGGGACAGCTTTTTCATGCACATGGTGATGGGTGTATGGAAAGAGCTGAGAGAGAAAGTAACAGAGACTGATATTATGACAACATTTATAAGGTATCTGGATGGGAACATGAATAACATGGGTTTTGAGGTACATGGGCCAAATGCTGATAAATGGGAGGGATGTGTTAGATCTCCTGGTCAGCATAGATACGTTCGACCGAAGGCTCTGTTTCCATGGTATCCATCTCTGTGATTGGAAAAGAGTGCATTTATGGAAGAGGTGGTGCTGGAGGTTTTAAAACACAAAGGAATGGAAAGCCCTAGGACCTCATTAAGTGTATCACAGGACATTGTGGGATGCTAGGGAAGAAATGGTGGAGCCCCTAGCAAAGGTATTTGTACCATTGACAGCCAAGTGTGAGGTACTGGAAGGCTGGAGGGTGGCATAGTGGACAGTGAAGGAGGTTTACTCAGATTACAAATGGACCTTGATAATATGGGTGAATGGGCTGAAAAACCGTAGATGGTATTCAATCTGAATAAATGCAACGAATACATTTAGTACAACAAACAAGGGTAGAACTTATACAATTAATGTTCGGGCCTCAGTTAGTGTTTTAATGCAGAGAGACCTCCAGGTTCAGTTACATATTTCTTGAAGTTTGTATCACAGGATGGATAAGATAGTGTTGGCATGTTTGACTATTGCTCAGTCCATTGAGTGTAGGATTTGGGACAACATGTTGAGATTGTATGGACACTGGTGAGGTCTCTTCTGCAATACTCCATCCAGTTGTGACCGCCCAGTTATAGGGAGGATATTATTAAGCTGCACGGGTTCAGACGAGATTAACCAGGATGTTGCTGGGTATGGAAGGCTTGAGATTGAAAAATGGCTGGATAGGCTGAGTCCTTTTTGTGAAAAAAAATGAGATATATAGACCAATTTAATGGTAGGTGCCTTTTCCTCAGGGTGGGGGATTCTGAAGAGGAGAGACCACATTTTTAAAGTTAGAAGAGAGAGATTTAAAAAAAAAGACATGGGGGAAAATTGTTAGACAGAGGGTGGTTTGAGTGTGGAATGAACTTCCTGAGGAAGGGGTGCATGTGGGTACAATTACAACGTTTAAAAGACATTTGCATGAGTATATGAACAGGAATGTTTTGGAGGTATTTGGGCCAGCAACAGGCAGTTGGGATGAGTTTAGTTTGAGATTATGCTGGGTATCAGGTGAAGGGTCAGTTTCCATTCTTTATGACTCTATGACAAGAATGTGGGTTAATTCCATTATTTAAGAAAGGCTGCAATAGAAAACCAGGGAACTAAAGACCAATTAGCCTAATGGTGGGTAAGTTGTAGAAGTGATTCTGCCAGACAGGAGTCACATTCATTTGGAAAAGGCAAGGATTGATGAAAGATAGTCAGCACGGCTTTGTGCAGACAAAGTCAGGTCTCATTAACTTGATACTTTTGTTGAAGTGGTGTCCATACATTGTCTACACTAAAGTCAGCAGGGTCATTGACAGGATTTATCAAGATATACTGTTTCGTAAGATTAGTTCACATGGGATCAGGGGGAACTAGCCAACTGGATACAAAATTGGCTTGACAATAGGAGACAGAGGGCGGTGGGAAAGGGTTGTTGTTCAGACTGGAGTCCGGTGACCAGCGGTGTGCCAGAAGGTTCAGGGCTGGGTCCACTGATATGCATCACCTACACAAACAATTTGGTTGAGAATATAGGAGTCATGGGTAGTAAGTTTGTAGATGATCAAATTAATGGTGTAGTGGGCAGTGAGTACAGTTATCGTATACAGTGAATACACTGACCAACTGGGCCAGTGGACCAGGGAATGAAAGATGGAGTTTAATTCAGGTTTTGGATTTTGTTAAGACAAACCAGGGATGAATGACACAGTTAATGGGAGGGCCCAAGCCAGTGTTGTCGAACAGTGAGAGACCAAGGGGTACAGTTACAGGTGGACAGAGTGGCGAAAGTGACATTTAGGACACTTGCCGTCATTGTCCAGTGCTTTGTTAGATACGTTGGAGATATTTGTAACATTATTCTAAATAGTTCTCTTGGGCAGAGGAGGCTACGGAGTGACGTTATAAAGTTTTACAAAACCATACGGTTCCTAAGAATGGTGAATAGACAAGGGGAAGTGAGTCCAAAACTAGAGGCTATAAACGGGAGGTGAGAGAGCAAAGATTTAAAGAAGGAGCTGAGGGGCAACATTATCCACAGTGGATGGTGCATAGATGGAATGGACTGCCAGAGGCACATGGGAGAAACAAGAATAATTACAACATGGAAAAGACATTTGGGCAGGAACATGGAGAGGTACATGGAGAGGAAAAGGTTTGAAGAGCAAAGGTCCAAACGCAGGCAAATGAGACTCGTTCGGTATAGGAAAACTGGGCAGCATTGATGAGTTGGACCACAGGTTCTGTTTCCGTGCTGTATGACTCTGTATCCAGTTAAAGAGGATTAGAGTACCGAAACAAAGCATGTTGTAGACACTGAAGCAATTTACAGCAATAGGGATGGTAATCTAGAATGCAGTACCTTTCAAATATGCAGGGGGAGTACAGGGAAGGGAGGAGGTTACAGGGACAGGAACTGTTATAGGAGTTACAAATTATTGAAGACACCTGTGCACAAGCCATGCCATAGACACAGTGTTACAGGGTACTGAGTCTTAGTGCAGTGTTAGAGGGAGAACACAGAAAAGAAAGATCCCAGGCAGCATTCCCAATGTCTTGTGGGAGGCCTGCTTTAACCTCTGTTGTACTGATGCTCACTAAGACAGCAGAGGCCTGGAATGATATCTCTGAACTCCCGATGCTGTCTCACATCGTAAGTTAAAGTAGACGTGGTGATTGAGCCTGGGGTGTGTCTGTACAATGCTCCCCCTCCAGCACTGCATCTGTGTCATGTCTTGTTAGCCGATGTTTGGAGCCCTCTAATTGCTCACTACTCTGTGCACTATGAGTGATCTTACCTCACTGCAGGTTTTACTAAGGCTCCAGATCTCCCTTCCCTTTGTCTCTTTGGCTGACCAAACATCTTCAATGTGGTGACAGACGAGACTCCAAGCAGTTGGGAAGTCTATTGAGCCAGGAACTTCCTGAGTACCTACAGGAGACAGACAAATAGACAGAATGGGACATTAGACTGATGCAGTGAGGGTTACACAAGGAGAATGGCACTGAGTCCCAACAGAGATCTGGAAAATCCCAAACTCCATCCCAGCTCTGTGTTGCTGTGTCTTTCTGGAGGTAGAATTCTGTTGACCCAGGATCTAGAGTAACTGCAAGAGCGGGAGGCACTGACAGAAACTGCAATTAGACCCACGCAATGAGGGATACCACATGGAGAGATACTGAGTGATGTCACCAGAGTGCTGGAAGGTGTCGGGATCACAGAATCATGAGTTTAGCTTCATAATGCACTGGTATCCCAAACCACAGCTAATGTTCAGGGGAGACAGATTTGAATCCCACCATCAGAAATAGTGGAATTTCAAATCAATAATTTAAAAAATAATAAGTAACAATCCATAAATAAGTATGAAACCATTGCTGAAGTACAAAAAACCCAAACAATTGCCCTTTAGAGAAGGACATCTGCCCATCCTCACGGGGTCTGTACGACATACCCACAGCAAAGTGTTTGCCCCTCAATTACCCTCTGAAATGGCCGAGCAAGTTAGTCAGCTCAAGGGCAGCTAGGGCTGAGCAAGAAAGGCTGATCAGCCACAGACACCCACAGCCCATACCTAGCTTAAAAAAAATAATCGATTAGGATGGCCCCACTGGAACCGTGCTAGGACCAGTGTCCTGGCCAATCATGTCGGTAAGTTTATGGGACAGGGCTTTAAACTGACAGAGAGGATGCAGGACAGGGTTCAAGTGAAAGGAGCTTTCCAAATCCAAAAAGAAAAGATGAAGCATCGGAACAGCATGGGAATGTGGCTGAAGACAAGCGGAAAGGAACAGGATGGGACAAAGTTTAACTAAAGCTGTACATCAGTGAATCGGTTTGTGACAGGAAATTGTGGGAAAGAGTAAAATATGACTTTTTTGGAATGGACAAAATCTCATCAATAAGGTAGATGGATTTGTGATGCAGTGATAAGAAGAGATTTAGACACCAGGGAGACGTGGTTACAGGGCGAACAAAAGGTGGACATAAATATTCAATGATTCACAAGCTTGTGGAAACTCAGGCAAAATGGGTAACGCTAACAATAATGGGTAAGAAAGGCATTATAGAGAAAGCATTTGGTCTCAGATCATGAAGTAGAGCATGTCTGAATGTAAATTCTGGCTACTAATTGCCAAGGACACAAGCAGCAGAAGTTTTTAGCCACCGAATAATATTTCATTGCTCATCACTGAAACAGGAACACATTGGAATTTTTAACTAAGGCATTGTGATAATTTTGGGAAACTTCAATTTTCGCATAATCTGGGACAGTCCGACGGACAACTGTGATATTGGAAGAGGAGTTCCAATAATTCTTTTTTCAGTGTTTCTTTGGATAACACATTGGACAACTGGCTAGGAACGTAACTATCTCAGATCGACCGTTGTGTGATGAAACTTAGTGAATGAGTCATATCACCTTAAGAGATCCTCTAGGAAATTGTGATAAGTGCAATTTTAAGAAATATAATGTTGTAAAGAGACCCACAGAAAGGAAAAGTTACAACTAGAAATGAAAATAGCGAATTACTTGAGTTTGAGCGGAGAAGTGACCAAGGTAAACAGGCTAAACAGACTGAAACGATTCTGTAAATGAACAGTGAAAAACATTTGAAGGAACAGTGTAAAACACTCAACAAAAGGACACTCCATTGAGACAGACAAAACCTCAGCAAGAAATTCCCACTGGTCCCTCACTCAGGACAGAATGGATCATATTAGATTATCAGGCTGAGAAGATCACAAATACTACTTAAAATTCGTCAGTAAGGGAGTGTTTAGGAGTAAGTTATAAAGGAATTACAAAGGGTCTTCTCGCAGGAGGAGGTAAGATGGAAGGGGTACCATTGTCAGGGTTTATTGTCACAAAAGGAACAGGGAGAGATGAAGGGGATGGAGGTGGTGAAATTGTTACAGAGAGTGGTCAGGGCCTGAACGTTGTTACAAAGTCAGTACGGATTGCTGCAGCTGGAGGGGTTTGCAGAGGTAGGGAGGGACATAGGTATTTTTATATATTCATTCATGGGATGTGGGTGTCATTGCCTTGACTACATTCTTTGTCCCCACTGGTAATTACCCAGAGGGCAGTTCAGAGTCAGCCCTCTTGCTGTGGGTCTGGAGTCACATGAAGGCCAGTCCAGGTTAGAATGTCAGGTGTCCTTCCCTAAAGCAGGTAAGTGAACCAGGTGAATTCTTCCTACTGATCAACAATGTTGTTATGGTGGCCTCACCGATGTTTTGTACAGATTCAACATGACATCCCAACTCCTACTCTCAATGCTCTACCCAATGAAGGTAACCATCCCAAACGCCTGCTTCACCAGCCTGTCTGCCTGTGACACCACTTACAAAGAACAGTGTACCTGCATCCCTGGGTCTCTGATTGACCACACTACCCAGGGCCCGAGCATTAACTGTACAAGTCCCGACCTGGTTTGTGTCACCAAAATGGAACACTTCACATTTATTTAATTAAACTCCATCTGCTATTCTTCAGCCCACTATCCCAGCTGTACTGTTCATCCTGTTGAATCACAGATAACCTTCTTCACTGTCCACTTTACCACCAATTTCAGTATAACTCAAAAATAAAATCTTACTTTCCAGGATACCAATATGCCCATCCAAACAATTTATCCAAATGACAAACAACAGTGGGCCCACTCCACCGCTGGTCACATATCTCCAGTCAGAAAGGCAACATGTCTCCCATCACCCTCTGTCTCCTACCATCAAACCCAATTTTGTATCCAGTTCCCTCACTCCTCCTGAATGCCATATCGTTTTTCATTGATCTGAGCTCATTACCCACTTTACCATACGGAACAAAGAACACAGGACAGTGCAGCACCAGACCCTTCGGCCATGATGGCATTCCAATCTTTTATCTGAACGTAAGATCAAACTAACCTACACACCCTTCATTTTATTATCCATGTGCCTATCCAGAATATATTAAATGTCCCTAATGCATCTAACTTTACCGCCACCACTGGCAGTGCATTCCACTCGCCCACCACTTTGTATGTAACGAACCTACCTCTGAAATCTCCCCTTAACTATCCGCTAATCACCTTAAAATTACACCCCCTTGTCATAGCTATTTATGTCAGGGTAAAAAATGTCTCTCACTATTCACTCTTTCTGTGCCTCTCATCATCTTGTTCACCTTTGCCAAGTCACCCTCACACGTCTTCACTCCAATGAGAAAAGCCTTAGCTCCCTCAAACTTTCTTCATAAGACATGCTCTCCAGACCAGAAATAATCCTGGTAAATCTCCCTTTTACCCTCTCTAAAGCTTCCACATCCTTCCTGTAATGAAGGGAGCAGAACTGAACACAATATTACCAATGGGGTCCAGCCAGGGCTCTATAGAGCTAGAGCATAACCTTGCGGCTTTAAAACTCGACCCCCCAGCTAATGAAATCCAACACAATATGTTCCTTCTTAACAAGACTATCATCATGGGTGGCAAACTTTGAGGGATCTCTGGATGTGTTACCCAAGATCCTTCTGTTCCTCCCCAGTGCCAAAGATCCTGCCTTTCACATTGCATTTTATATTCAAATTCAATCTTTCAAAATGAATGACTTCACACTTTTCCAGATTGACTTCCATCTGCCACTTGTCAGCCCAGCTCTGCATCCTGTCATTGCCTCGTTGCAAACTACAACGGTCCTCCACACTATTCACCACTCCACCAATGCTTGTGTCATTGGCAAACTTACTAACCCACTCTTCAACTCACACATCCAAGTCATTCATAAACTCACAAAGAGCAGAGGTCCTGGAACCTCTCCCTGCAGAAAACCACTGGTCACTGAGCTCCAGGATGAATGCTTTTCATCTGTCATCACCTTCTATCTTCTGGGGGCCATTAATTTCATATCCAGACAGACAGGTTTCCCGGCAACCCATGTCTCTGTACTTTCTGAATTGAGCCTAAAAGGTGTTTTGTCACATTCTCAAAAGATTCAATAAGATTTATAAGATTTATGATCAGCCCCTTACAAAGCCACGCTGAATATCTGTAATCAAACTATGGTTTGCCAAGGAATCATAAATCCTGTCTCGGAGTCCTCTGCAATAATCTGCACACCACAGACATAAGACTGACAGGTTTGTAACTCCCAAGATTATCCCTATTCCATTTCCTGAACAAGGGAATAAAATTTGCAACTCTCCAATCATCTGGTCTGACTGCAGTGTCAGTGAGGGTGCAAAGGTCATCAACAAAGTGCAACAATTTCTTCCCTCGCTTCGTGCAGTAACTTTGGGCGCATCCCATCTAGTTCAGCGGACTTATCTATACTTATCCTTTCCAAAATTCTCAGTATATCCTCATTCTTAACATCAATCTGTTCACGTACATCAGCCTGTTTCAGGCTGTCCTCACAAATGTCCCTCTCAGCAGTGAATACTGAGGCATAGGATTCATTAAGGTCCTTCCCTACCTCCTCCGACTTCAGGCACTAGTACCCTCCATTATCCCTGACAGGCCCTACTCTCACTATGGCCATCCTCTTGTTCCTCACTAAAGTGGAGACTGCCTTACGGTTTTCCTTAATCATTCCCAACAATGATTTTTCATGTCTCCTTCTAGCTGTCCTAAGTCCACTCCTAAGTTCCTTCCTGGTACTTTCAGAGAATCCCGACAGTATGGAAACAGGCCATTTGGCCCAACACCTCCATATCAACCCTGCCAACAGTATCCCACCCAGACTCATTCCTCCACCCTATTACTCCCCAATTGCCCTGACTAATGCGCCACACCTACACATCCGTGAACACTATGGGTAATATATCTTGGCTGAGTCACCTGACATGCACATCCTTGGGATGTGGGGGGAAACCGGAGCACCTGGAGGAAACCCACGCAGACACGTGGAGAATGTGCAAACTCCACACAGACAGTCGCCTGAGGCTGGAATCAAAATGGAGTCCGTGGTGCTATGAGGTAGCAGTGCTAACCATTGAGCCATCGTGCTGCTCTATGTTACCCCTGAAAAAGCTTTCTGACCCTTGCTTCCTCATCCTTAAATAAGCTTCCTTCTTCCTCTTGACTAGATGTTCGAAATCCCTTCGAACCATGTTAAACGCTTGCTGTCCATGTGGACAATGTTCACTGGTCTGCCTTCATCTTTGTCTTGGCTACCTCCTCAAAGAGTGAATCCGGTTTGGGAAACACTGTTTTCCACTCACAAAGCCATGCTGACTGTCTCTAATCAGCCCTTGCCTTTGTTAATATATGTGGTACCTTTTTCTCATAATCTCCTCAAACAACTTCCCCAGCACTGGGCTCACTGGGCTGTAATTTCCTGGCTTTTCCCTGCAGCCCTTAAGTGATGGAACAGCATTATCCTCCCTCCAGTCTTCCGGCACCACACTGCATCTGTTGATAATATAAATATTTCTATTAGGGGCAGTGCAATCTCTTCCCTAGATTTCAACAATATTCTAGTTTACACCTAATGAGCTACTGAGGATTGATCTAACTTTATTTGTTTTAAGATTCCAGCACTTTCTTTTCTCTGTTGAGGATTCTTTCTAAGACATCACTATTTACTTCCCCATTTTCCCGAACTTCCATGTCTTTCGCCACAGTAAATACTGACAACACTATTTTGTCTAATATCTCACCCACTTCCTCTGGTTCCACACATAGGCGAACTTATTCATATTTCAGAGGCCCTATTCTCTACCAAGTTACTCATTAGCCCTTATTGAAATTTGTGTAAAGGCTTCTGATAATTCAAAGACACCATATCCCCTGTACCACTACACCCCTTCTATACCCATTCAATTAAGCCATTTATATTCACACAAACCAATTAAATCCAACAGGCTCAAAAACAAATTCTCTTTTATAAAATGTGTTCCTGCGTGGCCAGTTATTGTATTTTTAAATATTCTTTCTAACAATTTTAGTATGCTCCCGACTTAATGTCAGGCTAACACTATTTGGTTTCAGACTGGCAGGAGAAAGGGTTATGGGAGTTCTTGTTCATCAATCTAAAAAGGTTAGCTTCCAAGGTCAGCAGGTAATAGAGAAGTCAAATCAAATGCTGGCATTTATTACAAAGGAAATGGAGTCTAAAAATAGGCAAACTGGCTAAAACTAGGCAAGGTTCAAGTCAGACCACACCTAGAATATTATGAACAGTTTGAGTTCCCGAAGAAAAGATACTGTCGCATTGGAGGCAGGTCATAGAAGCGTCACTCGGTTGATCCTGGGAATGGAGGGATTTTCTAGTGAGAAGAGGTGGAGGACGTGGACGCTGAATCCATTGAAGTTTAGACAATGAGAGTGAAATGGAATGAACCATCCAAGATTCTGAGGGGCTCTGATCGGGCAGATGCTGTGAAGTTAGAAAATAGAACAGTAGAGCACAGTGACAGGCCCTTCGGCCCACCATGGCTGTGCTGTGCAAGATGCTATTCTAACTCTTATCATCTGCCTGCACATGGTCTATATCCCGTATCCCTGTTCATGTTTCTGTCTAAATGCCACTTTGAAACTTTATTCACATTCTGTTGCTACGACCTCCCTCGGTAAACTCCACTCTCTATATTAAAAAAAAACTTGTCACACGCATCTCGATTAAACGTCCTCTTTCTCACCTTAAACCTATGCACTCTAGTATTTAAAACTTACACATTGGAAAAGAGATTCCGACTATCCACATTATCTATCCCTCTCCGTATGTTATATTCTTGTACCTGGTCTCCTGTCAGCCTCTGATTCTCTCGCAAAACAATCCAGCTTTGTTTAAATTCCCCTTACACCGAACACACCATGAAAACCCTTACACAGGCAACGTGCTGATAAACCCCTTTTGTACCCCCTCCAAAGTCTCCACATCCTTCCTATTGTGTGGAGATGAGAACTGCACACAGTACTCCAAATGTGACCAAACAGAAGTTTCAGACAATTACAACATCAGGTGCAAACCACTATACCCAATGTTGTGACCGATGAAGGCCAGTGTTCTATTTGTTTTCTTTCCTGTTTGAAACACTTCTGTTGCCATTTTCAGGGATTTAATGTCTTGCACCAAGATCTTTCTGTTTCTCAACTTCCCTCAGTATCCTAAATTTCCGCTTGAATCTGACATCACCTCACACTTGTCCAGATTAAACTCAATTTGTCATTTTTCTGCACATCTTTCCAACTGATCTGTAAAGCTCTGCAATCTTGGACATTCTTGTTCGTTAACCCCATCTCCACCAATTTTCATTTCATCTCCAATAATTATCTTTGTCATTTCCCTTCGTTTCAGTTGTGTGAGAATTTGTAATCAGAGGCCATGAAATCCAATCAAGAGCTCACCTATTTAAGATGGAGATGAGGAGGAATGTCTTCACTCAGAGGGTAGTGACTCTTTGGGAATTCCTGTTTGGAGGGGGCTGTCGAGGCTGGGTCATTATGAATATTTACAGCAGAGATGGTCAGATGTTACTGAATCAGGGAAACAAGGGCTTTGTGGAAAAGGCAGGAAAGTAGAGTTGAAGAGTATCAGGTCAGCCATGATCAGATTGAAGGGCAGAGCATCCTCAATGGGCCAAATGGTCTAATTTCACTCCTACTTCTCATGATCTTATCTCAAACTGAGCATCTACCTTATAACATTGTGGGTCTCTGCTCACAAAACTCCTTTAGATTAGGATTTTAAGGTATTTAATATTACACAACATTTGATCCACAATAGATATTTTTGTTGCTGGCTCCTTGATATGATGTCATGGAAAACCATCTCGTAAACAATCCAGGATTCCATCCATTATAGCCCTGATATTCATTAGTTATCCAGTCGGGATGGAGACCACCGTCACACACAGTAACTGTACTGCCCTTGCGACAAGTATATTCAGTGCCCTGATCGTAACCATATTGACATTGCCATCACTTACTGGTGCCCATAAAATAATTCCAGCTAACCGTTACTGCTGCTTGCTCCACCCAAACAGACTCCAACATTTGATCTTCAGATCGATATGACTGTCTCATTAATGCACTAACCTCATCATTTCTTAACAACTTGTTGCCTTTTTGCATAGATCCCCAACAATCCTTCAATATTCCCTTCCCTGTGATGGTCATTCTGCAGCGACATCTCCGGAATGACGGGGTTCCATCATATCAATTCACTGTCATTCCATCTGCCTTATGGCGAATACGGGGAGTCATTCCTCAGTAGTGGTGGGTTTAAACAGATGGATAGAGGTTACAGAGATAGGGAGACTTACAGGGACACAAGGATGTTAGAGTTAAACAGAGTTACATCTGATCAAGAATGTCAGCGGGACAAAGGGGTTTGGGGATTGGAGGAATTTACAGAGATAGACAGAGCTGGATTAAATTCTGGAAATAGGGATAGGGATGGGTGTAGGGTGAGGCAGGCAGACTGAGGGGGACAGACAGGGGGGTGTTTCCAAGAGAAGAGTCCTAAGAGAGATATGGAAGGTTGCAGTGACGGAAGAAGTTTATAGATATTCGAAGGCTTCTAGGTTCTGAAGGCTCATAGATAGGAAGGCAATGGAGAATGCCAGGTTACTGGGTTAGAGACAGTTACACAGATGGGGAGGGTTGCTCAAAATGAAAGAGGTTCCTGTGGTTGGGAGGGTTGGGGGAGATCCAGAGTGAAATTTAAATAGATTAATTTCTTAGAATTGGAGAAGAATAAGCAGATTATAGCTAAGTTTTGAGACTAGATAATCTGGCATTGAAAGTGAGTCTTATCGGAATTGGAGAGTCATAAAGATTAGGGAAACTGCTAAAAATGGGAAATCACCAGGTACTTCAAGAGATTACCCAACAAGGGAAGATTAAATGGGCTCCATAGATTGGGGGTTTTGACAGGACTGGAAGAGGTAATTCAAATAGAGATGGATTTCGGGGTAGCAGGTGTTTATGGAGATCGTGAGGGGTTGGAGCAGTTTACATAGACATGCAAGTTTTCTAGGCAGTACTAAGATACACGGGCTTTAGTTAATGCAAGAATGGGAAGCTTAATGGGACTGGAAGACCGAAGAAAGTTATGGACAGCAGTGGTGGCTGCAGATGTTAACAGATTACAGAGAGACTTGCAGATTAGAGAGAGTGTGGGCATCAGATTCTGGCAAACATTGTAGGAACTGGAGTTGCCTTGACAAATGGGCAGTTTGCATTTATAGAAGGTGCTGAAGGGACTGGAAGCAGGAAAAGGTGTGGGGAGGGTTGTGGAGGCAGCTTGTGGTTTGAGATACGGATGGCTGCAGAGACTGCAGGTGATCATACTGACAGGGAGTGTTCTAAGAGCAGGAGAAAGTAGCAGAAAGGGAGCAAGTGCAGAGCCTGAAGAATGTTCAGCAATCAGGAGGTTTCAAGGTGCAGGATAATGTTACAAAAACAGGGGCATTTGTAGGGATTGGAGGATAATACAAATATAGGGAGAGCTTTCGACACTGCAGGATATATTACAGACATGGGGAGAGTTTCACAACTAAAGGGAATTAGAAACACCAGGAGGCTTTGAGGTTATTGGAGCAGCTTTGACTGCTCCAGGGAGACATGTGGAGGCTGGAACAGGAGACATAGTTAGGGAGGGTTTTAAGAAGAAGGAGGACTTTTCAGAAAAACGGAGGGATGTCGGGATGGAACATGAAGAGAGTCACAGTGAGAATTACGGAAGCTCATGAAGGTAACGGAAATAAATAGTGTAGTCACATGGGGAGGACGTTAAAGGTATAAAGCTATGTAGTGACTGAAGCAGATTACATACACAGGGAGGGGAGCAGGGACCAGCAGAGATTGAGTGCGCTTTAGAGAGGAAGAGTTCATCGTCATCATTAGGATTATAGAGACTAAGTTCCATGATAGGGACGGTTGAACTGGAAGGTTTCTACAGACATGGAGGATGTTATCAGGTGGAGGGGATTCCTAAAGTCAGGAGTTCCTTGGGAGATTACACTGATAGTGAGATTCTCAGGTAGGACCCAGACATAGTTACAAAGACAGGGAGGTATTTAGATCTGGAAGGGATTACACAGATCGGGACAGTTCAATCGAGTGAATAACTCTTCACAGACAAGGAATACTTGGAGGAGCTAGAAACATTTACCCAGATAGGGAAGGATGGAGAGATTAAAGGCAAATACATTGACATGGAGGGTAGTATTGGTAGGAGGGGCTTACAGGGATAGACAGGACTGTCGGGGTTTCCCGGGATGAAGGAATTTAGTATCTACTGGAGACGTTTAGGGATTAGGTTGTTAGGATTGGAGAACCTGACAGAGACAGAGAGCATTGTGGGGACTAGAGGAGATTCCAAACAGAGGAAAGATGATCAGGAATGGAGGATATTACAGAGATCACTAATACAGCATGGGCCAGGCTTGATACCTGGGACCACCTGGGTTGTCTCAGTGAGGACCATACAGCAGAGGGGAAAGAAATGCCCTCACAAGATGATGGGATTGAAGCCTCGAATGTAGCTGTTCCTTGCCCACAGTGTCCTATGTCTCTCAGCCATATTTCTGCGATGGCTGGAATATCCCAGTATCCAGAGCCAATCCATGCTCTGAGCTAGTCTGCCTTCCCAGTCAGGTTCGTGCGTTGCCAGTCAGCCCACCTGCACCCCCCCCAACCCCCCCACCAAGGGATACTGGTGCTCCTCTGCGTCAAGTCCAAGGCGCCCCCCCCCCCCCCCCCATCTTGTACAGGTCACCTCTAACCCAGAAGAGATCTCAATGCTCAAAGATCTGAATACCCTGTGCCCCCTACACCACCTCCTCGGCCACAGATCCATCCGGATTATCTTTCTATGTCTATCCTCACTGGCACGTGGCACTGAGAGTAATCTGGAGCTCACTACCCATGAGGTGATGCTTTTTAACTTCTGACCTAATGCCCGATACGCATTTCACAGGGCCCCATTCCTTTGTCTACCTCTGTCATGTGGACCGATGTGCATAATAACCTCTGGCTGTTCACCCTCCACCTTCAGAATATTCAGTAACAGCTCATCTTTGACCTGGTACCCGGGAGGCAACACACCATCCTTGGGTCACTTCTGCAGCCACACACTCTCCTGTCTGTCCCCCTCACAACGGAGTCTCCTATAATGAGATCGAATGTGGCAAACAGAGACTGGCATGAACCACCTGCAGTCAGGGCTATATTTGGAAAGTGGAGCATTTTAAAGTCATACAGTGAGGATCCATGGCCAGTGTGTTAATAAACTGGGAATGACAAAGGGAGAAAGTCCACTGAATACTGATCAAGTGATATCGTGAGTTTGATCGAGGAAATGCATTTCAATAAACATAGGTGAAACTCTTCACAAGAACAGAGAGGGCAAGGGGTCCTTAAAAATAAGGGGTAAGTAATGGCCATGAAATATCCTTGGCAGACACTATTAAGGAAAAGCTATTTTGTGACTATAGTCAGAGTCAGATGATTCCCAGTAAAGACTGCAGCCTGTTGGAAACCAAGGGGACAATCTGTGTATGGAGCCAGAGGAAGCAGGTGAGGTCTTCAATTAATACTTCCCATCTGTAATCACACAGGAGAAAGGCATTGTATCCGGGAATTTCCGTTGAGATGATGAGGTTGGAGAATATGTTAAGGTCAATATGGAGGAGGTATTAAATGTTTTCATAGGCATAAAGGTGGAGAAATCCCTAGAGCCCAATGAAATGTATACCAGGCGGCTATGGGAGGGAAGGAAGGATATTGCTAGGGCCCTGCTGGATATATTTAATACTTTGCTAACCAGAGGTGAAGTGCAGAATGACTGGAGGATCGCTAATGTGGTTCCTTTGCTCAAGAAGGGCAGCAGGGATAGGCCAGGTAATTACAGAGCAGATAGTCTGACAGCAGGGGGAGGGAAATTATTGGGAACAATTCTGAGGGACAGAATGAATCAAAAATTGGAAAGGCAGGAAACAATTAGGGATAGTCAGCACGGATTTGGTAAAGGAAGATCCTGTCTGATGAATTCAGCTGAGATTTCTTGGAAATCACGAATAGAAGTATTGATGAGGGCAGTGCAGATGATGTGAGTTCTTTGGGGTTCACTATGGCTTTTGACAAGGTCCCACATGGAAGGCTGGTCCAACAGACCAATGCGATTCAAGGCAAGTTGGCATATTGGATCCACAATTTTGGAGGGTTGGTTTTGTGTTTGAAATACTTTCACCAGTGGGTGTATCACAGGGAACTGTGCAGGAACCATTGCTGTTTATTATGTACATTAATATCTTGGATGTGAAAGAAGAAGGTCTAATTATTAGGTTTACAGATGATATGATAGCGAAGTGTGTTGTCCACAGTGAGGAGAATGGTCTCAGGCTACAGTCTGAAGGTTGAGGCTGGGACAGAATTTCAAGAGAGTCATTTAAATAGACAAGGCAGACAAGAGCACAGCAGGAAATGAGGGAAAACTGATCAATTAAAAAGCTTTATTTCAACATAACAGGCCCAACAGGTAAAGCAGATGGACTTGGGGCATGGACATGGGACTGGGACGCCATTGGTATGACAGAAACACAGCTGAGGGAGGGACAGGGCTGACAGCTCAATGTTCCAGGGAACAGATTCTACGGGATGGAATGAACAGGAGGTGAGAGAGGAGGGGGAGTGGAGTTTTTGATCAGTGAAACATCACTGCAGCACTTCGAGAGGATATTTCTGGGGATCGCCCAGTGATGCTGTAATGGTGGAAATGAGAAATGAGAGTTGGTCATCACTTTGAGATGACTGCACTACAGGGCCTCAATAGTCAGCGGGAAAAGGAATAGCAAATATGTCGGGAGATCTCAGATATCTGTAAGAATGATAGAGGAGTAATGGTCGGGGATTTTAACTTTCCAAACTTAGACTGGGCCTGCCAGAGTGTTCAGAACTTGGATGGGAGGGATTTGTTAGGCGTGTTCTAGAAAACTGTCCGAGTCAGAATGTAAATGATGAGACTACAGGAAGGGGTAATAACTGACCTCCCCTTGGGAAACAAGGTAGGGAAAGGGACTGAGGTGTTCGTGGGGCAACACTTTGGCAAAATCACCACAACCGTATGAGATTGAAAATAGCGATGGAAAAGAACATGGCTGGTCCACAAGTTAATGATCAAAACAAGCCTTCCCTGAATCTAGAAGCGATGTGTGAAGAGTTTTAACAATTGATTGTCGAGGCTATTTGCAGGTAAACGGATGTCAGGCAGATGGGAAGCTTTGAAAAGAGATAAAATGAGAGCTTGGGACTTGCATATTCCTATTAGTGTGAATGACAATGCTGACGCAAGTAAGAAACACTGGATGACTGGGGGTATTGAGTCTCTGGTCAACAAATAGGGGACACATGTCACATATAGCCAGCTAGATTAATGGAATCCATTGAAGAACATTGTAGGTTGACTAATTCACTTCACAGGGAACTCAGGAGGGCACAAAGGGGACCACAAAACGTGTGGGCAGATCAGGCTGAGGAAAATCCAAAGAGATTCTTCAAATATATTAACAACAGAAGATTAACTGGGGCGGAATATGGCTCCATGTAGACGAATGAGTGGAACCAGAGGAGATAAGCGAGATTCTGAGCAAAAATTTCACGTTTGAACTTACTGTGGAGGAAGACTGGAGAGGTCAGGGAAAAAAAAACAGTCATGTCTTCCATGAGGTACTGAAGGTTCTAAAGTGCATATAAGATGGATAAATCCTTGGGAACTAATCAAGTGTAGAACATAGAACACATAAAAAATACAGCACAGTACAGGCCCTTTGGCCCTCAATGTTGCGCCGATCCAAGCACACCTAACCCACTATCCTCCATATGCCTATCCAATGCCCGTTTAAATTCCCATAAAGAGAGAGAACCCACCACTGCTACTGGCAAGGCATTCCACGATCTCACGACTCGCAGAGTAAAGAATCTACCCCCCCCCTTAATTTAAAGCTATGCCCCCTCGTAATAGCTGACTCCATATGTGGAAAAAGGTTCTCATGGTCAACCCTATCTAAACCCCTAATCATCTTGGACACCTCTATCAAGTCACCCCTAAACCTTGTTTTCTCCAATGAAAACAACCCCAAGTGCCTCAGCCTTTCCTCATACGATCTTCCTACCATACCAGGCAACATCTTGGTAAACCTCTTCTGTACTCGTTCCAGTGCCTCCACATCCTTCCGATAGTATGGCGACCAAAACTGCACACAATACTCCAGATGCGGCCGCACCAGAGTCTTATACAACTGCAACATGACCTCAGGACTCCGGAACTCAATTCCTCTACCAATAAAAGCCAGTACGCCATATGCCTTCTTCACCGCACTATTTACCTGGGTGGCAACTTTCAGAGATCTGTGTACATGGACACCAAAATCCCTCTGCTCATCCACACTATCAAGTATCCGACCATTAGCCCAGTACCCCATATTTTTGTTACTCATTCCAAAGTGAATCACCTCACACTTCGTTACATTGAACTCCATTTGCCACTTTCTGCCCAGCTCTGCAGCTTATCTATATCCCGCTGTAACCTGACACATCCTTCCTCACTGTCAACAACTCCACCGACTTTCGTATCATCCACAAACTTGCTCACCCAACCTTCTAGCCCCTCCTCCAGGACATTTATAAAAATGATAAACAGCAATGGTCCCAAAACAGATCCTTGTGGAACACCGCTAGTAACTGCACTCCAAGATGAAGCTTTACCAACCACTACTACCCTCTGTCTTCTTCCAGCCAGCTAATTCCTAATCCAAACCTCCAACTCACCCTCAATGCCATACCTCCGTATTTTTTGCAGTAGCCTACCATGGGGAACCTTATAAAACGCCTTACTAAAATCCATATACACCACATCTACCGCTTTCCCCTCGTCCACCTCCTTAGTCACCTTCTCAAAGAATTCAATAAGGTTTGTGAGGCACGATCTGCCCTTCACAAAACCATGCTGACTATCCTTGATCACATTATTTCTATCCAGACGTGCATAAATCCTATCCCTTACAATTCTCTCTAAGACTTTGCCCACAACAGAAGTGAGGCTCACCAGCCTATAGTTACTATGGTTAACCCTACTCCCCTTCTTGAACAAGGGAACGACATTTGCTATCCTCCAGTCTTCTGGCACTATTCCCGTAGACAACGAGGACATAAAAATCAAGGCCAATGGCTCTGCAATCTCCTCCCTTGCTTTCCAGAGAATCCTCAGATAAATGCCATAAGGCCCAGGGGACTTATCTATTTTCACCCTCTCCAGAATTTTCAACACCTCTTCCCGACATACCTCAAAGCTGTCCATTCTAATTAATTGTGACTCAGTATTCACATCGGCAACAATGTCCTGTTCCTGAGTGAATAGTGACGAAAAGTATTCATTCAGTGTCTCCCCAATCTCTTCAGCCTCCACACGCAACTTCCCACTACTATCCTTGACTGGACCTATTCCTACCCTAGTCATTCTTTTATTCCTGACATACCTATAGAAAGCCTTTGGGTTTTGCCTAATCCTACCAACTAAGGACTTTTCATGTCCCGTCCTTGCTGCTCTTAGCTCTCTCTTCAGATCCTTCCTGGCTACATTATAACTCTCAATCGCCTCTATTGAACCTTCACGCCTCATCTTTACATAGGCCACCCTCTTCCCTTTAACAAGGGATTCCAATTCCTTATTAAACCAGGGCCCCATCACACGACCTTTTCCTCCCTGCCTGACAGGTACATACTTATCAAGGACACTCAATAGTTGCTCCTTTAACAAGCTCCACATATCGATTGCGCCCTTCCCTTGAAGCCTACTTTTCCAAGCCACGCATCCTAAGTCGTGCGTCTCCGTTTCATAATTTCCCTGCCCCCAGCGATAACTCTTGCCCTGCAGTGTACACTTATCCCTCTCCATCACTAGAGTAAAAGCCACCGAATTATGGTCACTGTCCCTAAAGTGCTCACCTTCCTCCAATTCGTTACCAGAACCGAATCCAGTATGGCCTCACCTCTTGTTGGCCTGTCTACATATTGTGTCAGGAAACCCTCCTGCATACATTGGACAAACACCGACCCATCTAACGAACTCGAGTTCTCGCTTTCCCATTCAATATCTGGAAAGTTAAAGTCCCCCATAACAACCACCCTATTACTTTCACTCTTCTCCTGAATCATCCTCGCAATCCTTTCTTCTATGTCTCTAGGACTATTAGGAGGCCTGTAGAAAACTCCGAACAGGGTGACTTCAACTTTCCTATTCCTAACCTCAGCCCAAACTACCTCAGAAGGCGAGTCTTCATCCATTGTCCTATCCACCGCTGTAATACTCTCTTTGACAAGCAATGCCACACCTCCCCCTCTTTTACCCCCACCTCTGACCCTACTAAAACATTTAAACCCTGGAACCTGCAACAGCCAATCCTGTCCCTGTTCTACCCATGTCTCCGTAATAGCCACAACATCGAAATCCCTGGTACCAACCCATGCTGCAAGTTCACCTACCTTATTTCGTATACTTCTTGAATTGAAGAATACACACTTCAAGCCACTTACCTGTTTACAGGCACCCTCCTTTGAGATTGATGCCATATTCCTAACCTCCCTACACTCCAGGTCCTGCACCATAAAACCACAGTCTAGGTTCCCATGCCCCTGCAGAGTTAGTTTAAACTCCCCCGCAAAGAGCACTAGCAAACCTCCCCCCAAGGATACTGGTGCCCCTCAGGTTCAGTTGTAGACCATCCTGTTTATAGACGTCCCACCTTCCCCAGAAAGAAGCCCAGTTATCTAGATACCAGAATCCCTCCCTCCTGCACCATCCCTGTAGCCACGCATTTAACTGTTCTCTCTCCCTATTCCTCGACTCTCTATCACATGGCACGGGTAACAATCCAGAGACAACCACTCTGTTTGTTCTAACTCTGAGCTTCCAACCTAGCTCCGTAAAAGCCTGCCTAACATCCTCAGCCCTCCTCCTACCTATGTCGTTGGTGCCAATGTGGACCACGACTTCGGGCTGCTCCCCCTCCCCCTTAAGGACCCAGAAAATACGATCAGAGACGTCATGTATCCTTGCACCTGGGAGGCAACATACCAAACGTGAGTCTCTCTCGCCCCCACAAAATCGCCTATCTGTGCCCCGAACTATCGAGTCCCCAATTACTATTGCACTACTCTTCTCCACCCTTCCCTTCTGAGAAATGGGGACAAGCTCCGTGCCAGAGGCCTGAACCCCATTGCTTACCCCTGGTAAGTCACCCCCCCCCCCCCCCTACAAGTATCCAAAATGGTATACTTGTTCTTGAGGGGAACGGCCGCAGGGGGTCCCTGCACTGGCTGCTTCGTCCCAGTCCCCCTCACTGTCACCCATCTGTCTGCAATCTTTGGAGTTTCTACCTCCCTAAAGCTCCGATCTATGACCCCCTCTGCCTCCCAAATGATCCTAAGTTCATCCATAATAATGTAACACATTCTGTCATTCCTGGATTCAAACAGAACAAAATGTAAATTTGGTTTGACTTGAAATATTAATAATTTGGCATTCACTTTACATATCTATAGAGGTGAAAATTCTACTGTGATTATTTAAGTGAATTTAGCGTGATCATACAATGAAAATAACAGATAATCAACGACAATGAATGAACTGAATAATATTTGATTATTTGTACAAGTTCCTTCAATGAAAATTCAATTTTATTTAATGCTTGTCACCCATTACACCATGGGCATTCTTATTAGGGAATAAAGTAATGGAAGGATATCAGAGAAAATAAATAGACTTTAATTTTAGCTTCACTGCAATAATGAAACAAGACAATATTTGGAAATATGGTTAAACTACATAACAAAGTTTCCAGTGTCATTATTGTCATGAAAACTATTTTAGTTTGCAAGTTGTTTTGCACTAAGAATAATTGGAAATGAATTGTGATTTGGAATATACCAATTAAAATACATTTTGAAGAGAATAATCAGATACATTTTTTGGAGGAAATTAGGAATGGAAATAAATATATATTCATTGATATCAATAGTTTTAAAATGTTGAGAAGTTGCCTGGGATTATTTTAATTGAGAGAGGCTGCATGATTATAAAGACCAATTCGCCGTTTTCATTGCACTGTTGGTTTCACGAGAATCTGTTGTGGTCTGAGCTCTTGTTGTGTGCAGTGCACTGTCACTAATAGCTTAATTAACCTGCGAGTCCCTGATCAGGCTACCTTTATCTGTAAGTCAGTATGTAAGTGAGCAACACACCTCCTTTTGTGAGGGGAAACAGATTCTCTTCAAAGGAAATAAGTGGCAGTTCACACTGAGAATGGTTTCTAGCACACACCATCAGCAGGGAAGGGTTTTTTCTGAAGATTTCCAATCTCTATCTACAAATCTGATTTGTCAGTTTGTGGAGGATTCAGCCCCTTTGTTCTGAGCTGTTTTTATACAAGTAGTTGGTTCATTCTGTCTTTGCCAAGAATGTTGTTTACTTTCTCCTTTTACTGTGATTGTGCAGGTTAGAATATTCTGTGAATCAGTAATGTTCAGTAACTGAACATTGAATGATTTTGTCTCTAACAGAGCAGTGGCCTTGTTTTCAGCTAATTATTCACTTTCCATTTCCTGGTTGTGTTGAATGTTCCAGAACCAAACTCTGAGAAATGTTTCCATTCACTTCTGTTGGATTCACTGACAGCCACATGGTCAGTCAGTTTCAGCAGTTTGAATTCAACAATCATCGAGAATTATGAGTCTATTGATGAAATTATTTTCGATTGTCAGGAAAATGAAGATAATGAAAGGCACTTGTGTATCTCCAGTAGTGTCTCTCCTAAGAGACCAGATAACCAGATGCAGAGCCATAGCCTTGAAATCTAGTGCCTCCAACTAAACCTGTTGGACTATAACCTGGTATCATGTGATTTTTAACTTTGTCCACCCTAGTCCAACACCGAGATCTCAAAATTATTGTTGCACAAAGGAATTCTCGTAATTTTTAAAAGAAAATATGACTTTAATTAAGATCTTTAACACACGATTATTAATCCCTTCCTATATTCGTAAAATATAATTGTAATTGAAAAGAAATGCTCACTGAACACGGCACACACAGCCACACAAATGTCTTCCTGGTCATCTAATTACTGCTCAAGACAAAAACCTGAGTAAGTATCTTATTCTTTCTGAGAACAAGAACCACAGTAAACATTTGGTGAGCAGTTCCATCCAATAAATGCATTTGATTTCTTACATTTCACTTCAGTAATTGCACACAAAATGTTTCACTAAAACCAATAACAATGCGTTATTACAAATGAGCGAGGACACTAACGTCAGCATACATAGATTTCCAAACCAGTTGAAGTATCGCAAAAAAAAAGATGTATTTTGGCTTAGTACAACCTGTAGGTGAAAACATTTTGAGCTTGCACCTTAAAAATCTTTATCTGCTTATTCAGAGAAAATAATGAGAGATGGCACTGTAAATTTATTTTGACTTTCACTCACGAAAATACTCATGTGAATCGCTTCTCATTTTCTTCCTAGTTCTGATACAAATGTCGAAATATTTATGATAATAAAACTTTAGGAATAATAAGAGTGTTCTTTGCAAGAACGACATGAAGATGTTCAAGGTCCTCGAATTCCTGTTGAGTAGAATACCCTTCATAAGGGTCTCATTGTCTCGCGCCGATATTTTTTGTGACTGGTGACTGATGCGTTTTCAAATCATGTGCACTGCAGAAGGATTTTTTTAATTTTCAATTTGTTATGAGCAAAAAAAACTGCTTTGAACATGTTGATTTACTTTTTTTTAGTCCAAAGTTATTTATCAATGTACAATCATCACAAAATTATGGAAGATCCCTGTATCTTATGTTCACTGTCATACGCACTTTCACTATCTACTTATTAACTTCCTACGTCTGACAGGAATGTCTAAACATTGGTCATGATCAAAAGTATATAAATTAAAAGTACTTCTCAAGAAGCAAACCAACGGATGGTAATATGTCATTCTTGTAATCCTGCAATGTTTGACCCAAAAACAATTCTGCTGAATAATAACTGAATTGCTCATTTTTATGAATCCATAAAGCTAGCCATTATATTGTATTCCTCAGTTTACCGATCTTAATGAATATCCAATAATCATCACAGCAAAGTGCTTTTAGAATATTAAATCAATTTATTTTTTCAGATTATAATGTTATTTTTCCAGTCACTGCCATTACGATAATTGCACAATTATTGGAGTTAATCTTTCTAACAAATATAGTGAGAATTGCATTTTGATTGCATCAATTGTTTCTGAGTACGAACCCTATAATATAAAATTCAATTACTGTTCAGCTGAACGATCCCATAATGGAACCAATGACTTCCCATCCAATGCCTCATTGTAAATATTTGATGATTGCTCATTTGAATGATCATGGTAATCTCAGCCTGAAGCATTCAGAAAACTGTAATTACTTTTCATTAGAATAATTCCTGGTCGTTTCTCCACATTGTTCAGTGAAATAATCAACTAAGATTTCTCAGTATTCTTAAATTAACTGATAGAATTTTGACAATCCAATTACTGCTATTATCTAATCAATGTTCAATATAGTTCAGGGTATATCTGTGGAATTATGGCTCATGCATGAAATAATGTAAAGATTTGCAGTGTGTGTTGTAAATATCAATTTTTATTTTAACCATAGCAAAAGTTGAAATGATTTAATTATGTTTCGCTTACATGTTAACATTTACTGTATTTATAAACACGATACAAGTTAATCATTTTTCATGGAACAAAATCATTTAAAATTCTTGTAACGTTTTGAAATACAACAAAAGGAGCTAACATCTCTATTGTTCCATGAAATAGTCACAGTACATTTTAAACTTAGGGAATTTGAACATTTTGGGAAAGAAGGGAAATTGTCTTCAGATGAATAGTCGTATTGTGTGGCAAATTAATTTATTTTCCTATTCATTTATGTTGCAAAAGCATTTTAATTTTCTTTTTATTCTGTGAAAACTTGCTTTGAACATATGGAACTATTTTATTGATTTTTGTTCATCAGTGTACAATGATCAAATGATTAGGCTTTTTTTTCCTATCATGGATCTTCATGAGATTCATATTTAATTAAAGTCATTACTGCTTTGTTACATCAATACTGTAAATACTAAATCATTTTGTCAGTTCATTACCCACAGGAAATATGTAATTAATTCCCATACAAATTATTAGAATAAACATCTGATTCGTTTTCATTTGTGTTGCCACAGTAAGCATGTGACTATGGTCCTACCCTTCCGGGGTGGGGACATTATGAAGGGTCCATGTGGAGCTCTGACAGTGTCTCTACGACAAGATCTGGAGGAATGATTTCAATTCCCACCTTCAGCAGAGATGTGTCAGAGCAGCTCCAAATATTCATGAGAAAATACCTGGCATACATTGAACTGCTTTTCAAAACAACATGAAATATACTTCATTCTGCTGTGCATTTTAATCATCAACATATCTCTTACTTATTTTCTTCAGGTCACGAATAAAACGTATCATATCTGCTAGTTCAACATTCCTTGAAAAAGTAATTGAGAATGTTGCAATCTTAAAGTTGGAAAAGTCTAAGAAATGATACTCACTGATTTTTTTTCTCTGTTTGAAAGAACCTAGTTCAGACATTTCAAGCACATAAATCATTATTCTCCAGTGTTATAAAGATGAAAAAGTAAAAAGTCAAAATTTCTCTTAAGCAAAATAACCAAATGCAACTTCATATTATTCATTGGTCAGTTGATCACCTACAATTGTAACTAAATATTTCAATTCATCTAAATATTGTTATGTGCTTTGAACAAATTAAATTTCTTATTACTATTCATGCTTGAATTGTCAGGAATTTGTTTTATTTTCCATCCACCAATTCATAATTCATAAGATTGATATGCTTTCAAAATATCGACGTGTTCATTTGAACATTTAATTTGTCTCTCTCTCTCACTTATCTCACTTCATGCATGATAGCTTCAATGCATTTTGCTAATTAACTCTACGAAACTTAAAAATGTTGTTGACTTTACTTCTTTTGTACGCAAGAAAACAATGTAGGTACACCCATTTGTTCTTTAGCTCAAATAACACTAAATTTTAAATTATTGAAAAGACTACACTGGGGGAAAAAGAACGATAATTCATCTCAAATATCACATTAAATCACACTTTTTCAAATCAATACAAAATGATTTGTATTTTAAATTCATTACAAGAAAAAAACTTTGGAAATGTTAGAATCTGTTTCTTTTACTTCCAGCATTAGTTGTCAATGAACAATAATCACGTAATTATCAGTCATTTTGTGCAAAATAATTTTCTGTACCAAATGTCATTTATTTGGCCTTTTGTTCACAGTAGTACTCATTTTCTCGGTCTAATTATTTTCTTCCTTATTCTGAATTAGATGTCTAAACATTTATCACAATAAAAATTTAAAAAACAAACATGACTCAACAAAAAAACCCAATGTTGAACTGTGTCAATTGTTGCTGAGCATTTTTTATAATTATTAAAGCGACTTTTTATATATTTATTTTCTGTTTATCAATCTTAATTATGACGCAATCGATGTCACAGCAAAGTGCTTTCAAAATATTAAGTTAATTTATCTGTCAATAATCTAGAAAAAATTAACAATTACAATAATTACAGAGCATTTTGTGCTTGTTACGAAGTCTAAGTTAATGTGTTATTAATATTTTCTATATTTCTTATTGTGAATGCTACAACATAAAAACCTGTTTGGTCGGGCCGATACACCCAGAAAAGACCAATAACTGCCCTTGCGACATCCGTTGTAAATATCTGAGTTTTGCTCATTTGAAAGATCACAGTCATCACAGTCATTGATATTCAGAGAACACCAGTTACTTCACACTGCAATATTTCTCTTCATTTCTGCACATTACTCAGTGGAATAGTAAGATGAGATACCTCATTATTCTTAAATTCATTAATAGTAGTTTTAAAATCATTTTGTTGCTAATATCAAATAATTGTTCAATTTGGGAAAGGATATAAGTGTGGAATTATGGTTCCATGGAAGAACTATTGCAAGGACTTAGCAATGGAGAATCTCTCAATCATTGTGAATATTGCTTTTCATTTTAAACTTGGAAACACTTCTGAAAGTATTTGATTGAAATTCACTTCAATGTTAACATTTATTGTGCTTCTAATGACAATAATAGTTGAATATTTTTCTTGTGCACAATTATTTAAATTCAGATGAATTTTTTTGAAGTACGCAAAAGAAGGATTGACATCTTTCTTGTTTCATTAAACAATCACAGGAAATGGTGACTTCTTAGAAACCAGACATTTTCAGAAACAATGAAAGTTGTCTTCAGCTGAATAGTCCCATTGACTGACCAAGTCATCATTTTGTTCCAATTTACATGTAGAACAAAAAAGATTACGTTGCATTTTATAAAATGAGAAACTATTATGAATATGTAGAATGATTGTATTCATTTTTATTTATCAATTTACAGTAATCACACAAATCTGTCAAGTTGTCATTCCACAAATTATCATAAAATCATATTTAATTAAGATATCTGTTAACGCCCATCATTATTGTAAATTACTATTTAATTTTAAGTACATTATACATAAGATCCATCCACTTAATTCCAATCCAATTATCACAATAAACATCTGATTATTTTTCACTTGAGTGACCACAGTGAGCATGTGATTATAGACCTGCCCAGCCTGGTTGGGAACATTATGAAGGAATGTTGTGCAGCTCTGATCGTGTCTGTGTTACCAGACCAGGAGGTACAGTTTCAATTCCCATCTTGCACAGAGTTGTGCCAGAGCAGCTCTGAATGTTGATTAGAAAATATCTAAGAATCAATTGAATTGCCTTTCAATTTAATATTAGATATGCTTCCATCTGTTGTTCATTCCAATAATCACAGTATTTGCCATTTATTTTTTTCATGTCACTAATAACAGAATGTATCTAATTCCACTCAATCAATATTCATTGGAAAATATTTGAGAATGTTGCAGTCATACAGATGAAACATACAAAGTAATGATATTAATTTATTTTCTTTTGTTCTGAAGAGCTGAGTTCAAACAGTACATAGAACCTGATGCTCCAGTGCTATAAAAATGAGGAAAAAAAATAAATTTCTTGTTCAGTCAAATAAACAAATGCCAAATCCTTTTATTTATCAATTTTTAATTATTGATCTGTTTATGAATTGTGTGAAATTTGTTTTTCATTTTCCACTCACCTATTTATATTGAATGTGAGATTGAACTGCTGTGAAAATATCCAACTGAAATTTGACTTTGCATATTTATCACTGTGTGATATAGGTAAAGCAGTGTTACTTCTGCAATCATAATTGTTTACTCAAGGTAAATGAACTCGCACTAGTGTATAATTGTTTCAGCCAAGAGCTGAGTTAACAAGAATGAAAACTATGTGAAGGAAATATATTATTGCTTTTGTATTAGCTAAAATGTGCATACAAGAATGAAATGTGTCTGCAAATAATGGTAGATGTTATAGACAAATCGTTAAGGTGCTGTGAGGGGAGGAGTGCAGGTTAAGCTAGATATGCCTGTACAAACAGTTACAAGCATCTGTTTCCCGTGTCAGCAGGAACAAAAAAAACACCATCAAAAGGTCATAAGGCTCGGTGTAAATAAAGAATAAAAAGAAATTATGCTTTGGTTAGCACGGAAATAGATGACAGTGAAGAAGGATAAATAACAATAAGACCACTGAGGGTGGTGGTCAAACGGCCTTGTGAGGCCAGAGATAAACATTTTGTCAGGGACGAGGCTGGATCAGTTCAGAGATAAACAGCCGGTTTAGATTAGAAATAGTTATAAACAGTGAAGGAGCAATGGGAGGAGGGAAGAGAAACGAATTACATAAATATTGTGTACTCGTTAAATTCAGTGTGTGTGTGTGTGTGTGTGTGTGTGTGTGTGTGTGTGTGTGTGTGTGTGTGTGTGTGTGTGTGTGTGTGTGTGTGTGTGTGTGTGTGTGCATTGTGGACAGTGGACACCACACCCCTCTTGCAACAGCATAATAAATGATACTACTGATTCAGGTCTGGTTCCGGACTGAAGTTATTGAAGTGACTGAACTTCGTTTCTCACAATCACTTATCTCATTTATTGCATGATGTCTGAAGTGTGTTTTGCTCAGCAATTATATTAACTATTTAAAAAGTCTAATCTTAAATAAGATCCTTAACACCCAATTACCAATCTATTCCTAATTCATGTAAATATCTCAATTTTATTGAAGTCAATGTTCACACAAAACAGTGCACATGAAGCGACAAAAAGATATTCATCATCAGCTGATTACTGTTCAGTGGAATAACCTGAGTATCTTATTGTTCCTGAGATGAATGACAACAGTAACCATTTGTTTACTCGTCCATGCAGTAAGTGCATTAGATATCTTATATTTCAGTTCAGTCGTTAATGACAATTTATGTTGTGTAAACCAATAATTCCAATTTATCATGGATAATGACTGTAATACAATAACACTGGAAACATTTTTTAAAAAAACATTCGAACAAACTTTAAGCTCCTCTTCTGTTGTGTGTGTGCAAAAGATAATTCAAATTATAACCATTTTTGTTGCAAATTCAACAAACGCTACATTTTGAATTTATGAACTTCTTACAGTTTTGCAAAAAGGTTAGTCTTCACTGTATGTCATATTAAAAGACTGCTTTTTCCAACCATGCATGCTACAAAATGATTATTGATTTCATTGCATTTAAGAAAAGAAGTGTTGAATTTTTTGTGTTTCAATTCCAACATTATTCATTATTGTACAATAATGTCACAATTTTTACAATCACTTCATATACCACCCAGCAGTGACTTCATTGTTTGTTTATTTTCACGCTCATTTTCATGATCTAATAATTCTCTTCCTAATTCTGACACTTTGATTATAATATTAATCAACGTACCATCTCTACAAGGAATCCAGTGGAAAGAAATTCACAATTTGTATATTGCATATATTTTTGAGTTCAGAAAAGAATTTTGTTCAATAATCACTGAATGTCTCATTTTTTCTTTAATACGTAAAGCTAGCTACTATGTTTTATTCCTTAGTTCACTGATCTTAATAAATATTCAATCGACATCACAGTAAAGTGCTTTTGAAATATTGAATCATGTTAATTCTTCATATGTATTACAGTGTACAATCTCTCATTCATTGTAACAATCAATATTTATTTTAGCTGTTGAAACATAGTTGTATTAATGTAAATATATTTCACTTCAATGCTAACAATTAAGACTTCAGCATTTTTCATGCAACAAAATCCAATGAGAAAGCATCAGCATCTCTTTATTGTTTCATTAAACAATGACAATAAATTTAGAATTTTTGAAAATTGAACATTTTTAGAAAGAAGGAATGTTGTCTTCAGTTGAATGTTCGCATTGAATGACTTCTTCACAGTATCTGCTGTTTATTCTCTTCTTCGGGTTCCCAAGAAAAGAAATTAACTAGTTCTGCTGGTTCTGAAAAATATTTGAGAATGTTGCGGTCTTAAAGGCAAAAAGCTAAGTGATCATAAGTGATTAGTTTTTTGTTCGAAAGAGCTTGATTCAAACATTTCGGACATTCACATTTTTATTCTGCTGTGTTACAAGGGTGGAAAACAAGTCGCTATCTTCGTCTGTAAAGTAAACATATGCCACTTCCAATTATACATTAGTCAGCTAATTACCTACATTTGTTATTAAAAATTGCAATTCATCTAAATATTGGAATGACCTTTGATCAAATTAAATTTCTAATTATTTTTCATTCGTGAATTGTTGGAGGTTTTTTTTGTTTTCCATTCATCTATTCGTATTGAATGTAAATTTTACATGCTTTGACAATAGCGGAGGGTGTTTATTTGAAATTTGTCTTTGCATACCTCTCACTGATTTTACTTATTGCATGTAGTTGCACAGTGGCTCAGTCATTAACAATGCTGCCTCACAGTGCCAGGTTTGATCCAATCCTCGGTGACTGTCTTTGTGTACTTTTCCCATTCTCCCCAAGTCTATGTGACTTTGCTGTGGTTTCCTCCAACAATCCAAATCCGTGCAGGTGAGGGGAGCTGGCCATGCTAAATTGCACATTGTGTTCAGGGATGTGTATGTTAGTCAGCAGTAAATGTCGAGGAATATGTTTGGGAAAGTGTTTGGATGAGTTACTCTTTGGAGGGTCATTTTTTTTTCAACGAAATGACCTGTTACCACACTGTGCTAACAGGGATTCTACAATAGTTCAATTGCGCTTCTCTAAGCAATTCTAACTTTTTTAAAGTTGACTTTAGTTAATAACTTTAACACTTGATTATCGGTGTTCCGAAATCTTGTAAAATTTCTCAATATTTTTAAAATCATTGCTCACACAAAACACTAAACATGAGGCCACACAAAGGTCTTCATGACCATCTAATTACTGTTCAGTGGAATAATCAGAGTAACTATCTGATTGTTCCTGAGATCAATCTCCACTGCCACAGTAAGGATCTGGTTATCATTCCCTCCAATAAATGCAGAAGTTGTCGTCTGGTATTTCAGTTCAGTAATTACACACGATACTGGTTGTTCAAAACAGTGGTTATTATTTATTATGAATGGCAAAGAATTCTAAAGGAAGAGATGTTCATATGTCCGAATGTGTTGCATGATCACAAACAATTTTCAGTCCAAATATTGCACAAAAAAGTGTAAATTTGGTTTTGTTCAATTGCCGAGGCTAACATTTTCAGTTCATGTCCATTACAAATAATTGGAGAAAGTGAGGAAAGCAGATGCTGAAGATCAGAGTCAAGATTGTGGTTCTGGAATAGCACAGAATGTCAGGCAGCATCTGAGGATCAGGAGAAACCATGTTTCAGGAATAAGCCTTCATCGGGAATCTCCGGCTCCATGGATGCTGCCTGGTCTGCTGTGCTTTTCCACCACCACACTTTCGACATAAAAAATATTTGCTTATTTGGAGCAAATACTCTCTGTTTCCTCTGTAATTTAAATTTACTGTGCTTTCTATTCACTCAAGTTCTCGTTTTAATAGCTACTCATTTTCTTCTTAATCTGATACAAATCTCAAAACTCCGGGCACAATAAAAGTGATATGAATTATAAAATTATTATCTGGACAAGAGAACCAATGAACAGCTACATAGACCTCTTGAACAACAAAGATATTAGAATGAAAAAGCAATGCCTTCCAAAATAAATCTCTGCACGTCTGTATCCTTTTTCAATTCAATAATCCTGCAATTAGTTTATAATTGTCAGTTGATCTCTCTTAATGACTACCTAATCAATGTCATTGTAAACCACTGATAAAATTGAAACATTTTATTTGTTAAAATGCAAAGATTCATTCTCAATTCGTTATTACAACAATAAGTGAACCATATTTTATCTGTCCGCTAAGGTCAAGTGACTTGTGGCCCATAATTGAACATTCTAAATATTCCTACAGCTGGGGAAAGCAGAGCTAAAAAGGTCAAACTAAAGGAAACAGTAGACAAAGTAACCAGCTCCAGAAAACAGTGGAAAGCCCGGTCTAAGAGCTCACAAAGTTTCGGGAGACCCTGTTACAACCAGCCCAAGAGCTGTGTTTTGGAGAGGTTGAAGCAGACTTCCTGGCACCTTGACTTCCAGCCAGTGCCTGAGCATTAGACACCTCACTTGAGAATGACGACAAGTGAAGGGTGTTTGCACGAAACCCATTGAATGCTTAGAATCCAGAATTTTGGTAAAATGTTGTGAAACATTTCCCAGTTCATGGAAATCAGCTCAACATTATTGAAATCAAAGTACTTGTAATGGTCTTCAAGACCACCTAATTACTGTTCGGTGAAAAACACTTTGTACGTGCCTTATTGTTCTCAGGATGAATAATCACAGCAAATATCACAGTCTCACCAGATCCAAACATATGTAAGAGACACCTTATTATAATTTACACACTACATCTTTCCCAGATTATTGATAACACCTTATTACTTATGACTGAAGATACTACGTGTAACATGTATCGAGATGAAGCAAGTCCTGAATATAGGATTTTTTTTTCTGATAGATTTCCAATCCAAAAACTATGACAAAAATGATATTGTGGTTCATTACATTGTCAACAGATCCCCATTAAACGTATTTAACTGTTTACTCAGAGACACTATTGAAACAAATATGTTGATAAATGCTGTTGACTGTATGCTTCTGTGAAAATAAATCTTCCTTATTGACTTATTTTCATTATAATTCTGACTCAAATGTCTAAATATGAAAATTTTCATGAATTAAATACAATGCAGAATTTGTTCTTATTATATATTATATTTCTCCAGAAGAAAAGCAGAGAAACCAAGCAGAGAAATCTTGAAGATCTGAGAATTTTGAATGACAAACCATTTCTGATCAACTTTCACTGAATGTCTAATGTATTTCCATGTCAACATGCCAGAATTTGCATTCTCAGCTGACAGATGAAGAAATATCTAGTCAACATCAGAGCAAATCCATTTGGAAATATTAATTCATTGCCATTCCAAAAATCTCATAGTAATTCAGTTTATGTTTTGTAACAAACATTGTCAAATTCACATTTTAATTCAATCCATTATTTCTTAGAGTCAATATTAAAAGAAGAATAATAGTTCTCTTATTCCAGAATAACACAAACACAAACTAATTAATGATTCCCTATCCAACACTCACAGATAATATCTGTTCCCTTCTCATTTGAACATTCACAGAAATCATTGGATTAATATTTGGCCTTACATATTAAGAAACGTCGAATTATTTTAGACTCCAATAAATGCTGCTCATTTTTACACATGACGGGCAGCTATATGAGATTTCTAATAATTTTAAAGTTTGCTATGAAAAGTTTTTAAGATTAATTGTTGCTTATATCTAATACTGAAGAATTGATCAAATCCAGTATATCTAGCTTAAAGTGTGAAATTAAGGCTCAGTAACGTAAACGTATTGCATTGTACAGAAACCAATGGTAGCGAATGGTGATTTTTATTTCAATACTTGAATCTTAGTTGATTTGCTGTTCTGGGCATGACCCGCCCCCCACCAGAAATAGAATGGTCCATATTGGCTCATACAAAATGCCTAACAATCAAAAACAGGCAGCCTACCTTAGAACTAAAATACAAGGTCTCAGGGGGTGATAAACTAGACTAACATTCTGTTCCAGCCTTAAATTAAAAGAAAGCACACTACCAATGGACCTATTCTAACGCCAGGACTACAGCATTCCAGACATTTCTTGATAAGAGCATGCTGACATACAGACAAATGACCAATCCTAATCTTCATAAGTGAAAGGATAATTGTCCCAGTAAATGAATAAACAACAGCTGCAGGGTGCAGCCCAGTTAACTGACTAAGCAGCTATCATGACAACAGAAGAGTTCATTTGTCAGAAATAGTTATTATTTTACAGTTACTCAGAATATTAAACATAGGTTCTAATTACAGATTATTGAGTATAATAGGGGAAATTTGCAACATAAGTTTGATATATGTAACCAATGCCTACTAAAAACATTATAGAAAAGCATTTAGACAGAGATTTGAAGTTAGCTAGTTTTAGGAATTAACCTCATGGTATGATGTTGATTGCCCATTAATTATAAAGTCCTGACAGAAAGAGTAGCTGTATAATTTTACACAATATGAAGAACTTTATAACACAAATCATATTACTAATCTTATAGCAAGTAAGCTAAAATTAACTGTCTTTTCTATTTCTTTGTACATATATAGTTAAGACAGTGAATGATATGAGGAGTAATTGGCTTTGATAAAATAAAATATAATGAATAGCAGAGCGCAAAATGTCCCAGCTGATAAGGTATCCTGAGAGGCCCGAGGGAGTTCAGGAATAACTTTGGAACCTAAGTCAATAAGATGCATGGAAAGATCCCAATAGGAATCTAGGGATGTCCATTAGAATGCCCATCTGCGATTATGTGTTTCAATCGGGTGGCTGGATGAGGAGGGAAGGGCTGTAATCACATTGCATGTGGCCATTGTGATGCAGAAAGTCCATAAAAATGCTGCTTTTTACTGTACATGCTACAGTGTGTTATGGATCTCCCTTCCGATATTGGTCTCGGGGGACGATCCCTTCATTAACTGATTGCTGCATGAGTAAACATCTTCCACATGTCTGAGCTCAGATTGCCTCCTGAGTCCTCATTCCCTGCCAGTGAAAACAATTCTACAGCTCCGATGACATTTCAATTCAATGCATACATTTATTGTGTGTGAAATGATTACATTCAGAGCGATATAATTTTCATGATAAAATTGCTTTACATTTACTTTTTTTGGTGTACAAGAAAACACTTCGATTACATCCATTTGTTCTTTCGTTCAACCAACACGAAGTTTTAAATGATTGTGAAGACTACAATGGGGGAAACGGGAACGAGTCTTCAGCTCAAATGTCATATGAAATGACTGTTTCCTTTTTTCAAACAAATTGCCCTACAAAATTATTTTTATTTTTATTTTCATTATAAGAAAAAATTGCTTGGAAATGTTGACAATTCTCCTTTTCCTCACATATTAGATGTCAGTGAACAATAATCACACAATTATGAGAATTCCTTTCCGTATCAAATGTCAGTGACCCTGTGTTTTGTTCAGAATAATAGTCACTTTCATGGCCGAATTCTTTTCCTCCTAATTCTGAAATAAATATCGAAACATCTATTGTGGTAAAAATTACATCAATAAAATTGTCATGACTCTTCAAGAAAACTATTGGAAGCATATAAATCTTGCATTGCCTGCATTTTTAAACAAAATCTTTTTTTTTTCAATTGCTGCTGAATGATTTTTTTCACATCATACTGCTAAGTTTTATGCTTTAATTTTCAGTTTATTAATCTTAATGAATATTCAATCAACATCAGAGCAAAGTATTTTAAAAATATTAAGTCAATTTATCTCTCAGGATTCTAAAAGCAATTATCAATTACAATAATTGCACAGCAATTTAACATAGACTTTGTAAAAATAGTGTTTTTTTGAAAATTTTATTCATTATTTCTTATTGTCAATGCTACTATATTAATACCTATTTGTTCAGGCCCATGCACATACCAAACGACCAATAATATCCCTTGCAACATTCTTTGTAAATGTCTGATTTTTGCTCAGGTGAAATATAATAAATATCTCAGCCTTTGAAATTCAGAGAACTCCAATTACTTTTCCCTTCAATATTACTCTTCGGTTCTACATATTACTCAGTCTAATATCAAGATGAGATATCTCATTATTCTCAAATTCACGAATATATATTTTTAAAATCCGTTTGTTGCTAATATATCTTATATCTAATAATTGTGCAATCCAGTAAGGTCTACAAATGTGGAATTATACTTCTGTACAATAAATACTGCAAGGACATTACAATGTACAATCTCTCAATAATTGTGAATATTGTATTTATTTTAAACTTGGAAACATTTTTGAATTGATTTGATTATAATTTACTTTGATGCTGACACTTACTATATATCCAATCACAATATCAGTAGATTATTTGGAGGTATCATCGTCCATTCCAATAATCACAGTTTCTGCTATATACTTTCTCTGGTCAGTCATAGCAATCAATATTCCACTCAATCAATATTCCTCAGAAAATATTTGAGAATGTTGCAATCATAAAGCTGAAATATACGAAGTATGATAGTAATTAATATTCTCTTGTTCTGTAGATCTTATTTAAAACAACACAGAATTTTAAGCTCCAGTGCTATAAATATGAGAAAAGATCAATTACTTCTTCAGTAAAATAAACAAATGTCACTTGCTATTATTTTTCAATTTTTAATCATTGGTCAGTTTATGAATTGTGTGAGATTTGTTTTTAGCTTTCCAGTCATCTATTTATATTGAATGTGACATTGAAATGGTGTGAAAATATCAGGGTGTGTTCATTTGAAACTTCAATTTGCATATCTCTCACTTATCCCGTTGATTGCATGATGCTTTAAGAACGTTTCACTCAGCAGTCCTCGAAAAAATCAAAAACTGTCTGATTTTAAATCAGATCATTTGCACCCAATTATCAATCTTTTCCTAATTCATGCAAATATCTCAATTTTATCGAACCCAATGTTAACACTAAACATTACACATAAAGCAACACAAAGACTTCCATCACCATCTGATTATTGTTCAGTAGAATAACCTGAGTTAATACCTTATTGCTCCTGAAACCAATGACAACAGGAAACATTTGTTTACTATTCCATGCAACAAGAGCAATTGATATCTTCTATTTCAGTTCAGTAGTTAAAGATGATTTTCTTGCTTAAAACAATGCTTCTACTTTATCACAGATATTGACAGTAATACAATCATGCAAACAACAAACGTTTTCTGATTCTAAAAATCTTCAAGTTTACTTATTTTACATTTGTGTGCAAGAGATATTTCAACTTACAATCATTTTTGTTGTATAATTCAGCAAACCTAAATTTTGAATTTGGAAAAGTCTCAATTTTTGCAAAATGGAAGTCGTTTTCAGTTTATATAACAAATTAAATGACTGATTGTTTTTCGAAATCACATGCTCTACAAAATGATTATTGGTTTCATTTAATTGTAAGAAAAGAACTGTTTTGAACATGTTAATTCTTTTTGTCTTTTCTATTCCAACATTATTCATCACTGTACAATAATGAACAATTATTATAATTCCTTTATGTACCAAATGTCATTGACTGCATCATTTGCTCACTTTCATGCTCACTTTTATTATCTATTAACTTTCTTCCAAATTCTGACACAAATGTCTGAACTCTGATCATAATATTAATCATTTAAATTAATAACATGTCTCTATGATGAAACCATTTTATTGAAATTCATATTTCTTGTGTTTTCTTCATTTTTTAGTAAAGAAAGAAAAAAAGATTCTATAATCACTGAATGGCTCATTTTTTTCTTCAATTCATAAAGCTAGTTCTATATTTTATTCCACAATTTACCAATTTTAATAATTATCCAATCAACATGGCAGCAAAGTATTTTTGAAATATTGAATCATTTTAATTGCTCAGAAAACAACAATATAGGGAGGGTGGTAAAAAAGGAGGGGGGGTGGCATTGCTAATTAGAAATGGTATAACGGCTGCAGAAAGGAAGTTTGAGGGGGATCTGCTTCTGGAGGTAGTATGGGCTGAAGTCAGAAATAGGAAAGGTGCAGTCACCTTGTTGGGTGTTTATTATAGGCCCCCCAATAGCAGCAGAGATGTGGAGAAACAGATTGGGAAACAGATTTTGGAAAGGTGCAGAAGCCACAGGGTCGTAGTCATGGGCGACTTCAACTTCCCAAATATTGATTGGAAGCTCTTTCGATCAAGTAGATTGGATGGGGCGGTGTTTGTGCAGTGTGTCCAGGAAGCTTTTCTAACGCAGTATGTAGATTGTCCAACCAGAGGGGAGGCCATATTGGATTTGGTACTCGGTAATGAACCGGGACAAGTGGTGGGCTTGTTAGTGGGTGAACATTTTGGTGATGGTGACCACAATTCTGTGACTTTCACCTTGGTTATGGAGAGAGATGGGTGCGCACAACAAGCAAGTTTTTACAATTGGGGGAAGGGAAATTACGATGCTGTAAGACAGGATTTGAGGAGCATACGTTGGGAGCATAGACTGTCAGGGAAGGATGTGGTGGAAATGTGGAACTTTTTCAAGGAGCAGATACGACGTGTCCTTGATATGTATGTACCGATCAGGCAGGAAAGAAATGGTCGTGTGAGGGAGCCTTGGTTGACGAGGGAGGTTGAATGTCTAGTAAAGAGGAAGAAGGAGGCTTACATAAGGTTGAGGAAACAAGGTTCAGACAGAGCAGTGGAGGGATACAGGATAGCCAGAAGGGACCTGAAGAAAGGGATTAGGAGAGCTAAGAGAGGGCATGAAAAATCCTTGGCGGAAAGGATCAAGTATAACCCCAAAGCATTCTATGCGTATGTGAGAAACCTGAGAATGACGAGAACGAGGGTAGGTCCGATCAAGGACAGTGGTGGGAGACTGTGTATTGAGTCGGAAGAGATAGGAGAGGTCTTGAACAAGTACTTCTCTTCAGTATTTACGAACGAGAGGGACCGTATTGTTGAAGAGGAGAGTGTGAAACGGACTGATAAGCTAGAAGAGATACCTGTTAGGAAGGAAGATGTGTTGGACATTTTGAACAACTTGAGGATAGACAAGTCCCCCTGGCCTGACGGAATATATCCTAGGATTATGTGGGAAGCAAGAGAGGAAATTGCAGTACCGTTGGCAATGATCTTCTCGTCTTCACTGGCAACGGGGGTGGTACCAGGGGACTGGAGAGTATCGAATGTTGTGCCCCTGTTCAAAAAAGGGAATAGGGATAACCCCGAGAATTACAGGCCAGTTAGTCTTACTTCTGTGGTAGGCAAAGTAATGGAAAGGGTACTGAGGGATAGGATTTACGAGTATCTGGAAAGACACTGCTTGATTAGGGACAGCCAGCACGGATTTGTGAAGGGTAGGTCTTGCCTTACAAGTCTTATTGAATTCTTCGAGGAGGTGACCAAGCATGTGGATGAGGGTAGAGCAGTGGATGTAGTATACATGGATTTTAGTAAGGCATTTTATAAGGTTCCTCATGGTAGGCTTATGCGGAAAGTCAAGAGGCATGGGATAGAGGGAAATTTGGCCAATTGGATAGAAAACTGGCTAACCGGTCTTAATCAGAGAGTGGTGGTAGATGGTAAATATTCAGCATGGAGTCTAGTTACAAGTGGAGTTCCGCAGGGATCAGTTCTGGGTCCTCTGCTGTTTGTAATTTTTATTAATGACTTAGATGAGGGAGTCGAAGGGTGGGTCAGTAAATTTGCAGATGATACAAAGATAGGTGGAGTTGTGGAGAGTGAGGAGGGCTGTTGTCGTCTGCAGAGGGACTTAGATATGATGCAGAGCTGGGCTGAGGAGTGGCAGATGGAGTTCAACCCTGCCATGTGTGAGGTTGTCCATTTTGAAAGAACAAATAGGAATGCGGAATACAGGGTTAATGGTAGGGTTCTTGGTCAGGTGGAGGAACAGAGGGATCTTGGGGTCTATGTACATAGATCTTTGAAGGTTGCCACTCAGGTGGATAGAGTTTGTAAGAAGGCCTATGGAGTATTATCGTTCATTAGCAGAGGGATTGAATTCAAGAGTCGTGAAGTGATGTTGCAGCTGTACAGGACTTTGGTTAGGCCACATTTGGAGTACTGTGTGCAGTTCTGGTCGCCTCACTTTAGGAAAGATGTGGAAGCTTTGGAGAGGGTGCAGAGAAGATTTACCAGGATGTTGCCTCGAATGGAGAGTAGGTCGTACGAGGATAGGTTGAGAGTTCTCGGCCTTTTCTCGTTGGAAATTCGAAGGATGAGGGGTGACTTGATAGAGGTTTATAAGATGATCAGAGGAATATATAGAGTAGACAGTCAGAAACTCTTTCCCCGGGTACAACAGAGTGTTACAAGGGGACATAAATTTAAGGTGAAGGGTGGAAGGTATAGGGGAGATGTCAGGGGTGGGTTCTTTACCCAGAGAGTGGTGGGGGCATGGAATGCGCTGCCCGTGGGAGTGGTAGAGTCAGATTCATTGGCGACCATTAAGCGGCATTTGGATAGGTACATGGATGGGTGCTTAATCTAGGATAGAAGTTCGGCACAACATCGTGGGCCGAAGGGCCTGTTCTGTGCTGTATTGTTCTATGTTCTATGTTCTATGTTAACATTATCAAGTCATTGTCATGATAATAATTGCGCAATTATTTAAGAAAGTGTTTTGAACAAGTAAAGTGTGATTCACATTTTAATTTAACCAATTGTTTTTGAGTACCAACACTGCAATGTGAAACTTTATTTTCAGGTCACGTTTCCCACTATGGATCCAAGGACTTCCCATCCAACATTAATTATGAACGTCTAATGTTTGCTTATTTGAATGATCTCTGTAATCACAGACTTTAAATTCACAGACCTGCAATTACTTTTCATTGCAATAATTCCTGTTTGTTTGCACATATTCCTCAGTCACATAGCAAAACGAGATTTTTCATGGTTTCTAAATTCACTTATCGAATTTTATAATTCAGTTGTTGCTCATACCGAATAATTATTCAATCCAGTCTGTGCTGTGAATGTGGAATTACGGCTCTTTACATGAATAACTATTGTAGTGCAATCTCTCAATCATTGTTAATATTAATTCTTATTTTACCTGCGGAAACATAGTTGAAATCATTTAAATACATTTCACTTTGTTGCGAACATTTACCACCATATTAAAATTTATGTATTTTTCATGACATAAAATCATGTAAAATTCTTGTGTCTTGTGAAGTCAAATGAAAAAGAATTAACATTTCTGTATTTTTTCATTAAACAATGACAATGCATTTTGAATTTTTCAAAGTTGAGCAGTTTTGCAAAGAAGGGATGTTGTCTTCAGCTGAATAATCACATTGAATGACTAAGTCACAGAATCTGCTGTTATTCTCTTCAACTTCCCAAGCAACCAAATTAACTAATTCTGCTGGTTCTAAATTCCTGGAAAGTATTTGATACTGTTGCAGTCTTAAAGATGAAGAAGTCAATGTGATTTTACTTTTTTTATTGGAAAGTGCTGCATTCAAATATTTCAGGCACATAAATTGCTATTCTGCAGTGTTACAAAGATGAAAATCAAGTCAATTTCTTCATCAGTAAACAAAGGTCACTTCCCGTTATTCATTAGTTAGCTCATTCCCAAATTTGTAATTAAACAATGCAATTCATCTGAATATTGTTGTGCCCTTTGATCGTATTAATTTTATAATTATTGTTCATTCATGATTTGTGATGAATATTTTTTGTTTTCCATTCATCTATTCATATTGAATATAAGATTGGTACTCTTTGGCAACATCAGACAGTGTTCATTTGAAATTTGACTTCGCACGTCTCTCACTTATCTCACTTCTTGCATGCGGGCTGGGCATTGAGAACAGAACATCAGTGGTTAGCACTCGTGTCTTCCAGTGTTATGCACTTGGGTTTCATTCCATCCTCGGCCACATGTTTGTGTGGAGTTTGCATGTTCTGGTTTTCTCCCACAATCCAAAGATATGCAGGTTAGGTAAATTGGCCATGCTAAGCTGCACGTCCTGTTCAGGGATGTGTAGGTTATGTGCATCAGTCAGGCGTAAATGTTCAGTAATCTGAGAGCAGAATGGTGCTGAGTGGATTATTCTTTGGAACGTCAGTGTAGACATGTTGGGCCAAATGGCCTGTTTTCACACAGTAGGGATTCCATAAACTTAGAATTGTGTTTCGCTAAACAAAACTGACAATTTTTTTTTTAAATGTTGCATTTAAAACTTATCTTTAACTGTCAATTGTCAATCTTGTAAAATATCTCAATGTTACTGAAATCAATGTTCAAACAAAACACTGCACATAAAGCCACACAAAGATCTTCATGACCATCTAATTACTGTTCAGTGGAATAATCACAGTGGAATATCTTACTGTTCCTGAGATCAATCACCATTATCACATAAAGGATCTGGTTATCATTCCCTCCAATAAATGCAATCGTTGTCCTCTGATATTTCAGTTCAGTAGTTATACAACATACTGGTTGTTCAAAGCATGGTTATTCTTTATTATGAATGGCCAAGAGTTCTAACAGCAAGAGATGTTCGATCTGATTTGTTGCATGTTCTCAAACAGGTTTTCACTATAAATATTGCAAAAAATGTGTTAATTTGGTCTTGTTCAACTGCTGATGTGAACATTTTCAGTTCGTGTTCATTAAACATATTTGGAGAAAGTGAGGAATGCTGTAGCATTGGAAAAGGGCAGGCACATCCAAAGAGCAGGAGTATCAACCTGTCGGGCATTAGGCCATCATCAGAAAAGATTCCTGACGAAGGGCTCATGGCCAAAACATTGATTCTGATTCTCCTTGAATGCTGCCTGACCTGCTGTGCTTTTCCGGCACCTCGCTCTTTTGACATTAGAAATATTTGACTGCATATTCAAAGATAATACTAAATGTTGCCTCTGTCAATTTAATTTACTGTGCTTTCTATTCTCTGAAGTTTTCATGTTAATTGCTCCTCTTTTTCTTCTTAAATCTGATACAAATTTCAAAATACAAAACACATTAAAATTCACGTGAATTATAAATTTGATTTCTTGACAAGAAAAACAGTGGAAGGCGATATATTATTCTTGAACAGCCTACACATTTGAGTGAAAAAGCAATTCCTTCCAAAAAATGTTTGGACGTCTGCATCTTTCTTTCAATTCAATAATGCTGCAAATAGTTTATAATTGTCAGTTGATCTCACTGAATGAGTTCCTAATCAATGTCAATGTAAACAGCTGAAACATTAACAACAGATTGATAACTGGGTGTTAAAGATCTTATTTGAAGTGAATAAATGTTTGGAATTTACTCGAATTCCACCAGAAAACATTCTTGAATCATAATACAAGAAATGGGATATGTGAGAGATGTGCAAACCTTATTTTTAAACGAAAAAACTCCAATATTTTCAAAGCATTTCAATCTTACGATCAAAATCAACAGGTGAATGGGAAAATAAAAACAAGTTTCTGACAATTCATAAGCTGAACAACAATTAAAAATTCACTTTGATCAAAGGACAGAAAAATATTTAGATGAATCACGACATTTAGTTACAAAGTAGGTAATCAGCTGACCGACAAGTGGTAGCATTTGTTAGTTTACTGAAGTAGCTATCAACTTTATTTCCAATTTATAGCACGAGATAATAATGTTTAATGTGTTTCAATTGTATGGACTTGCCCCTTTGCAACAAAAAAAATCAATCTAATTACTTAGACATCGTAATCTTGAATTCTGCAACATTTTCAAATATTCTCCAGGAACTTAAAAGCAACAGAATTAGATGCAGGTATCCCCACTATCCAAAAGTAGAGCGTTATTATGAAACAAAACATAATCTGAAAAGGCGTTAGTCGAAGAAGCATTAATTTATGTGGGAAACATCTCCCTTTTCTTCGTAAAAGTGAAAATCCTCTTCATATTTCTTTCAGTTCGAGAAAACGGGGACAGATGTAAGTCTTTTGTAAAAGCAAAGTGGCTAAAGCGACTTTTCCAAAACATAATTCTTGGTAACCTGACTCACATAAGTATCAGATTATTGATATAATAGATAAAAGCAGATCTAATGTGGGATTGAAAAGCAGTTCAGTCTGTGCTTAGGTACTCTCTAATCAACATTCAGAGCAGCTCTTGATATATTTGTGTTGAAGGTGTGCTTTGAAACCTTCCCTCGGGTCTAGTAATAGAAACACTACCACAGCTTCATAAGCTCCTTTCATAATGTTCCCACTCAGGACGATAGGATTGCAATATTGTGTTTCATGTAGTTTCGCAAATGAAAACTAATCAGCCATTTATTGTTGTAATTTGAATGGGAATTAATTAGGTAGTTTCTGTGTGTAATGGACAGGAAATTAAGCAATATTTTGCAATAACAATAGAATAAATGAATGATAGTCTTAAATAAACAGGAATCTCATGACAATTGTTTGAAAGACAAATTGACAAAACTGCTTGATCATTGTACTTTGATTTAAAAGTGCATCAGTCATTCAATGTGAATATTCAGCTGAAGACAATTTCCCTTCCTTTCAACAATGTACAACTTTCACAAACTCAAAATGAACAGTCATTGAAAAAGGAAGGAACAAGCAGATGGTAATTCTAGTTTCTGTACATAACCATGCGATGAATTTTAAGTAAGATTTATATATGTAAAAATGAAACTCTTATTGTGGTTTGAAATACAATAAACGTTAGCATGAAGTGAAATATAATCAAATCAATTCAACTGTGTTTTCTCAGTTAAAATACAGTTCAATATTCAAAGTAATCGTGTGATTGTACACTGCAATATCTTTACATTAATTCAGTGCTGAGGCGTAATTCCGCATTTATACCCCTTATAGTGAAGCAAGCTTGTACCAGGAGTCAGAGGTTTAGGGGAGGTCCTTAATGAGTACTTTGCTTCAGTATTCACGAGTGAGTGGGACGTTGATATGGTCGAACAGGTCGATGTTAAGTCTGAGAATGTGCTGAAAATATTGAAAAGTCATGGGATAGATAAGTCCCCTGGTCCAGAAAGGATATAATATAGGTTGTTATGGGAAGGGAGGCAAGAGATTACTGTGTTTTAGCAATGATCTTTGCATCCTCACTGTCCACTGGAGTCATACCAGATGATTGGATGGAGGCAAGCGTTATTCCCTTATTCAAGAAAGGCAATTGAGATAATCCTGGGAATCATCGATGAGTCAGTCTTACATCAGTTGTGGGCAAATTATTGGAGAGGATTCTGAGAGACAGGATTGATGATTATTTGGAAATATATAGATTGATTAGAGATGGTCAGCATGGCTTTGTGAGCGGCAGGTTATGCCTCATAAGCCTTATTGAATTATTTGAGGATGTGACAAGCACATTGGTGAGGACAGAGTAGTGGATGTGGTGTATATGGATTTTAGCAATGTGTTTGATAAGGTTCCCCCTGGTAGGCTCATTTAGAAAGTAATGAGGCATGGGATACATGAAAACCTGCCTGGTTAGATAATAAATTTGCTGGCCCATAAAAGACAGGGTGAGATTACAGAGATAGTTTTCACCTTGGAGCACGGTGACCAATGGTGTTCTGAAGGGATTAGTTCTGGGACTTCTGCTCTTTTGTGATTTTTACAAATGACTTGGATGATGAAGTGGAAGGGTGACTCAGGAGGTTTGCCAATGACACGAGGGTTGGTGCAGTTGTGGATAGTGTGGAGAACTTTTGTAGGTTGCTAGAGGACATTGACAGGGCTGGGCTGAGAAGTGGCAGATGGAGTTCAACCTGGGAAAATATGAAGTTATTCATTTTTGAAATTCAAATTTGAATGCATATTTTGAGATTAAATGCAGGATTCTTGACGATGTGGAGGAACAGTGGGATCGTGGGGTTCACGTCCATAGATCCCTCATAACTGACATCTGGTGGCACAGTGGTTAGCACTGCTGCCTCACAGCGCCAGAGACCCGGGCTTATTTCCCGCCTCAGGCGACTGACTGTGTGGAGTTTGCACGTTCTCCCCGTGTCTGCGTGGGTTTCCTCCGGGTGCTCCGGTTTCCTCCCCCAGTCCAAAGATGTGCACGTCAGGTGAATTGGCCATGCTAAATTGCCCATAGTGTTAGGTAAGGGGTAAATGTAGGGGTATGGGTGGGTTGCGTTTCGGCGGGTCGGTGTGGACTTGTTGGGCCGAGGGGCCTGTTTCCACACTGTAAGTAATCTAATCTAATTTTTTAAAAAAAGTGATAGTGTTATTAAGACGGTGCATGGTGTGTTGGCTTTCATTTGCAGGGAGATTGAATTTAAGAGCCATGAGGTTATGCTGCACCTCCATGGATTCCTGATGAGATTACACTTGGAATATTGTGTTCGGTTCTGATCACCTCATTACACATGGGATGCGGATGCTTTAGAGAAGGGGTAGATGAGATTTATCAAGATGTTGCCTGGACTGGAAGGCATGTCTTATGAAGAAAGGTTGAGGAAGCTGGGGCTTTAATCATTGCCGTGGAAGAGGATGAGAGTTTACTTGATAGCTTTGTGTAAGATGATGAGAGGCATAGATAGAGTGGATAATGAAAAACTTTTCCCCACAAAATGGCATAATTTTAAGATGAATGGGGGAAGTTGTGGGGAGATGTCAGAGATAGTTTCTTTACAGGTAATGGTGGGTGCATGGAATGCACTGCCAGTGGTGATAGTAGATTCAGATCCGTCAGGGAAATCTAAGCGATTCTTGAACAGGCACATGAATGATAGTAAATGAAGGGCATGTTGGTTAGTTTGATCTTAGAGTAGGATAAAAGGTCGGAACAACATCGTGGCCAAAGGGCCTGTACTGTGCTGTACTGTTCTATATTCTATGGACGGAAATGAACATTTATGTATTAGCAACACATAGATTTTCAAAATTGTATGAGCATACTTACGAATAATGATAAATTTCATCTTGCTATTTGACTGTGCTATCTGCAAAAATGATCAGGAATTGTTGCAGGGAAAAGTAATTAGGTTTTTCTAAATTTATAAGGCTGGGATAACACAGATCATTCAAATGAGCAAAAGTCATATTTTTAATAGTGCGTGTTGCATCAGAAATAATGGATTCTTTTGTAGGTGTGTGATTGGAAATAAAATGGATTTTTATATTACTGTTTAGGTACTAGGGAAGATTGGATTAAATTCAAATATAAACTTCACTGTGGTTGTTAGAAAGATAAACTAAACTATATAATAATTATTGTCATGCAAATTCTTTAATAACTACTGTTAGAATCCTGAAAAAAGGATATACTGTACCATTTTCCAAACAGTCAATAAATTAAATTGTGAACCTCAGTATACTTGTTACCCAGACCAATTATTATGCAATTATTGTCATGGTAATGACTTAATAACTAATGCTAAAACCTAAACAGATAAATTGGTTCAATACTTTTTAAGCATGTTGCTCTGAAAATGATTGGATATTTCTTAAGATCGGTAAACTGAGGGATCAAATATAATAGCTCTTTTGATAGTATTGAAGGGAAAAAAATGAGACGGTGTTTATTGAACAGGATTGTTTTTGTTTACAAATGCAGTTGATGCAAGAATAATATATTTTCCTCCATTGGTTTTCTTGTAGAGACATGTTCTTTTTAAAAAAAAATTGTCATGATTCAATGTTGAGACACTTGTGTCAGAGTCTGCAAAATGGAGAGTGAGGGAGAAAGAAATTTTTACAAAGGAGAAATGAAAGGAACTGGCGAGCAGAGGAGCTCCAACTGTAGTGTCTCACCCTGCTAACATCTTATTGGGTGAGCTGGAACGCAGACTAGTCAAGCAACAAGCTGACACAATCATACACACAGAATCATAGCTTACAATGACTTAAACACCATTGTCACCATGCCTGTATGTCCTGTCCCACCGGCAGAGGACATGTATGTAACTGAAATGCTGGAACATGCAGGGTAAAGGACTAAGATCTGCAGAATGTGATCAATGTGATTTATTTGACACTCCTCCAGAATATTAAACTCAAGTCCAATTTGAAAAGTTACTAGCGTCATCAGACTTTAACTACAAATGTCAGAAAAAAAAATATCAGAAAGTTACAGCACAGATCAAGGCCACTTGGCCAATCCTGAGTACGTGTTGGCTGTAAACTCCCCAGGCTTTACAGATTTTTGTACTCACCATTGAGAGCAACAATTTCAGACTGTACTCTGCCCTCTATGCTTTTATAATCTGTTTTTAACATATTTCTCTGACAGCTGCACACCTTGTTTCCTTGTTTCTTTCCCAGCCCTAATTCTATCCCCCATGGCTTTACGGGACGACCATTTCTGCTATTTAATCTCTCCTGCCTTCTCCCGTGTGACAGAGTGTCTTTATGTCCTTGTCTCACCCCCACCTTGCTCACAACCTGTTACATTTCTGATGGTTCCCAGACCTCTGTAACTATCACTGCGCCCCGTGGGTCAAAGGCGCGAGTTTTGAATTCACTTCCTCCTGAGATAATCAGAAATCTTTCCGGTTGCAGTTTCCCCCAGATTTTATTTTGAAAAGCAGAGCACTTGTGTCAGAGTCAAATATTTGTGAGCCTTCATCCACAATTCCGAGCATTTGGATGTAATTTGTGACCCTCCCACAGATGTGTAACGTTACTGGATTGGCTATGCTAACATGGCCGCAGTTTGCAATTTTTGTGGGTTGGGCAAGCCATGGTTAATGTGGGGTTATGGGGATAGGTGGGTGAACAGGTCATTGCAGACTCGATGGGCCGAATAGACTCTGTCTGCACCTATGGGATTCTGTGATTCTAACTATTTGTGATTGTTGTCCCATTTTCCTCATGCCAGGTTCATTCAACTCAGATACATATGATTCTGTGGGTGCTCACTCACTCCTTCCCTTCAGTTTTACATCAATTTCACACTGTATGTGAGGGTGGGAATGGATTTGTAAATATAAATCCTCCAACTGAAACCCCTCACAGGTCAGGAACTGTTTCTGCTCCTTTCATCACTCACAAGGAACAGGAAAATAAAGGTTCAGTCACAAATCTTACAGGAACATAGCGGTTATAATCACCAGAAAAGGCTGAACAGCTCAAAATGATTTTCTCAAGAAAAGAAGAGGCTCAGAGACAGCCTGGTACAAGTAGAAGGTTTTGCGTCTGTGTTTTCAGAGATTTGAGGTTGCAATCATTGGATTGGAAGCATGTTTCATTGCCCCAGATCATCAAAGGTGAATTTTAATGTGCATCTTTCTTTCTGTCTGTCTGAGTTAACACTCAGATGGACAGGTCAATGTCTGAGTGTCTTAACAAATCCCTGATTGAATCTGCCTCCCCCACAAACTCAGGTGCCTCACCACTCACTAGGTCATGGAGAAACTCTGCCGTTACAATGAGAATGGTCTTTGCTGTCGCCTCTCCTCGTGCTTCTGCCTAATCCCCACTTCCCTTCATTAAATCCCAGCTGCCCCTCTTCCACCCACATGGACATGTTGAAGAGCATGACAGGAGAATGGATTGAAACCGAGAGTTCAATCGCCAGAATGAAAGAGGAAGAAGGCAATAAACGGTGATTGCGGATCCCAGGGGATACAGACTCCAGGATTGGTTGTTGTGGTTCTGTTCGCCGAGCTGGGAATTTGTCGAGCAAACGTTTCGTCCCCTGTCTAGGTGACATCCTCAGTGCTTGGGAACCTCCTGTGAAGCGCTTCTGTGCTGTTTCTTCCGGCATTTATAGTGGCCTGTCTCTGCCGCTTCAGGTTGTCAGTTCCAGCTGTCCGCTGCAGTGGCCGGTTTATTGGGTCCAGGACGAGGTGTTTGTTGATAGAGTCTGTGGATGAGTGCCATGCCTCCAGGAATTCCCTGGCTGTTGTCTGTTTGGCTTGCCCTATAATGGTAATGTTGTCCCAGTCGAATTAATGTTGCTTGTCATCTGTGTGTGTGTCTACTAAGGATAGCTGGTCGTGTCGTTTCGTGGCTAGTTGGTGTTCATGGATACGGATCGTTAGCTGTCTTCCTGTTTGTCCTATGTAGTGTTTTGTGCAGTTCTTGCATGCAAAACCAATGTAGTTTACAAAATCCCATGCAAGGACTGCACAAAACACTACATCGGACAAACAGGAAGACAGCTAGCGATCCATATCCATGAACACCAACTAGCCACAAAACGACACGACCAGCTATCCTTAGTAGACACACACACAGATGACAAGCAACATGAATTCGACTGGGACAACACTACTATTATAGGGCAAGCCAAACAGAGAACAGCCAGGGAATTCCTAGAGGCATGGCACTCATCCACAGACTCGATCAATAAAACATCGACCTGGACCCAATATACCGGCCACGACAGCGGACAGTTCGAACTGACAACCGGAAGCGGCAGAGATAGGCCACTATAAATGCTTGAGGACGGCTCAGAAGCGCTTCACAGGAGGCTCCCAAGCACTGAGGATGTCACCTAGACAGGGGACGAAACGTTTGCAAGACAAATTCCCAACTCGGCGAACAGAACGATAACAACGAGCACCCGAGCTACAAATCTTCTCCCAAACTTTGAACATCCAGGATTAGTCCTTGTGGGCATTCCTGCAGTAATACAAGACAGCATTCCATGATGAGACTTAAACCTGGGTGGCAGGAGAGGGAGCCACTGAACATGAGCAGGTTTAGTTCAAACACAGGAGGTTTGTTCAGTCAGTAACAGTGTATTCGACATGGAGGTGAAATGAGCAGTGAGGGGAAATGTAACAACAAGCTGCAGATGGATAACTTTCATTGGAACAGGAGGAGGCTATTCAGCCCCTCAACTCTGCTCTGCCATTCATGATGATCATAGCTGATGTGTGAGCTAACGTACAACTTTCAAAACCGTCTAATCTCATCAATAAACTCCTCTGAAACACACAAGATGAGTATTGGAAAACTAAACATCTGCAAATGCTGGGAAATCAGAAATTGAATGAGAGGTCATTCAAATGGTCAGTGTGAGAGAAGGGATTCAGTGATTCATCCTGCCCCCAAGACCCCAGTGGGTTCACTCTGGGTAGGAGCTGTTCACCCCTCTGTGTGACAAGGGATTTGCTGCGTCTTCAACACGATTGAGAGCCCAGTGAGTGCTCACAGGGAAGTGGTCATCCCCCTGATCCATGTGGACTGCAGGACTCTGATTCTGATGTTACTGTCCATCAGAGTCAGGAGTAGACCTTGTACATGATGACACTGTTGGAGTATTGATGTTGTTGTTGTTAACACATTAACTGGGCTGGAGGTGACTGAACTTACATTGCCACTTTCTGAACCTCAGGATGTCTCTCTGGGCAGTAAGTCTCCACAAACAGCAATGTGACAATGAGCAGGGATCATCTGTTTTGATTTAAATTGTGACTGTAGCACGGCTGCTTCACAGCATCAGGTACAAGGTTGGAGTCCAGCCTTGTCCAACGCCTTGCGTGAAGGTCCCACATTTTCCCCATGATATTGTGGGTCCCCTCCATGTGCTCTGGTTTCCTCCCACAGTCCAGAGATGTGCAGGTTAGGTGGAGCAGTCGTGCAAAATTGTCCATAGTATCCAGGATTGTGCAGAATAGGTGGATCAGCCATGGGAAATGCAGTGTTACAGTGCTCTGGGCGTGATGTTCTTCAGATGGTCGGTGGGGTTTGTTGGGCCAATGCTCTCCTTCCACACTGTAGGGATTTTATTCTATGATTGAGGATAAAGATGGAGAAGGAGCATGTAGCGTGGATCAATGCTCTCGATGCCTTTAGATAGAGGTGGGCACCGCAGGGAATACAGTACTTTATCTCCACCGCTGCCCCCTCCCCACAATTCTACTTTGATTTAGTCCAATCTCACTCTGTCACTTGTAATGGTTTGCTTGACCCGTAATAGGCTTTGTTTGGAAATATTCAATTGGTTACACAAATGGTTTACTGCTGGTGATGATATGTCTAGATTAGAGTGGTGCTGGAAAAGCATAGCAGGTCAGGCAGGACCCGAGGCGCTGGAAAATCAACGTTTTGGCGAAAGGCCTTTTCCAGCACCACCCTAATCTAGGCTCTGGTTTCCAGCATCGGCAGTCCTCACTTTTGCACTGCTGGTGATTATATGGTAACCAAAGCAAAATGGCATAATGATAATTTTGATGGTGGGAAGGTTGCTGTGCTCACATTTCTGGGTCAGAGAAATAGGGAAAAAGAACGCTTCACACCTCACAGAATGACAACTGAAAAGCAGTTAAATCAAGCCAAAGGTTCAGACAGGGAGGGAATATTTCCCTGGAGTTTGAGTAACTGGAAAGTGATGGTGTCTGGGAATAGACAGAATTTTGTTTCACAGGAGGTTGAAAGCTTTAAAACTGTTATATTCAGACAGTTTACGTTATTTTCTTTAATTTTATTTGCTGTGCAAAAAGCTTTTGCAACATTTTAAAGCCAAAATTTAGAAACCTTGTGTTAAAGATAAATGTTAAATAAAATCCATCAAACCATCCCTCACTGAAAACTGTTGTGAAAGTGCAATCTCCTGGAGAATTCCTGCCCACTTCTTCCTACCCGGGCTCCATGGCTATATACATACCTGGGAGATAACAGCAGGAGGCAATTCGGCCTTTCAATCCTGCCCCACCATTCAATGGGAAACAGCTGACCATCCAGCTCAGTCTCCTGTTCCTGCTGTGTTCCAATCCCCTTTCATGACTTTACCTTGAAGAACTATATCTAAGTCCTCATTTAGCTTCACTGCCTTTTGTTCCAGTGGCGTTGCTGTGTTACTGTGTGGGTGTAGGCAGGGGTAATGTGATGGTGCTGCCTCCTGGAGGATGCACTCAGCATCCCTCATCATCCTGCAGTAACCAACTGGGTTCCAGAAACTAGAGATAGAAACCATTTCCAGGATATGGGCATCACTTGCTCAGCCAGCATTTATTCCCCATCTCTCGTTACCCTTGAGAAGATGGGAGTGAGCTGCTGTCTTGTCCCATTCACAGTCCATTTGGCGCAGATAGACCGACAATGCTGGGAGAGAGAGTGTTGCAGGATTTTGGCCCAGTGATTCTCCATCTTTGGTTCTTCAAATGCTGGTTAACTTTATCACAATCTGCACATGAGTTTGAGATTTCAGTCTGCAAATCTTCACCATCTCGCACCCTGCATAAAGGAATATGTACAGATTAGAAATTCAGAACAGACAATTCTAGTTTCTCTGGAATATCTTTTTCCCCTTTCTTCCCCCAAAGCTGTAACCCTCCAGCCCACTTACTCTCTCCCACCATTCTGACTCTGCTACTCCGTAATGTGCACCCCCCACATTCTCATGGAGTTGCTCATAAACAGATCCATGGCACCACTTCACGTCCCTGGTTAGACTCTGCAACTTTCTGGGTTCACTTCCTTTCCCTTCAGTTCCTTCAAATCAATAATGTAACGGCAGAGAGAAACAAAAGGAAACAGAAAGGGAGGAGGCAGATCCTGGACAGAAGAGGAACCTTCAGTCTGGGAGAATGGGTCAGATCTTTCTTTGTTTCCCATTAGTTAATTCCCAGCATTACAATGAATTGGGTATGGAGAGTGGTCCTACTTGGATGTGGTGACGCTTTGACCCCCAACCGATGAATACTATAAGCAGATGTCTTCCTCCTCCAGCCAACCACAGTGTGAAATACTTTCTGCAAAGCATACTTACCCAAAGCACATGCTCCAAAACTCGCCCACATTCTGTACATGTACAGTGCCGGGTTTCCCCACACACATGTGGTCCCTGCTTCAGAGATTGTGGGAGTTGTAGCACCCATGAAACCACTGTAGCCCTGTCTCTCGAAAGTGATTGAAAAGTGTAGGCTGGAAGGTGTTGTATCTAGGATCCCCATTCAGACACAGAACATATGGACTGTCACTGGGTTTTACTGAGACACCTGCTTCCACAACCTGATTTGCTGATGTAAGGAATATATATTCAGCCAGCTGGGGCGTGGGGTGGTTAATAGGAGGAGGAGATTTTAAACAGAGGTGGCTCAACTGTTAGCAATGTTGACTCACAGCGTCAGGGACCTGGATTTGACTCCAGCCTTAGGCGACTGTGTGGAGTTTACATGTTCTCCCCGTGTCTGTGCGGGTTTCCTCTCGGTGCTCCAGTTTCATCCCACAGTCCAAAGATGTGCAGGTTAGGTCGATTGGCGATGCTAAATTCCCACAGTGTCCATGCCTGTGCAGGTGAAGCCATTAACCATGGAAAATACAGGGAATGGGTGAATCTGAATGGGATGCTCATTATAGGATTGGTGTAGACTCCATGGACGATTACCCTTTTTCTGCACTGTCGGCCGTCTATTCTATTCTCATGAAGAAGAATGTACCTATCTCGATGTGCTGTGAATCTGTGGAATTGCTTATTCAAAATGCAGTGGATGCCAGGATATTGATCAAGTTTAATGAAGAGGTACAGATGTTGAATTTGCAATGAGATGAAGGGTGAGAGACAGCAGGTGGGAAAATCCAGCTGAGACCGAGGTCAGCTCAATCATCGCCGTATTAAATGGTAGATCTGGTTCGAAGGGCTGCATTGCCTCCCCTGTGGCCAGGGCTTATCTTCTTACGGTAATAACTGGAAAGCTGAATCCAAAAATCACCATCTTTAACGAAGAAGATTTTGGAAAATGAAGGATACTCAGGTGGATTACCTTTCCAAACTTAGATAGTGAGGAAGTATGTTGGAGATAATGATTTCGCAATTTTAAACTGAGGTGAGCTAAAAATCACACAACAACAGGTTATAGTCCAACAGGTTTAATTGGATCATGATGAAGGAGCAACGCTCCGAAAGCTAGTGTGTTTCCAATTAAACCTGTTGGACTATAACCTGGTGTTGTGAAATTTTTAACTTTGTACACCCCAGTCCAACACCGGCATCTCCAAATCATGTAAATTGAGGGGAGACAGTGATTTATGGTTTTAGACTGTGTAGTATATTCGCAGCGTCCAGAATACTCTGTTGTGAATATCTACCCTGTACTTTATTACAAAGCCAAGGTCTCTGACAATGAAAACCAAAACACCCAGGTAACATCGTTTCACCTCGTAATCTGATAAAAGACTTGTGATAGGTATGGTTGAATTTAGAATGCAGCTGGAAAGCGGGAAGATTAAAGTCAATCCCAAGATCCTGTGCTGAAACAAAGGAGACTACAATAGGATGAGGCAGGAGTTAGTTAATGTAAACTGGAAGCAAAGACTTTAGGGTGGGACAGTTGACAGACAGTGGAGAAATATCAAAGAATTTTTCAAAGTGTTCAGCTAAAGTATATGTCAGTGAAAAGGAAGGACTGTAGGAAATGGAATAATCTGCCATGGGTGCCGAAGGAAATAAGGGAGTCTATCAAACTGAAATAGAAAGCATACAAGGAGAAAGACCAAGGAGAAACTAGGAGATTAGAAATCTGTAAAGATCAACAGAAAGCTAGATGGGACTGGGGGAGAAAAGTGATGAGTAGCTATCCCCATGGCCGGAATAGCAGTTTACACTGCTAGAGGGGAACCTATTGTGTGGGGAACATATGGCTGCTGTAATTGTTGAAGCATTAACTGTTACCATAGAGATAATCTTGATCAAGTTAAAAATCACAGCACACTCTAAAAACTTGTACTTCCCAATAAACCTGTTGCACGACAACTGATATGTGGTTTTTAACTTTGGACACCCTGCTCCAACACCAGTTCTTCCACATCAGAATCCTGACAGACAGCCCCACTGAAACTGAAGTGCCTGTCAGATACCTGACTGAGCCACAGGGCCGTGGGGAAGGGCTATGTGGTTTAACCACAAAGTGCTGAGCTGAACTCTACTTTTTAACTGCCATTGCCATGGAGATAATATTGAGAGACAGCATCCATTCAAAACCACAAATCACAAAGGTATAAGAATGGGAGCGGCACATCGGACAGGTGGGGAGTTACCTGATGCTGCCTGGAGGTGTTTTGCATGTACACTATCCAGGTAACTGCCATGTCTTATCAATAAAGCCTCAAAGAAGACCTCTCAGAGTTCTGTGCCTCGTTATTCCTATCCAACAGTGTTCAGGAATATGAGCACACAGCAGTCAGTCTTCACAGTGGAGGATACGAAGAACATGCCAGTAATTGATAAGGAGACTAAGGAAGGTGAGGACCTCGAAATAACCATTATCACGAAAGCGTTAGAGCTGGGCAAGCTAATGGAGCTAAAGGTGGACAAGTCTCTTTGCCCTGATGGAATACATCCCAGGGTACGACCAGAGATAGCGGGAGAAATAGTAAATATATTTGGAGTCAGAATCCTTCAGCAGAGACAGGCCCTTTGGCCCAAACTGGCCCATGTCGGCCAAAATGTCCATCCACGCGAACCCCATTTCCCTGCACTTGGCCCATCTGCTTCTGATCCTTTGCTATCCATGTATTTGTCCAAATGTCTTTTACATGTTGTTAATGTACCCGCCTCAACCACTTCCACTGGCAGCTCAATCCATATACATACCACCCTCTGTGTAAAACGGGTGCCCCTCAGGTTCCCTTTCACTCTTTCTCCTCTAACCTTAAACTGATGCCCTCCACTCCTTGATTCCCTGGGCAAAAGACTGAGTGCATTCACCTTACCCAAGCCACTCATGGTCTTATACACTTCTAGATAAGATCCCCCCTCTGTTTCCTTTGCTCTAAACAAAAAACATCCTCGCTTGTCCACCCTCTCCCTATAACTCAGACCCCTGAACCCTGGCAATAATTCTTGTAAATTTCTTCTACACGTTTTTCAGGTTAATAACTGAAACCTACATTACATTCATCACATTTCCAGTATTTCCCCTTGGCGCTGGAACCGACATGACAATGCCAATGGATTACAAACCATGATCGATAATTAACTCGTTTACAACAATCCCGTTTTCACAGTGTTTCCCATGGTGCAGGTATCCTTGTCTCTTTCAGGTTGCATGGTTAATTAAAACTTGTCCTCATACAAAACAAATATGTAGCTTAATTCTTCCTGGGAAATGAGCCATGTACTTTCAAATTATTAAAAACAAAGGAGATCTCTCTCCAAATTCACCACTCTAACATGGACTTGGCTTTGTCTCAGTACTTTTGCCAGTCACACTGAGATTTGAAATATTCGCCCATGAACAAAATACACACCTTTGCACATTCGTTCATTGCCTGCGTGAGTTTCCTCTGGGTGGTCCGGTTTCCTCCCACAATCCAAAGACTGACAGTGCAGATCTCGTGAATTGACCATGCTAAATTACCCATAGTATTAGGTGCTTTAGTCAGAGGGAAATGTGTCTGGGTAGGTTGCTCTTCGGAGGGTCATGTATACTGGTTGGGCCGAAGGGCCTGTTTCCATACTGTAGGAAATCTAATCTAATCAAATCAATGAGTCTGACTAAGATCCTCCTGGGTGTTGATGAATCCTCCTCCCACGTCCTAGGTTTCCTTCCACGTCAGACCCACATTATTGTTCTTCCCAATCTGGAACCTCTTATTTATTTACCCCACAGACCTCTGATGAGAACCATCCTGTACACACTGGCCAAATCATATCTGGTTGAACTAAGATGAACCAAATTAGAACTCTAATTACAGGCAGACCCCTGTGCCTCTCCATAACATTCCTGAATCTTCACAAGAGTTCTGATAGCTTTCTGCAAAATGCTTCCCCACTGATATTTTGAGCACTTGTCAGGATACCAGGGGAGGGGCCATTTCCCCTGGGTCCTGCTTTCAGAGGGGGGAAGCTGCCAACGACAGATTAATCCCACACACCTACAGCCTCCCTGGAACTGACCCATGCTGCACATACGCCAACAATTAGCCAGCACTGTGCCCATGCACTGGTCTCCCCTCCTACATCACATGCTCCAGATCACACAGGATCCTGGGTGATTGACAGCAACTGCTGCCCAATAGAGAGGAGGGGGCGGGGCAGGAGGACTGGGGTAATGGGATTGTAAACAATGAATGAATGTGGAGGATACTGGGGGATGGATAGGTCAGTGAGGGACAGGAGCAGTGCAGCAGCAGGACGGGATCCTGGACAAACTGACCAATGGGAGAGTCTGACAGGAGAGAAACTACAGGATGGTTCTGTTTAAAGGCTCAGGCAGGGACAGCTGGGAGACAGTACGGCCTGGTGGCTTGGGCACCTTTTCCAATCAGCCTCTTTAAAGATGCTGTTACTCAACTCTAAACCCGATCCTCCTGGTCCATAGGTAAGGACATTACCACCATTTCTTGGTGGGCTAGTTGAAAGAAGGGAAGAATTTCTCAATCTCACTCACATGGAAACTCCATGAGCTCCACCCACTTAATGTCTACGGTGGCGAAGGAGGAGACAGAGCAGATGGAAGGGGGATTAGGAATATAGGGACTGCGTTTCAAAAGGAACTCACCTGTGTTGGTGATATCAACAAGACTCAATACACAGTCATTAACACAAAGCTGGTGTACGTGAACTTTATCCAGAATATTAACACCCATAACTGGGTGACACAGACCCCAATGTACAGAGTTAAGACCTGGATATTAATAACGGCTTTGTGTGTGAGAAATCACGTCTCATGAACTTGAGTCAATTTTTTTGAAGTAACAACAAAGAGAATTGATGAGGGCAAAGCGGTGGAAATGATCTACATGGACTTCAGTAAGACATTCAACAAGGTTCCCCATGGGAGACTGGTTAGCAAGGTTAGATCTCATGGAATACAGAGAGAATTGGCCATTTGGATACAAAACTTGTTCAAAGGTAGAAGACAGAGGGTGGTGGTGGAAGGTTGCTTTTCAGATTGGAGACCTGTGACCAGTGGGGTGTCACAAAGGATCGGTGCTGGATCCACTAATTTTCATAATTTATATAAATGATTTCGATGTGAATACAGGAAGTAATGTTAGTAAGATGACACCAAAATTGGAGGTGTAGTGGACTGTGAAAAGGATTACCTCAGAGTATAACGGGATCTTGATCAGATGGTTGAATGTGCTGAGGACTGGCAGATGGAGTTTAATTTAGATAAATGTGAGGTGCTGCATTTTGGAAAAGCAAATATTAGCAGGGTGTATACACTTAATTGTAAGGTCCTCGGGAGTGCTGCTGAACAAAGAGACCTTGGAGTGCAGGTTCATAGCTCCTCGAAAGCAGAATCGCAGTTAGATAGGATAGTGAAGAAGGTGTTTAGTATGCTTTCAATTATTGGTCAGAGCACTGAGTATAGGAGTTGTGAAGTCATATTGCGGCTGTACAGGACATTGGTTAGGTCATGTTCGGAATATTGCGTGCAATTCTGGTTTCCTTCCTATCAAAACAATATTGTGAAACTTGAAAGGGGTCAGCAAAGCATTAGAAGTATGTCGCCAGGGTTGGAGGATTTGAGCTACAGGGAGAGGATAAATACAACGTTTTCCCTGGAGTGTCAGATGCTGTTGGGTGACCTTATCGAGGTTTATAAAATCAGGAGGGGCATGGATAGGGGAAATACACAAGGTCTTTTCCCTGTGGTGGGGAGGAGGCACGATGGGGGATGGGAGACAGAGGGGGGAGACCGAGGGGGGAGGGTGACCGTTATTTTGTAGATTATAACACAATCCTGTTCCTGTTTTCTCCCTATCCCCTTCAATCCCTCTGAAGGGCTCAGAACAAGTGTACAGTCCCTGGAAAGTAGAGCTTCAGGGTGGTCAAGTGCTGAAGGTTGCATTTGGGACGCTGACCTTTATTGGTCTGTGCACTTATCAATAAATGGACCTGGGTTCAATTCCATTGTCCTGGATTCATGTATGTGGCCACAGACACACCTGTCTCCGACCCTGACTACTGGATCACCTGTCACTACAGCTCTGTCGTTCTCCTTCCTCCAGTTCTGTGAAGCGGAGCTATCTGTGGTGTCATGAACCTGGCTGTTGCTGTTTTCCCGAGAGTCTACCCCACATGTCCCTCCCTTATAGAATCCCAAGGGGTGCACAATATCTGTTTGAGAAGTGTAACGATCAGTGGAGAGTCCTGCACTTCCTTCCTGAGCCTTTTACTTGATCTGAAGGTCACCCATTCCCTTTCTGCCTGTGTGACCCTCACCTGCAGTGTGACTAACTCACTAAACGTGCTGTCCATAACATTCTCAGTATTGCTCCACAGTGAGATCACTCTCAGCTCCAGGTCTGAAAAGCAGATGGGCAGTTTTCCTGCACACATAGCCGTCACTGGAAGTGTCCCGTATTTCCCACATTGAGCAAGAGGAGCACACCACTGGTCTGAAGTCTCTGATCACAATGTCTCTCTAGTTTGAGGTAGTTACTCCCATTAGGAGAATTTAAATGATCCAGCAACCTTCTTTGTGCTACAGAATCACAGCAGCAGCAGAACCGTATTCAATCACAGTCTGTATTTTTTCCCCAGGGCAACCCTCAGTCTACCATTACCATCAAGCCAATCTATGGTTCAGTGACGAGTGTAGGTGAACATGACAGGGCCAGAATCATTTGATCTGAATCCTGATTACAACCCATTAAAGATACCACACTTGTCTAGCTACATTCCAAACAGCAGAACTAACATCTGATACAGAGGGCGAAATGATCCCGAGACTAGCCTATCATATCGAAGCTCAGCAGTCCCGCCACATCCAGGCATAAATGTCGATGAACTATTAAACAACTCACTGGAGGAGAGAACTCCACAAATATCCCCATCCTTCTTAACAGAATAGCCCTTACATCAGTGTAAAAGACAAGAATGTCGTATCTTCACCGTCCTCAGCCAGAAGCGTTCAGTTGATGATCCACCTCACCCTCGCCATGATGCCCACAGAATCACAGATGCCAGTCTTTACTCAATCTGATTCGCTGCACGTGACATGAAGAAACAGCTGAACAAAGTTGATACGATAAAGGCAATGGGACCTGACACCATTCCTGCAAGTCTCGGGATCATTTCGCCCTCTGTATCAGATGTTAGTTCTGCTGTCAAGCAAGGCACTCAATTATATCAAACTGCTCCAAGGTCTTAAATGGTAAAACCGGACAGAACCCCCGGCCCCAGCCTCAGTATCAGAACGGGATTGACAGTCCGGTTAATCCTACTGAGGCCTCCTTCCTTACATCTGAGAGCTGGTGCCAACATTTACAGAGCTTTCCCACAGACTGCACAGAAACATCGGGAAAGGAGCAAGTCATTCAACACACTGAGCATCCTTCATTGCCCACCTTTCTTCATCAAGTGAGCTCCCGCTCACTGTGACGTGATTCCATTTCAAGCACCCGTTGAACATCAAAACCCAGTTTCAGGATCCTCTGTCTGCAAAATGTACCCTCAGTGAGTTCAGCTAAAACAGGTATGTAATCTAGTCTGCAAGCCTTGAACTTGAGCCTGAAAGTGGGATTTGTAGTCTGCATTTAGAAGGAACATTATTTCAAACTGGGGGAGAATCTTGGAGAGAACTGGAATTCTGCGTCGGCATCACGTGGTCAGTCAGATCGCGTGCTTTCTGGTGAAAAGCTTGGTGAAAGGTACACTGCTATAGTCAGTGACTGTAGTGTTATTTTCTTACATTTACTGTACTAATTCATTACAACATATGTTTTAAAGATTTGTGTAGACTGAGCTATCGTTTGTGTTAGACTGACTATTACTTTTGTTTCGATTTTTTACTGATATTATTGGAAGTTCGCCGCTTACCCTCTATTTCCAATTGGTCTGCTTATTTATATTGCACCGTTTTCTATAATACAGTGTTCCACAGGAATGCAGCTGCCGCATAATCGGAGAACTACCTGTAATGATCGCTGATCCTCTATCTTCACACCATACACCTGCTCTCTTCCTATTCCTTTAGTGTCTAGAAATTCTTATTTATATTCAGCGCCTCGGCTTCCACAGTCTAATGTGGTCGAGGATTCCCCAGGTTCACTGGTTTCTGAGTTCAGACATTTATTCTCATCTCAATGCACTTTGGCCTGTCTGTACCTAATGATGTCGGCCCTTGTTTAAGCCATCCCAGCCAGGGGAATTATCATCCTTGCTTTCATACTGTCTCGTCCTGTCGGAGGTGTACATAGTTCACCCATTTTCCTAAACCTAATGGAATACAGGTCCAGCCAACTCAACTCTGCTCCCACAACAAGCCTGTCATCCCAGAGATCAGTCTGGTCACTCTTCGCTGCATTTCCTCAATGTTAGGTTTGCCCTTTATGAGGTAAGGAGACCAAACCTGCACACAATATTGCATGATGTTCGAGATTGGGTCTCACCAAGGCCATGTAGGCTGTAGTAAGACACACTTACTCCTGGACTCAAACCCCTTTGAAATGAAGGTCCACACAACATATATTTTCAACAATGCTGTGTATTCCCCCATACAGTTGAGCCTGCTCTAACCTTAGTGGGAACATTACAGCAGGCTGGTAATGTGTTGCTGCTGCTGTACAGGAAGTTAGTGAGATCACATCTGGAGTAATGTGCTTACATTTAATCTCCGCATTGAGGAAATGATATTGGAATTAACTCAGAGATTATTACCTCAAATGGTTTCTGCAACAAAGGTGTTATTCATAGAATCCCTATAGTGTAGAAACAGGTCACTGAACCCATCGACTCCACACTGATATGCTGAAAACCATCCCATACAAACCCAAATCCCTCCAGCACAATCTCTGCACACCTGACATTTTCCATGACTAAACCAGTTAACTTGCACAACTTGGGACTGCGGGAGCAAACTGGAGTACCCGATGGGAACACTTGCAGGGACAGGGAGAATGTGAAAACTCCACACAGATGGTGACCGAGACTGAAGTTGAACCCATATATCTACTGCTGGGAGGCAGCAGTGCTAACCACTTAGCTACCTCTGTGGGCAATACAGCTTGCCTGCGCAATTCAACCCTCGAAACGTGGCATAACAGAAGGGAGCTTCCATATATCTCCAAACCTGTCATTGAGCAACAGGAGGAGGACATTGAGATCTTGAGCCGTTTGGTCAGAATAGGCGCAGGGCATGCAAGCCATCGAGTTTATAATGTAGGAACACCAGGAAGACATTCACCCCATCGAGTGAGTAAAGCAGGAACAGAATGAGTCCAATCAGCCACTCATGCCTCTTAAACAACAATTGGAGCGGAACTTTTACAGCCTCGTGCCTGTCACACACGAATTGTGAAAGCGACTGTCGAGGTTATGGAAATGGAACAACTTCAAATAACCAACTTCACTCGGGAATGGAAAGGTATGAGTAAGCGATTTGGACTGAAGGCAAGTTGTTTATTTCAGTTATTAAGAAATTAACAAGAGACTTTCAAAGTCAAAGCACAATCCATCACAGTCGACATGGTTCTATTACGGGTAAATCATGTTTGAATGATTTGTCTAACTTTTTTTTAAAAAATGCGACAAACAAGGTGAACAAATGGGATCCGAATGATGTATTATATCTGGACTTTCAGGAGGCAATGCATAAAGTGCCTGACAAAAGATTAATATCAAATACAAGGGCACATGGGGTTAGGAAAACTTATTTGCTTGGAGAAAATATTGGCTAACCAATAACAAACCATGACATGGAAGTGCTGGCTTTGGACTGGGTTGGACAAGGTCAAACATCACACGGCACCAGTTTATCGTCCAACGGGTTTAGTTAAAAACGCAAGCCTCCATAGCGCTGCTCATTCATCAGGTGTTCGAGAGAGAAGACCTTAGAAACAGAATTTATGAGGAAAGATCAAAAGGTTGTACAACTCATGTGCATGAATTGAATACACCGAAGATGGTTCCTAAATCTTTAATCGGCTAGAATCGAGATTAAGGTTTTGATTGTTTAATATGCAAAGCCGAGAATTTATTTCAAGTCACTGCCTGGAGACACCTTCGGGTATTATCGATGTAAAGGAGGTGACCCCTCCAGTCAGGCAATGTATTTTACGGTGAGGTCTTGTTTGGAGTCTGTCTGTGACTTCACGTGGAGTCAGTCTGGGTTTATGTCCAAAGTAGGAGTTTATAAAATACCGCATTGACTGACTGTATATGAATTGTATATTTTTTGATAAAATTTAATGTATCTGCAAATACAAATCGGCAAATGCAAATTCAGCTCAGATATGTGTGTGTGTGTGCGTGTGTGTGTGTTCAAGCGGATGTGTGTGTTTAAGAGCGAGGTGGAGTGTCTACGTGAGGGGGTGAGAGACAGGGTGTGTTTGCGTGTGAGAGAGGGGGAGTGTGTTTGTGTGCGGGGAGGAGAGGCAGAGAGTGCATGGATGTATATAAGGGGTAGAGCGAGAAGATGCATGTGTCCTTGTTAACACACAGACAGATTTGATAGATCCACTTCCCCACACACACTCGCACCATGGTTTCAGAGCTTCCCCTCTCTGCAGACTCTGCTCCATTTGTTGTTCATGTTACAGACCCAGATGCTGTCACTACATTCCCGTTCCTTCGCCCAGAGTTGGGTCACCAAATCCTCAGGTCTCCCTGAATATATGAGGCAGTTCACAGCACAACCTCCAGCGAACCATCCGCAGCACCTCCACTAACCTTTCAGTAACAGGAGTCAGTCAGAAGCCCCACAGGTACAAGTTAGACGCCTGGTCCTTTACAATAATACCCGAGGGGCTTCCTCATGTTACTGACCACACGATCATCTGAGAGGGACCAACAGGCTTTCAGTGGACAGGCACAGACCAACTTTCAAAGGCATGTCTCAAAGCTGCTGGATCCCACTACACAACATGGAACAACAGCCCCCCACATACTATTTCATTGTTTCTGAGCTTCACAATACCAACACTCAATGCATTCGGGAGCCACAAAACAACACCAGGGAAAGGCACAGAAAAACAATGAATTAACTGGTAACATGTTGTGAAAATATGGATAAGGACACAGGGAAGTGAGACAATGGTGGGTCCAATTACAAGAATGGAAACATTCATTATAGCCAGATGATTGCAGAATTATTGCCAGATTAGTTGAAATGGTTAGTTACGTCAAATTCTGAATCTGCCTCACAGAACTATCCCAGACACCATAAACTGGAACAAGGTACCAGTGAGAATGGAGAGCTGTGCCGACCATGCAAGTGGACTACTCTATAAACTCGAATCCATGCCCGGCATGGGAAGCCTTGCAAATCTTTGCCAGTATATTGCTACTATACGTGCACTGCATATAAGACTTGCACAGGAAGATTTGCAACCCATGCAGTGAATGACAAATGTATGGTTCTGTATCTCCATTACACCAGTATAAGGCGAGAGATTTTGTGTGTGTGTTCGTGTGTGCGTGTGTATGTGTGTGTGTGTGCGTGCGCGCGTGTGTATATGTGTGTGTGTGTATTGGCGACAGTAGATATGACATTTGTTGTTTGAGAGAGAACAGACATGGAGGAAATCAGATTAAATGTGAACAACTGCCTGGAGTTTGTGTAATTAACAGACGGAGACTGAGAACAGTGTCATAGACAGAGGTGACGTCGTGCTTGTGAATATTAAAGGAAAGGCATTGCCAGAACCAAAAACAATATAAATCAATCCGTGCAGGAATGATGGGATTTTGGTCTGCGTTTAAATGCAAGCCATGGAGTATCAGACTCAAATTTGCTTTGACAAGTTTAAAGCTTGGAGAGTCAGCAGTAGATTATTGGCTTCATTAAGACTGTATTTCATAGCTCAAAGTTAAAATAGCAAATGGGATGAACCAGTGAAGTATATTCTGCAGGTGTTGATAGTTAAAATTAGAAATGGTCAGGATATGGTGCCTGTAATCAGCTCGTGGCTAAAAGCATCACCATAGATGTGACTCATCTGTTTCAGCCTCAGTTATTGACCAGGGCTAAGATGGAGTCAGAGGAAGAAATGGAATTTGTATCCAGAACAGAAGATAGTGACCTCCAAGCTTTCAATATTTAAATAGCAAGGGCAGTGATGCAATGAATCCTGCTTCATAGCTGAAACTGAGTAGGTCACCCCACAAGGCGCAGTGTCAGAACTAAAGACAGAGAGAAAGAATGAAACAAGTTCACTGTTGTTGTTCCTGGTGGTTTGGAGAGTGAATGTTTACAGAGTAGAGTAATTGAAAACAAGAGTAATACAGTCGCACATGGTTAATGCAAAAATAAATTGACAGCGAAACTTACCGGGCACTCCAACAATAGCCAGGATAGGATAATAAAAATATTGAATAATGTAAAGTGCATATTTGATCCGCGGTGATAATGGCTACCAATAATATGTAGAAAGAATTTAAACATAACTGGATAAACTCCCGTTCGTTGTTGGAACATTCCAGTTTAATGTTCTCAGATTCTGATCTCTCCTCCCTTTCTCTTTGGAGCTGCTGATCCCTGTTAGTGCTGTAAATGTTGCTCCCACTCATACCATGGGATAACATATTGAACAGAGCCCATTTATCATTCAAAGATAGAAACCCTCACTGGGATTACTTTAATCAACGGAGACTGACATTAATCACAATCACCAAACAATCACATTCAGTTAACCAATTCCATACATCATGTTACATATCACAATGAAAGGCAAAATCTACTCAGTTTGAATGGAATGGATAAAGTTTGCTGAGGGATCGATTATAAATCTTTCAACCTTTTTAATCTTTCTTCCCTGAATGTGGGAGTATTGCCGGAACACAGCTGGATTGTATATGTTTTGCCCTGTTTCTTTATGGGACTGGGATACAATAACATACCGGCTGCAAAAGATGTCTGGTCGGGAAGATTCTAGATCCCTTTCTGTAATGCTGCTCCTTGTTTGAAATGCCCTGTTATCAAGTCCTTGCATAACCTTGAGACATCATTCAGAGCTTTAAAACTGCTGCTCAGAAACAGGGAAAAACAGGAGGCAGTCACTCAACTTCTCGAGACTGGGACACAGGAACAGGAGGCAGTCACTCAACTGCTCGGGACTGGGACACAGGAACAGGAGGCAGTCACTCAACTGCTCGAGACTGGGACACAGGAACAAGAGGCAGTCACTTAACTGCTCGATATTGGGACACAGGAACAGGAGAGAGTCACTCAACTGCTCGAGATTGGGACACAGGAACAGGAGGGAGTCACTCAACTGCTCGAGACTGGGACACAGGAAAAAGAGGCAGTCACTTAACTGCTCGATATTGGGACACAGGAACAGGCGAGAGTCACTCAACTGCTCGAGATTGGGACACAGGAACAGGAGGGAGTCACTCAACTGCTCGAGACTGGGACACAGGAAAAAGAGGCAGTCACTTAACTGCTCGATATTGGGACACAGGAACAGGCGAGAGTCACTCAACTGCTCGAGATTGGGACACAGGAACAGGAGGCAGTCATTCAATTGCTTGAGATTGGGACACAGGAACCGGAAGGAGTCATTCAATTACTCAATACTGGGACACAGGAACAGGAGACAGTCATTCAACTGCTCGAAACTGGGACACAGGAATAGGAGGCAATCACTCAACTGCTCGATACTGGGACACAGGAACCGGAATGAGTCATTCAATTACTCAATACTGGGACACAGGAACAGGAGGCAGTCATTCAACTGCTCTCGACTGCTCTCGACTGGGACACAGGAACAGGAGGCAGTCACTTAACAAGACAAGAAATTGTCTTCTTTCAGAGAGAAATATCAAAGCTTTGAATCTGCTGCTCAGAAACAGGGAAAAACAGGAGGCAGTCACTCAACTGCTCGATGCTGGGACAAAGGAACAGGAAGCAGTCACTCAACTGCTCAATACTGGGACACAGGAACAAGAGGCAGTCACTCACCTGCTCGGGACTGGAACGGGAGAAATCTGGGGGCGAGTGAGGCCCCATGATCCTGTTACGCAGGAACACAAGGAGGTGACTCACTCCCCATCAGTATGGGTCACTGGGAGAGAAGGGAAATTGTCTTCTTTCAGAGAGAAATATCAAAGCTTTGAATCTGCTGCTCAGAAACAGGGAAAAACAGGAGGCAGTCACTCAACTGCTCGATGCTGGGACAAAGGAACAGGAAGCAGTCACTCAACTGCTCAATACTGGGACACAGGAACAAGAGGCAGTCACTCACCTGCTCAGGACTGGAACGGGAGAAATCAGGGGGCGAGTGAGGCCCCAGGATCCTGTTACGCGGGAACACAAGGAGGTGACTCACTCCCCATCAGTATGGGTCACTGGGAGAGAAGGGCAATTGTCTTCTTACAGACAGAAATATGAGCGAGCCATTCAATCCTGCTCCAACATTCTCTAAGACCACGGCTGATCTGATTGTGATTTCCTCATTCCGCTCTCTGCAGCCTCTGCTCCATTCGTTGTTCATGTTTCAGACTCAGATGACCTAACTGCAGCCCCCATGACCCATCCAGAGTAGGTCACCAAAGCCTCTGGTCTTCCTGAATGTCCCACAGCAGTTTAAAGCACAGTCTCCAGGAAACGGTGCTCAACATTTCCACGAATGTACCGAAACTAGAATTAAGTCAAATGACACTCAACTGCAAGTCGGAACCTGGTCTGAATCAGTAACAGTTGAGGGGATTCCTCATGTTACTGAGCACACGATCAGCAGCGAATGATTAACACAGGCATTCAATGGATAGGCACAGACCAAGTTACAAAGATGTGCCTGGAAACTGCTCGAACCCCACTATTCAAAATGGAGCACACGACAGGATACTTGGAAGTCAAAGAAAATGCAAGCTATGAATTTTGAACATTGTTTTTAAGCATCTTAATGTTGGAAACTGATGCTCCCGGGTGAGCAACATTCTAGGTAAGAGGAAGATATGGGACAGTTATTCACATTAAAATTGGACAATTAACATTGGATGTCAGGGTTTAAATACCAACAGTTTTAAATAGCAACAAATGGGAGGGATTTGGGAAATAGACAGAGAGAGAGACTTAGATACAGTGCTATGGGAGGATGTGTTCACATGTTTCAGAATGCTGAAGTGAAGGCATTTGGATGGCATCTCACAACATAAACTGGTATTTCCGGGAATGAATAATTAATGGGAAATTGGAGTGAGGTCAGACAGGGACATGGAGTCTTGGAGATATGCAGCACGGAAACAGACCCTTCAGTCTAACTCGTCCATGTCGATCAGATATCCCAAGTTAAACGAGTCCCATTTGCCAACATTTGGTCCATATCATTGTAAACCCTTACTCTTCATGTACCCATTAAATTGTCTTTTAAATGTTGTAAGTGTAACAGCCTCCTCCATCTCCACTGGCAGCTCATTCGAAACATGCACCAACCTCTGTTGGAAAAAGTTGCTCCTTCGGTCAGTTTTAAATCTTACCTCTCTCACCGGAAATTCATGTCCTCTAGGTTTTGGGAAAAGATCTTTGCGATTCACCCTATACATGCCCCTCACGCTCCTGGAAAAATCACCCCAACGTACTCACCCTCTCCCTATAGCTCAAATCCTGGCAACTACCTTGTAAATATTTTCTGACTCCCTTCAAGATTCATAATATCTTTCTGATAGGAGGGAAACACGAATTGAATGCAATACTGCAAAAGTGGCCAAACTAGGTGCTGTACAGCAGCAACGTGACTTCCCAATTCAAAGCACTAGCCAGTAAAGGCAAGCATACCAAATGCCTTATTCACTATCCTACCTACCTGCGATTCTACTTTCAATGAACTATGAACCTGGATTGCAAGGTCTCTTGGATCAGGGACACCCCGCAGAACCTTACCATTAAGTGTATACGTCCTTCCCTGATTTGCATTTCCAAAATGCAGCACCTCACATTTATCTAAATTAAATACCATTTGCCACGCCTCAGCCCATCCGCCCATCTGATCAGGATCCTATTTTAGTCTGAGGTAAACCTTCTTGCTGTCCACTCAACCATCAAGTTTGGTGTCATCTGCAAACTTACCAATTAACGCTGCTATGTTCGCATCCAAATGATTTACATAAATCGTGAAAATAGTGGACCCAGCACGGATATTTGTAGAACACCACTGGTCACAGACCTCCTGTTGGAAAAGCGACCCTTCACCACCACCCTCTGTCTCTTACCTTCGAGCCAATTTTATATCCACGTGGCTAGTTCTCCATGTATTCCATGTGAACTAAACTTGTTAACCAGTCTGCCATGTGGAAAGGGTCAAATGTTTGACTGAAGTCCATGGCGACAAGGTGCACGTCTCGGCCTCAATGAATCCTCTCAGTCACTTCTTCAAAATAAATCTCCGTCAATTTAGTGAGACACGATTCCCCAAGCTTCAAGCCATGTTTTTTATCCCTTATCAGTCCTTGCCATTCAAAATACATGCAAACCTTGTGCCACATAACCCTCACCAACAATTTGCCCTCCACTGACCTCAGCCTCACCGGCTTTTCCTTACCATCCTTCTTAAATGTTTTTAGTAATTGCACCAAGTTAGCAAATCTCCTATCTCCCGATACCTCACCTGTGGCAATTGACAATACAAATATCGCAGCAAGGTGCCCAACAATCACTTCCCTCGCTCCCACAGAGTTCCCGGGTACACCTGATCAGGTCCTGGGGATTTTCCCACCTTTACAGGCTTTACGAAGTCCAGCATCTCCTCCTCTGTAATGCAGACACTTTTCACGATACCACTGTTAAGTTCTCTGGCTTCCACATCCTTCTGCACAGTCAAAATGCTTGTTCAGTGTCGCCTCCATCTCCTGTGGTTTCGCACATCGGCAGCTTTGCTAATCTTTTGCTAAAACTCTCCGGAGTTACTCTTTTCTACTAAATGTATGGGTAGAGTACATTTGGATTCTCCTTAACACTATTTGCCAAAACTATCCATGTCCCCATCATGGCCTCCTTATTTCCCGCTTACGTATACTCCTATTGGCTTTAGAATCACTGGACATTGACTTTAAATCTCGAATTAAGAGGCTAATGATGATAACAAAGACATTTTCGATTTTTGGAAAAAACCCAACTGGTTCGCTGATGTTCTTGAAGTAAGTAACCTGCCACCCTCACCTGTCATTGGTTACATGTAACTTCAGATCGACAATAATGTGTATGACTCTAAACTGCCCTCTAGGCAATTAGTAATCGGCAATAAATGCAGGCCCAACCAGCGATACTCTCATCCCGTGAATGAATACTGAAAACCCTCGATTCCTCCTCTCTCTACCTGACATATGTTTCCCTTTTATCCATGACCAGACCCTCAATTTCTCCAGTCCTCCAGCATTCGTTACACTTACCAGCCTTACCCTTCACTCTAACAGGGACACACTGTGTCTGGGCTCTTGACATCTCATTTTTGAAGACTTCAATCTTCACAGTTGGCCCGTTATTTGCGAATATCTGTCCAAATCTAGTTTGGAAGTTCTTGCTAATATCATCAAAATTGGCCTTACTCCAATTTTGGACATTATCTTTCAGACCCAGTTCATTCTTTTCCATCCCTATTTTAAAACTAACGGAATTATGATTATTTGTCCAAAGGTGCGTCCTAACTGATATCTCAGTCACCTGACCTGCCTTATTTCCCAAGCGTAGTTCATGTTTAGCTCGTTCTCTGTGTTGGAGAGTATTGGATAAGCAAATGCAGCTTTGTTACTGTTAGTGGGGTCAGCAGTGTATTCGACTCATTGGATTGAATCTAACAATAATTCGTCTCCGAGCCATTTTCACTGAGTGTGACAGAGGGATCGACTGCACAAAGCCGAGCTAGTTTCCTGGTGCTATCTTATAAAACTTTTCTCATTAACCCCCACCCCATGGTGTCCTTCTCATTCAATGCCAGCCCTATTCTCTCACCCATCATGTCTGGAGGTATTCACCATCGCCCAGATACCCCTGGATATTCCGTGATCCCTGGCACTGGTGCCATCTTTAAAAGGCCAATCGGCACACGGTTGAGTTTTCTCAGTTTGGAGCTGCCCTGCACAGTTTAGCCCGAGTATTGCAGATAATGGGAAATTACAAGACGGTTTGTCGACAGGGGAACGGAGGTCCTACTGGATGGGCTAGTACAGAGGGGGGCCTTACTCTTCCCAGAGGGGGACCACACCACCAGACCCACCGAGCATGGTCTGAGCTCTCCACCCAGCTCAGTGCAGTATCTGCGGTCTGAAGAAATGTCCAGCAATACAGGACAAGCATCCAAAACCTTCCCCGCTCTGTCATGGTCAGTGTCACTCTATTCTCTCTGCTCCCTCACACTCACTGTATATCTGTTATAGCACCGACCCCGAACAAGGCTCATGGCCCACCACTCTCACTGCTGCATGCAGCACCTTCCCCCGTCTCTCTCTCTCTCTCTCTTTCTCTCTCTCTCACCCCCTCTCTCTCCCCCCACTATCCACCCCCCCGACACTAATAACACTGCATGGATACAACACTATGGACTGACTCCCTCCGGACACCTCACCATATCTCCCCCTACCTACACTAGCACTAACAACAGCGCCACCCACTCCTACCCTCCCTCCCTCCCCTTCTCCCATTCCAGGAGAAACAGCCTGGAATAGGACAGAAAGGACCAAGCCGTGTGGTGGAGTGCCCGATATCCATTCCCTCACCCCCCCTCACCCCCGCCATGTGGGGAGGACCCTGATAGGAGCCGGAGAGGACCGGGATGCCTCGTGTGGAGATTCTGAAACATCCACGTCCCACCGATCCAGTAAGGAGCAATGTTCAGTGAAGGGAAATTCTCACTTTAAACCCACTGGCAGCTCCTTTTCCCCCTGGCACAACTCGGAAGCCATGGCCCTGATGCCATCTCCCTTTTGTGTTGAGCTGTTACAAATAGAATCCCCACAGTTTCGGTGGGCAGGAGGGTGGACTCACAACACACCATCTCCACCACCTCCCAGGAAGCGGCACGGAGACTCCTTCCTCCTGTCAACAGCTCAGATACTGACACTAATTTGTGAGATTTTCCGCTACCCCCACTTGTCCTGACTTCTTCGATAATCTTTGCTCATACATCCAGCACCCTCTGCTCTTGCACCTCCTTTATAACAGTATAGCCTGTTTAATGTTACCTTTCAATGTCCTTCCTACCAAAGAGCATCACCTCACACTGTTCTGCTTTGATCAGCATTTGCCATACGCTTGAACAGAACACCAAAATATAACTTTCCTGATGGACTTCCATGCTGTCCTCAACCAACTTTACAATTCTTTCAAGTTTGATATCTGCAAAGATTGAAATTGTCCTACAATCACACTCCACACAGAAATACTGACACACACCAGACAGAACGACTGAAATATTGACAAGGTTACCATGGAGCGAGAGAAATACTGACATTCTCCATGTCTGTCGTGTCAATGAACAGCAAGTGCCTCTATGTGTGTATATTCGTGTGTGTATCTGTGTGTGGCGAATCCGGCCGTCTCTGTGGTGTTTAAAGTGATGTAATGTCCCCCGACACGAGTTCTGAGTAAGGGTCACTCGATCCAAAACGTCAACTTTCATTTCTATCCAAAGATGGCTTCCAGAGCTGCTGAGCTTTCTGTTGTTGTCAATCTCTGTTGCACTCCGAACCCCATCCCCCACCTCCCACCTCCGACGTCACTGTAATCGTGGTGGTAAAGTGTGTAAACCATCAGGGATTCAGTTTGGGAGGGAGAGAGAGGGCAGCAGTTCACAGCACAATCCAATCTAAATTTTGATTGCACCAAACACACACACACACACACACACACACACACTAGGTTGGTGTGGGCAGGATTGTCATTGGACTGAAGCCCTCAGCGTGGAACAGTTTCATGTGCACAAATGTCTGCCCTCCTTCTCTAATGTGGAAACGGTTTTTCACTGGGTAGTATTTTTAATACACAGTATACTCATTAAAGCATATTTCCATTGCAATTATATATGCAAGCAAATCCGAGTAGCCACATTGCAAGGCGATGAGATTAATTTTAATGCACTTCCTGTAACTTGCAATTTTTAATGTCTTACTCTTACAAGTAACCTTACATGTGAGAAAGGATTGAAAAAACCTAAACCAGACCAGCAGAGTGTGGGATTGATCACTTTAAAGAAAAGAGGGAAAGGGAGAGGAAGGGAGAGCGGTTTTGACCCCGTTTCAGTGATTGACACCAAAAACATCAAGAGTTCCAATTCCACAGAGATGCAGAGACAGAGAACCACACGCTAATGCAGGAACACATCTAACAAGCACAGAGAGATAGACATGCACATAATGGTACACAGCGACATATGAAGACACACGGGAATAGACAAACACAACAGAAACATGCAGATACATACTTGGATATGTAAATACACATAGATTCATCGAGTTATACAGGGTATTTGCAAACAGACCTATCGGCCCATACAGTCCATGGTGACAATAATTCCAAACTAAACCAGTCCCATCTGCCTGCGCTTGGTCCAGATTTATCCAAACATTTGCTTATTCTTGTACTTAATCAAGTGCATTTTAAATGCTGTAACTTTACCCATAATCCATCACTTCCTCAGGAAGTTCACTCTCTGCATGAACCACATGCTGTGTAAAAAAACAACCTCACGGGTCCTGATCATGTGAACCCAATAACTCTGTAGGAAGATAAGGAATTGATTGCAGGGCCCCTTGCTGAGATGTTTTTTTTTATCATGAATAGCCACAGGTGAAATGCTGGAATTCATGAGTTTGACTAAAGTTGTGCTATTAAACAAAATGGAAAGGAAGAGCTAGGGAACTATAGATTGGTGAACCTGATATCAGTGGTAGGCAGGTTTTGGAGAGAATCATGAGGTACAGGATTTACATGTATTTGGAAAGATACATTAGGGATAGACAAATGTGAGGACTGCAAATGCTGGAGATGAGTTTCTAGATTAGAGTTGTGCTGGAAAAGCACAGCAGGTCAGGCAGCATCTGAGGAGCAGGAAAATAGATGTATTGGGCAAAAGCGCTTTATCAGGATAGGCAAATTGGGTTGTGCCTGGAAAATCATGTCTCACTAACTTGATTATTTTTTGTTTAGAAGTAATGGAGAGGATTGATGTGGGCTGAACGCTGGATGTGATCTATACAGACTTCAATTAGGCATTCGACAAGGTTCTGCATGGGAGACTGGTTAGCAAGGTTAGGTCACATGGAATACAGGGGGAATTAGCCAGTTGGATACAGAATTGGCTTAAAAGTAGAGGACAGAGGGCTGTGGTGGAGGGTTGTTTTTCAGACTGGAGGCCTGTGACCAGTGGAGTGCCACAAGGATCGGTGCTGGTTCTGCTACTTTTCATCATGTATAGAAATGGTTTGCATATGAACATCGGAGATATAGTTCGTAAATTTGCAGATGACACCAAAATTGGAGGTTGAATGGCCAACAAATAAGATTACCTCAGATTACGACAGGATCTTGATCAGATGACCCAATGGACCGAGGAGTGGCCGATAGAGTTTAATTTAGATAAATGTGAGATGCTGCATGTGGGAAAGGCAAATCAGGGCAGGACTTATACACTTAATGGTCAAGTCATGGGGAGTGGTGCTGAACAAAGTGACCTCAGAGTATAGGTTTATAGTTCCTTGAAAGTGGATTTGCAGGTAGATAGAATAGTGAAGAAAGTATTTGGCATGTTATTGGTCTGTGCATTGTGTATATGAGTTTGGAGAATGGGTTACATCTGTACAGGACAAAGGTTAGACCACTTTTAGAATACTGTATGCAATTCTATTCTACCTGGTGTAGGAAGGATGTTGTGAAACCTGAAAGGGTTCAGAAAGGGTTTACAACAATGTTGCCAGGACTGGAGTGTTTGAGCTACAGGTAGAGGCTGAATAGGCTATGGCTGTTTTCCCTGGAGCATCCGAGGATGAGGATTGACTTTAGAGGTTGTTAAAATTATGGGTGCAATGGTTAGAGTGAATAGCCAAGGTCTTTTCCCTAGGGTAATGCAGCCGAAAACTAGACGGCAGAGGTTTAAGGTGAGATGGGAAAGACATAAAAGGGATCCAATGGGCAACATTTTCCTGTAGAGGGTGGTTGTGTGTAATGAGCTGCCAGAGGAAGGTGTGGAGGCTGGCACAATTACAACATTTAAAAGGCATCTGGATGGGCAGATGAATGGGAAGGGTTCAGGTAGAAATGGGGCAAATGCTGGCAAAGGGAGGAGATTAATTTTGGCTATCTAGTCTGCATGGATGCGTTGGACCAAAGGGACTGTTTCCATGCTATACAGCTCTATGTCTTTTTAGAAAAGTGCTCCTCTTATCTAAAAACAATCCCCCACTCGAGGTAAAAGACGCCTACAATTCAACATTATCGATACCCCTCATGATATTATAAATCTCTATAATGTCACCTCTCAGCCTCCTACGCTCCAGTAGATAATGTCCAAGTCTATTGAGCCTGTCCTTATAACTCAAAGACTCCATTCCCAGCAACATCCTGATAAACCTCTTCTGAACGCTCTCGAACTTGATAATATCCTTTATATAACAGGGCGGACAGAACTGCACACAGTCCTCCAAGACATGCCTCACGAATGTCCTGTGCAACCTGAACATACCGTCCCAAATCCTGCACTCAAAGGACTGTCCACTGCTACTTGTCATGTATATAAATGATTTGGATGTGAACATGTGAGATATAGTTAGTAAATTTGCAGGTGACACCAAAATTGAAAATGTAGTGGACAATGAAGAAGGTTACCTCAGAGTAAAATGGTATCTTGATCAAATGGGCCAATGGATTGAGGAGTGGCAGATGGAGAGATATTGAGATAAATGTGAGGTGCTTCATTTTGGAAAGCAAATCAGAGCAGGACGCATACACTCAATGGTAAAATCCCGGAGAATGTTGCTGAACAAAGAGACCTTGGAGTACAGGTTCGTAGTTCCTTGAAAGTAGAGTCGCAGGTAGATACGATAGTGAAGGTGTTTGGTATGCTTTCCTTTATTGTTCAGACCACTGAGTACAAGAGTTGGGAGGTCATGTTGTGGCTGCAAAGGACATTCGCTAGGCCACTTTTGGAATATTGTGTGCAATTCTGGTCTCATTCCCATTGGAAAGATGTGAAACTTATAAGAGTTCACAAAAGATTTACAAGGATGTTGCCAAGGCTGGAGGATTTGAGCTGTAGCGAGAGCCTAAATAGGCTGGGGCAGTTTTCTCTGTGGGTGAATTATAGAGGTTCATAAAATCATGAGAGGCATGCAAAGGGTAAATAGACAATGTATTTTCCCTAGGTTGGACGAGTCCACAACTGGAAGGCACGGTTTAGGGTGAGCGGGGAAAGATTTAAAAGGGACCTCAGGGGCAATTTTGTTTTTGCACAGAGGGTGGTGCGCGTATGGAATGAGTTGCCAGAGGAAGTTGTGTAGGCTGGTCAAATTAAAGTATTTAAAAGACGTCCGGATGAGTATATGAATAGGAAGGGTCCAGAGGATATGGGCAACGTGTTGGCAAATTTAACGAGATTAGGTTAAGCTATCTGGTCGGCATGGACGAGTTGGACCAGAGGGTCTCTTTCCACGCAGTACCTCTCTATGACTCTATGTCTCTATTATGAAGGCCTGCAAGCGAAACACCTTCATAACTACCCTGCCCACACATGATACAAACTTCAAAGAATTATGCCTGAAACCATAAGTCGTTCTGTTCTACAACACTACCATTGGCTCGACATTTCATTGTATATGTGTTTTCTTTGTTTGTTTTACCAAAGTACAATACCTTGCATTTATCAACATTATACTCCATCTGCCATTCTTTAGCTAGTGAGTGATCGTACTGGGGAAGAAAGGCTGGAAAGTAATCAGCTGCCTGTATCATTTAATAGTTTTAGGAAGAGGGCAGTCACACGTTAGAGGTGGGAAACAGTGATCGGTGTTTGAGGCCAGAAAGTATGTGCTTTCTTTGTCTCAGATGTTCAGTATTGATATCTATTCGAGTTCCTTCATAGTGCAGTGTGTGTCTGCATGACTTCATTCCCTCATATTGCAGACTACAGATAATATTCATTTATATTGGAAATAATAGCCAAATATTTAAAGATGTTCATATTTTATCTCGAAAGTAGAGCACATAAACTCGACATCCTACAATTGAGGCAAGTACCTTGTATTTTTTAAACAATGTTATTATTCTCACTGTGTTATTCAGTAAAGTGAACCAGATTTCAATGAATCTATACCAAACTGAAAGCTGGCACTTAAAATTAAACATTTAGGCACTGTTTAGGTCTTGGGTAGTCAGTAGTTTTCCTACCTCTGATGCAGAGCTCTGGATTCTATTCCAATTCCTGAATTTGTCTGAACGTGTCCCTAGTTCGAGACCAGTCAGTCTGGATTCAGGTGCAGAGATGTGTCACAGCATGTCACAACAGGCTGCTGAACAAACACACAGGAGAATAGTGTTCGAAGTTTAGGGACTATTGTGGAGTCGCGGTAGGGTCCCTACCTCTGGCTGCAAAGCTCTAGGTTCAAATTCTACTAGACGTGTTTTATAATATGTTTGAACACGTTGACTAAAATGAGTTTAGAATTGTGATTTGATCGAGATGGAAGAGGTTTCAGTATTCAATTTCAGAATTTAAGCTCCGGATGACTGAAACCACAGACCCTGGTTTGGAGTCACATTTGCACCTTCTAGAGGTTTATAAATTCATGAAGGGCATGGATAGGGTGAGTAGTCAAGATCTTTTCACCACATTTGAAAGTCCAGAATTAGAAAGCATATATTTAATGTGAGAGGGGAAAGATTTTAAAGGGAGCTCAGTGGCAACTTTTTTACTCAGAAATTGGAGCGTGTATACGATGAAATGCCGGAGGAAGTGGTGGAGGTTGGTATAATTACAACATTTAAAAGGCACCCAGATGGGTATATTAATAGGAAGGATTTAGAAGGATATGGGCAAATTGCTGACACATAGATCAGATTTCCTGCAGAGTAGAAACAGGCGTTTTTGCCCAACAAGTCAACACCAACCCTCTGAGGAGTTACCCACCCAGAACCATTTAACCTTGACTAATGCATCTGACACTATGTTCAATTTAGCATGGCAAATTCACCCAATCTGCACATCTTTGGACTCTGGGAGGAAACCAACGCAGACACTGGGATAAAGTGCAAACTCCACACAGTCAGTCACCCTGGTAATATGAGGCAGCAGTGCTAACCACTGAGCCACCGCACCGACCCAAATAGGGCACGATTAATTTAGGAAATCAGGTTGCATGGACGAGTTCGTCAACAGTGTTTGCTTCAGCGCTGTACAAGTCTAGGATTCGTTAAGACATTTGATCAAGGTACCTGTATAATCTTCACTGTCCACTATATAGCCAATCTTGGTTTCATCTTTCTAACCACATCTTCCGTAATTATCATCTGAATCATTTCTATAAATGACAAACAAAAATGGATTGAGCATAAGTCCCTGTGGAACACCACTGTGCACGGTGTCACAAAGCTTGCCCCTTTTCTCTGAAAGTTTCCTTTTCTCAAAGATACTGTATTAGTGATTTTTTTTTTCAGATGTATCGGAAGTAGCTCTAAGCTCCAAGGTGACTGGTTTGGTCTAGAGATTAAATGGTGTTGTGATCAAAGGTATAATGAAAGGGGAGTGGTCAGCTGTCTCGGTGAGCTGTTCAGTCTAGATGGAGTTCAGCTGTGTGGACAATCTCTCCCTCTCTCTCTCTCCTTGTGCCCTTCTAACTTCAACCGGTTAGCAGATGTTCCACCTTTCCAGTTTTTAATGTGGGTTTGCTTATTGGGACTGGTGTGTACGTTCCGAACAGCTAATTAAATCTAGTTTGAATAGACTCAGTTCTGTAGGGTTCTTTATTCTGTTCTTTGTGTTTCATTGTGTAATTTTGTGAATTATATTTTGTCTATATTAAAACATGATAGTCAACCTAGCTAGGTTACTCTGGGTAATTTTCACTGTGCAATTATTGAAACAAATTGCATTCTTAAGCAGGTCTCTCCTGCCTGCTTAAGAACGTTTTGAGTGAGCTGGCCTAGAACATAACATCATGCCTCCAGTCTGAAAAATAGCCCTCCTCAATAATGCTGTCTCCTGCACACACACACACACACAGATACAGACACATACACAGAGACACACACAGGCAGACAGACACACACACAGACACATGCGCACACTCAGACACATGCACAGAGACACACATACGCACACAGACACACATACACAGATACACACGCACAAAGGCACGCACACAGCGTCACACAGACACATACACAAGCACAGACACACACAGAGACAAAACATGCACGCAGACACACACGGGCACACAAACACACACACACACAGCCAGATACACACACGTTCAGACACACATACACACACACACAGATACACAGCGTCTTTAGGATACAACTAGATAAGTTATGCTTAAAGATGGGATTAAGGCTTGTTGTGAGTAGGCAGGAGAATTGGCCTGAAAAACATGTCAGCCATGATCAATAGCTCAGGAGACTGAATGGGCCAAATGGCCTTTTTTCGGCACTACTTTTTTTTCATTCTACGGTACATGCATTTGTCTGTGTTTGTGCGTATACTTGTATGTGAACGTGTCTGTGTGTGTATCCGTGTTTTTGTGTCAGTGTTTTTGTGTGTTTGAGTGTGGCTGTGTGAACATGTCTGTGTGTGTCTTTGAGTGCGTCTGAGCGTGTGTGTTTGAGTGTGCCTGTGTGTGCTTGTCTGTGTATGTATCTGTGTGTGTTTGTGCTCCTCAGTATTTTTAGAAATGGAAATATCAACGTACATTTTTGTAATTTCTATTCTGTTTGACATTTACCTTTCCATCATAGTTTGAGGAACTTGTTTTCGTCATGATTTTGTTATTTTAACAAATGAAAGAAATCAACCTGACCTCTTCCGAGGTTGACCCTGACCCAATGTGAGACCTATATCTCTAGCCATATCATCAACCTGGTTTCACCGATAATTTGCTGTGACCAATTGAGGAGCGGCAGTAGAAAAGATAACAGTTACACAACAACCCAAGGAACTCTGGACCAGTGAGCCAGACATCAGTGGTGGGTGAGTTGTTGGAGTCGTTTCTGAGGGATAGCGAATTGCTTGCATTTTCAAATGCAATGATTGACTGGGGATAGTCACCATGGCTTTTTGCATGAGAAATCGTGTCGCACTGATTGGACTGAGTTTGTTTAAGAGGTGACAAAGCAGATTGATGAAGGCGGTGTTGTAGATGTTTTCCATACACACTGGAACAAGTTGTTCGACAAGATTCTGCATATTAGGCAAGTTAGTTAGGTTAGATCACGTGGGAACCAGCGCACCCAAGCTAATTGAATAAAAAAAATAGACTGAAGGGAGGAGACAGAGTTTGGTAGAGGATTGCTTTTCAGACTGGAGGCCTGTTTTAAGGTACGAGGGGAAATATTTTAGAGGGAACTTAGACGCATTGTTTTCATACAGGGGGGAGTGTGTCCATATGGAATTATCTGCCAGAGGAAGTGGTGGAGTCTGGCATCTTTTTGGGTATCTGAAGAAGGAGGTTTAGAGGAATATGAGCCCAATGCTGTCAAATCAGACACGATGATAATGGGAGGTCTGGTCAGCACTTACACAATTGCATGCTATATGACTCGATAAGAGGAATGAGCAGAAAATCTCAACAGGCATTTCAAGTGGGAATTCTCTTCCCCACAAGTTTGAATTCTCTCTTTGTTCACATTTATTCAACCCTGAGTTAGTTAAATATTGGACAGAGAAGTGGCACGCAGAGAGGAAATTGGAGCTGAGACCACAACCTGATCGGCCACAATCTTAGTCCCTGGTAGAGAAGGTTCAAAGTGTCTAATGACCCACTCCTGCTCCTCAGTCCCATGTTTCTGTGTTCCATTCCGCCCATCAAACCTGCTAGCTAGGAGCAGTTAGAGGCTACTTACTGCTATACCCTGGTACACAGAAACAGAGGAGACCATTCAGCACCTCAAAACTGTCAAACCCAGTTTGGGCTGGTTTGGAAAGTGCAATTGGAAAACGCAGGCTGGGGTGTGAAAGATGATCCTCATCACTCCGAACTGAGCTTCCCCTTTCTGAAACTTGTGCTTCGTTTGTTGGTCGAGTTGTAGACCCAGTTTCACTGTGAATACAGCCCCCATTCCTCACCCAGAGATGGTCCAGCTAATCTGGTAATATTCAATAACAGAGCTTCCAGGTGAATAACAGCGTCTACTTTCCAATAACAGAATGTGAGAACATCACAAACAGGAGAATGTTATTCATCCACACCATCCGCACTCCCCGACCACCCCCACCATACCACACACCACGCCCCACACCCCTACCCCGCAAGCCTGCCTTGCCCCACAATAAGATCATAAGTTCCAATATCCGCTTTCATGTCCAATTCTTCACAGCCCACAATGTTCTGACAGATCAAAAAACACTCCCTGCCCCCACACTGTGGCCTGTTGATATGACCAAAAGATGTGAACACATGGGCTCAGGGAAGAGTGTCCGGCCCTGACATCAAGGCAGCATTTAACCAAGGACGGTCTCAATGAGCCTGAGCAGGATTTCACTTAATGGCAATGAGTTGTAAACTTCCCTGGTTAGAGTGATTTAAAGCATAAAGCACAATGATTGTTGTTTGTGTACAAAAATCCATGCAGTCCTGGACATGTCTGCAAAAGATCCTCAAGGAAGCTTCCTCAGCACAAACATCTTCAGCTGTTTCTCAAATGTCTTGCCCACACCATAAGATTACAAGTGGGGGTGTTTACTGAAGATCATGCAATATTCAGAGAAAAAGACCCCTTCAGCTCCTGAAGCAGACTGTTTCCATGTGCAGCAAGACCTGGACAACATTCAGGCTTGTGCTGTTGAAGTGTCGGTAACATTCATGTAACAGTACTGCTGGACACTGCACATTTCCACAGTTAAAAGGAAGAGCTCATTCAGCTCCTCACGCTAGTTTCACCGGAATATGAGGAAATCATTCTGCTCTATGAAATGATTGGAGAAGTGTAGAGATAGCCCATTTAGTGCCTCCATACAATTACACAAGAAGGGAGGAGTCACGTGTTTCGGACCACACCAGAGCCCCTCAAAAATAATTGAAGGCGGTTGTCTAGACACTAATGTTTTCTTATTTTAAAGTAAATGTAAAGTGTCTGTTCCAGATGCAATGTGCCTGGTCAAACTACAAGACCATAAGAAAAACACAATTTATTTACACACTACAGTTAAAATACAGGCAAACAAACAGGAATTCAGAAAAATATGTGGCTCCCAAACAGCACACAGCATTGTATCTATGGCCTAACCAATGGCATGTTTAGCTCATATTATTTCGCCTCGATGAGTAAACTCTGTGACTACAGTGCCGTGTGCTTTCTTAACTAGCTATTACACTGTCCAGTCACATTTAGAGATATGTGGAGAAGCACCCTCTGAGCTTCCTAGTGTGCTGCCATTTATTGAGTACTCCCCTATGTGGTTCCTTCTTCCACACTGGATCACCTCATATTTATCAGGTTTGCATTCCGTCTGCCATTGATCTGCCCATCTGACCATTCTATTTGTATCTTCCTGTAAAATAAGGCCTTCCTCCTCACTGCCAACCACCTGGCCAATCTTTGTATCAAACACAAAATTACTTATTATACTCAACCCTCAACCCCACTCTTCCCTCCACATTCACATCTACATCATTTATGAATATCACAAATAATAAGATACACTGCACTGCTCGCTGTGGCACACCACTGTACACTGGTCTATCTCCACCAACTTTCCAGTAACTTGGCAAAACATCGCTGTTCCCTAGTCCTCTGGCATCTCCTTCGTGATGAGATTCATTTAGGTCTGATCATTTCCTCTCTTGTCTCCAACAGTATCCTGAGATACAACTCATCAGGACTTTAAATCATTCAAAACCATCAATCCCAACTTGCATATTGGTAGGTCGTGGATCTCGAAAATCGGAGCCATCAGAAGAACATCAGTTTGGTCGGGCTGCTGGAATGAGAAAAAGAAGGCCAGCTCGTCAGCTTCTTGGAACAATGGCTCACACAATTTTTGAAGCAGCATGTCAGGGCAGACTGGGTGCGGTTCTAGCGGACCCACCGGGTTGTAGTGTACAGGCCCTGATCGGACCAGCGCCCCTGCCTGGTCCTAGTGTAACTCCAACACGATACAGAAAAACAGGTCCTGGAAGCTTCTCGAGCTCTGCGGAAGGATACATAGGTTCTGATCTACGAAGGATCACAAATTGTGTATTTCTATTGCTGTGATCCGTAAGAGGCAAGCCTTTGATATGGCAAAAAGGAGGCTGAGAGACGTGAATATTCTGTACTTGGTAAGATATCCAGCAATATTATGTTTCAGGTTTGGAATGTCTGTGTTTAATTTGACTCACTAGAAAACGCAAAGGACTTCCTATATACATTAAAACAGACTGGCTGGTTCAAATAATATGGACAAATGTGCTCCCTTTGTTCTCTCTGGGGTTTGCCTGGTTTACCTCGTTTTAGTTTTTTTTAGTATGTGGAGGTCCCATTTCTCCTTTTTCTCTCTCCTCCTTTCTTCCTACCCTCCCATTATCCTTTGTTTTTTCTATCATTTGCTTTTCGTTTCTCTCTCTTAGTACGGAATGGGAAAGGGGGTTGGGGAGGTGGCGGTGGTTACAATTTTCTTCTCAGGTGAAGGTATGGATGGGACGTGGTTGAATGTCCACTTTTAATTTTCTTGTTGTAAGACCCACGTAACGTTTTTTAACTTTGTTTTGTCTGGGTTGGGAGCGGCTTCAGCTTGGACGAGCCATGGGGGATTAGTGGTAGGGTAAGCGTCCCCTGTGGGCAAGGGGGAAAGCCTCTGCTTATTTGTGTTCTATGTTGGTTCATGGTCAAAGTAGTTGTTAGAAGTTTTGATTTGGTTGCTTTTGTCGTTATATTTTCAAGTTTATACGAACTGTTTACAGCTTTCACTCGGTGCTCTATAAATGGGATTCTTCTCTCAGTGGGTCATCGACTGCTTCGGATGGTTATGGCTAACCGCTCGTTTTAATGGTGCACCTGGAATGTTAAAGGGAGTCATTCACGGAATAAGGGAAAAAGAAATATACGTTCAAGCCTTAAAAAAGGAAATGGTTGATGTAGCCTTGCTGCAAGAAACACATCTGACTGATAAGGAACATTGAAAGTTACAGCAGGGAAGGTTCAGCCAGTTTTTTTTATCCTTTAATTCAACAAGTAGAGGAATAGCAATATTCATTCATAAGAACCTTCCACTTCAGTTGTTTGACCAAATTAAGAGTGAATGTGAGTGGTCTCCGATCCTTAAATCTTTAATACATGGAGAGGAATATGGGACCTTGATTAATATTGCCCCAGCACACCCTCTCAAATTACAAATAGATGCACTCTCCCAGTTGATGATCTTTGAAGCAAGTCATAGAATTAAGGGGAGACTTTAACTGATGTATAGACCCCGAGGTGGATAGGATGTCGAGGGGTATCGCGGGTATTTCCCCGCCACCCAGGCAGCTGGTGGACCTGAACAGGTAGCTGGGTTGGTGGATGTGTGAGATGTCTTCACCCTGAAGATCGGGACTTCACCTTGTTTTCTAATCTACATAAATGTTATACTGGGATTGACATGTTATATGCCACATTGGTCTTTTTGAATTCGGTGCTCTACTGTAGAATTGGGAACATAGCCATTTCTGATCATATGACAGTGTACATGGAGGTCAAGGATGGTGGCGAAGGGTCAGGCTCACGGCACTGGTACGTGGATCCTTTCCTCCTGAAGTATAGCAAATTCATTGAGTATTTTTCGGCGGAATTTAATTTGTTTTGGAACATTAACTTGTGTACGACGGTGCTCTGGGAGACTGCCAAGGCCTAGTCAAGAGGTTTGATTATTTCTTCCTCGGCGACTCAGAAGCGGCAGAAGGGAGAGCAGGAACGTATGCTTGAGGCTCTGCTGAAGAGAGCTGAGACACCATATTTTGTCAGACCGTCTGTAACTTAATTGTCGCAGATTACAGCCCTCCGGACTGCTCTGAATGCTGCACTCACACAGATAGCAAAGAGAGAGATTTCCTTTGCGAAACAGAAGTTATTTGAGCATGGTGATAACCAGGTAGATATTAGGAGTACTTGGCCAGAAAGAAGATTGCTGCTATTATCACCCGCGATCCCAAAACGATTAAGGCAGCGTTCAAGAAGTTCTACTCTGAGTTGTTCCAGTCAGCGGGCTGGGAGGACTGATTGGTGACGGTAGAGTCCTTTATTAAGACCTTGAACCTCCCAGGTGTCCGTTCAGAGCTGCAATTTGTCCAGGTTAATAGGAGGCCATCTCTTTAGACTGCCCCTCTGATAATCCGAGATATACAGGAGACAGCTCCAGAGTGGAAAACAACCCGGGCCCAGATGGATTTTCGGAGTGAAATTTAGAAGGAGTTGATAGACATGCGGGCTGGGCCAATGTTGGATATGTACAATTATTGTAAAGTCAGGGCTGCCTCCCATCCTTTCTGAGAGAAGGAAATATTTATCTTATTCTCAAGAGAGGGAAAGTCCCAGAATGCATATGTCATTATTAAATGTGGTCTTTAAAATTTTGTCGAAAATGCCGGCTTTGAAGGCCCATCATGAAAGAGGACCATTTTTATTAGGGGCCGTACCCCTCTGATAACAATAGAAGAGTGCTGATAACAATAGAAGAGTGCTAAATATGGGTCCAGTGTGCCAGCAAGGTTCGATTCCAGGCTCGGTAATCTCCCTGGATGCAGAGAAAGCACTTGACTGGATGGAGAGGATGGGCACCTTTTATGTCCTTGAATGGTTTGGTCTTAGAGGGGTCTTCGCCAGGTGGGTGGCAATGTTATATACTGACACGAAAGCAGTGGATTTCACTAATAGTATAAGATCTGACAATTTCAGTATTGGCAGTGTTAGCCAATGAAGCTGCCGCCTTTCACCGTTACCGTTGACATTAATGATTGTGCTGTTGGCAGAAGCCATCCGAAGCGACACCAATATCACTACCATGGAGCTAGGACCAGGAAGGCATAAGATCACCCGTTCAGCAGATGGCGTTCCTTATTTTCTAACTAACCCAATGATATCTGTGTCCTGTTTAATACTAATGATTAATTTATTTGGATCTTTCTCGGGGTATAAAATTAACTTTATGAAATCAGAGGCCATGCTGTTGGGTGTCTTATTAGAGTACCCGACCTTGGGGTGGAATCTGATTCTCCTCCAGATGGTCACAAGGAGGTTTAGGTATTTTGTTTATCATCCAAACCTTCGATTAATTATATAAAGCTAACTTCGTGCAGTTGCTACAGAAGATAAGACAGAATCTTCCAATATCCTGTTTGAGTCAGTTCTGGTTAAAATGAATGTTCTTCCTTGATTTGATACCCCATGTCAATGCTCCCTTTGACGCTGCCCAGGCAGGCGCTGCGGAGGATTAACACTTGGCTTTGATCTTTCATCTGGCGTCACAGATGGCCTCCTATTAATCCGGACAAATTGCGGCTTCCACAGTGAATGGGGCGTGTAGATTTTCCATAGTTTACGAAATACCAACCAAGTTCCTTGCTTTTCGATGTGGCTGATTGGACTTGTCAGGACCCCTGGTCAATTTGGCTGGAAATCGAGGCCTTCTAGGCAAATTGTCCCCTCATTAATCTGTTGTTCATGGACAAGATGAGGACTGTTATGGAGAATTGCAGAAAGCGATTGTCCCTAACACAGTGAAAGCATGGAGAAACGTGGGACAATTTGAGGGCACTTTACAAAACAAAAAACTTCGGCTTTTACTCCCATTGTACGATTGGTAGGATTCCAGTGGGATTTATGGATTCTGGCTTTAGGCTCTGGGAGTCCAGATGAGTTTCCTGTTTGGGAGAATGTTTTGACAGCGAGGTCATGATGAATTTTGAGCAGCTGATCCAGGAATCTGAGGTATCTGGGAGGGAGCTCGTTTGTTACTTTCAGCTTCAGGACTTGATACGGAAAAAAGACTATATTAATGGTTCATCTCTGTAAGTCAGATATGGAGACGAGAGTGCTTCGGAGTACGTGCACTCTCTCGTTCAGCGTCTTCTGTCATTTATTAGGAGGTAGTGTCTCAAAGGACATTGACCCTGTTACAACAGCACAGGAAGAGGTTATTCAGACCCTTTAGCCTAATATACAGTTACGGGAGGAGGCCAGTCAGCTCCTGGAGTCGATAACACTGGGCCCAGAGTAGGCCATGCAGCCCCAGAACCCTGTTATTCAGCAATAGGATCAAACTATTTAGCCTCCTCAAGTCTGTAACATAGGAACTAGAAGAGGGACTGGAGATTGGTGCATTGGGATACCAGGAGGATTATCAGTCCCATCGAGCCTGTTGCACGGGAATTGGAGAAGGATGCAACCTATAAGATTTCTTATGGGAAAGGAGGAAGAAGTTTACATCACGTGTCTCGTGTATGGGAACAGAAGAAGGCCGATCATTCCCTCAGTTCTTTATCAGGGATGCAGGAGAGACCGTTCAGTATCTGCAGCCTGTGATGGAGGAATATGATAAGGTGTTTTCAGCCCCTCAAACTGTGACACAGCAACAGGAAGGTTGCATAAGCCCTCACGACTCTTACGCATCAAAAGGAGGAGGAAAGGCAGGCCATCGAGACTGTGATGTGGAACACCAGAAAGACATCAGCCCATCGATTTTGTGTACAAGGAAGAGAATGAGTCCATTCAGCGACTCCGACCTCTTACAGAGCAATTCAGCGCAGGGCATTTCACACCATGTGCCAACTTTACAGGATTGGAGCGAACAAAGAGATTATAGAGAGGTAAGAATTTAGAATTATCACCTTCACGATGGAATATATAGTAGTGAGAAAACTGTTCAAATTTAAGAAATATTGGTAAAGTCCATTATTCAGGAATTAATAATAGAAATTTGCAAAGTCAAACCACAATCCATCAGAATCAACATGATTTACATCATGGGGATCCGAGAGATGAAATACTTGGACTTCCAGAAGGCATTGAATAGCTCTGCACAAATGATTAATCAGCAGAATAAGATCGTTTATGGGTAAAAGTAATTTATCAACTTGGTACAGGCTTGGTGAGGCAACAAAATACAGTGAGATGGAAAAATATAGGTAATTTTCTTTTGGCAAAATTCAACGTTTAGGAAACCATATGTCTTGGTCCCCATGCCCCAACTATTTACAATCTATAGTCTTAACTGGTTGAGAGGATAGAACATGTTATATCCAATTAACAGATGACACTAACTCAGGTGAGAAATTACAATGAAGATGTAAGAAGTTAGAAAATGTATATGGATAGGTTGGGGCAACATTTGACAGAAGTAACTGAACAACGAAAAGTATGAGTGTATCCGTTTGGATCAGTGTGGCAGAAAGGCAAATTATTATCAAAATGGAGAGAGACTTCTAAATGATTAGGTGCAGAGGGACCTGGCTGTCCGGGTCCATACTACAGAATACTCAGACGTAGGTACAGCAGATAATAAGAAAGGCAAGTGCAACTTTGGCATTTATTTCTAAAAAAGTGGATTATAAAGGGAGGGAGGTGTGAGATCCCAACTGAGTACAGTGTGCAGTCTTGGTGTCCTGACTGTAGGAGGGATGTATTTACCATGGAGGCAGTTCAGAAGTGGTTTACTCGATTTACTCCAGAGATATGGAGTTTGTCCTCAGAAGAGAGATTGAGCAGTTCAGGCCAATACTGCCTGGAGTATAGAAAAATGAGAGGAGATGTCGGAGGTCTGGACGATGTTAAAGGTGATTTACAATGAAGATGTGAAGTTGATATTTCCTCATGTGGGACAATCTCTAACGATCCTAAACCATAGTTTTAGGATGAGGTGGGGGAGAAGTGAAATAGGGGTGAGGAGAACATACTTCTGTGACAGGGTTGGGAATCAGTGTAATTCACTGCCCCAGAGTACAGTAGGTGCTGGGATATTGAGTAAGTGAAGGAATATGGAGATCGGACAGGAACGTGGAACTGAAGCTGCAATGACATCAGCTATGATTGTATTCAATGTCGGAAAAGGCCTGAGGGGCTGGATTGCTGAACTGATGCTCCTCGTTCTTATTCCGTGCTATGAATGTGTTGCACATAAATGGGGGAGGACTGGTTATTAGACAGGAAGCAGGCACTCTGAAAAAATCAACCTTAGTCATTTTGACAGAACATCACCAGTGGAGTCACACAGTGACCAGTACTGGGTCCACAGCTCTTTCCAATCTGAATCAATGATCAAGAGGAGTGGAGCAAATGTGCTGTAACTATGCATGCCGATTAAACTAAGATAAACAGGAAACTAAATTATCAAGGCAAGGTGGAGAGTCTGTAATTGGATCTGGACAGGTGAAGTCAATGGATAAAAGTTTAGCAAATGGGATTAAAGATAATATATAATCTGTCATTTTCATTAGGAAGAATGGTAGGTAGGGTTTCATTCTGACCCGATCAGACACGGGAGAAGTTTCTCCATCTTCCTGATGTTCCCAGGGACCCCACTGCTCTCAACCACCATATATGTATCCTCCGTCTCCAAATGGTGATGTTGATGTCGGCATACTGGGAGATGGTGGATCTGTCACCCACTCCTGCCTGGAAAGTTCGGGATCATAGAAGCTGAGTGAAACAGTGACCCTAACAGCCACTGGCAGCACCGTCCTCCCCCTTGTGTGAAGCTGCAGGTCGTGTTGAAGGAGGTGACACCGCTCTGTGACCAGCTCCTTGTTCAATCAGTGTCCGCTCACACTCTGCTCCTGAGTTAAATTTAACTTGGGAAGCTGTTCCTGAAAAACCCGGTGTGGATACAGCAGATCCCTTTCCCCAAGAACACGCACTCCGTGGTTTCAGATCTTCCTCTCTGTGCAGGCTCTGCTCCATTTGTTGTTCATCTTACAGATGCAGGTGTTGTAACTACAGTCCCTATGCTCCTTCCAGAGTTGGCTCACCAAATCCTCAAGTCTCCCTGAATGTCTGAGCACAACCTCTAGCAAACCATCCACTAACTTTTCAATATCAGGAATCAGTCAGAAGCCCCTCAGTTACAAGTTAGATGCCTGCTCTTTTACAATTATCCTCGAGAGGTTTCCTCGTGTTACTGACGACACAGTCATCTGAGAGTGACAAGAACAGGGGTTCAATGGACACGCACAGTCCAAGGTTCAAGCCCGTGTCTAAAGCTGCCGGAACCCCTGTCCATCGATCACCACATGGGGCACACTGGGAAGTGAGCAATAGCCCAGGACACACACACTCCTGTCCATGGATCAACACATGAGGCACACCGGGAAATGAACAATATCCCAGCACACACACACCTCCCAGTCCATGGATCACCACATGGGGCACACCGGGAGGTGAACATCAGCCCAGCACGCACACAACTCCCTGTCCATGGATCACCACTTGGGGCACACCGGGAAGTGAACAATAGCCCAGCACACACACACACACTTATCCATGGATCACCACATGGGGCAAACTGGGAAGTGAACAATAACACAGGACACACACACCCCTGTCCATGGATCACCACATGGGTCACACTGGGAAGTGAACAATAGCCCAGCACACACCTCCCTGTCCATGGATCACCACATGGGGCACTCCGGGAAGTGAACAGCAGCCCAGCACACACACACCCCTGTCCATAGAAAACCACATAGGACACACCGGGCAGTGAAAAACAGCCCAGCACACACACACCCCTGTCCATCGATCACCACATGGGGCACACCGGGAAGTGAACACCAGCCCAGCACACACACAAACCTCCCTGTCCATGGATCACCATATGGGGCACACCGGGAAGTGAACAAAAGCTCAGCACACACGCACCTCCCTGTCCATGGATCACCACATGGGGCACACCGGGAAGTGAACAATAGCCAAGCACACACACATCCCTGTCCATGGATCACCATATGGGGCACACCGGGAAGTGAACAATAGCCCAGCACACACACACCTCTCTGTCCATGGATCACAACATGGGGCACACCGGGAAGTGAACAGTAGCCCAGCACACAAACACCCCTGTCCATGGATCACCACATGGGGCAACCAAGAAGTGAACAATAGCCCAGCACACACACCTCCCTCTTCATGGATCACCACATGGGACACGCCAGGAAGTGTTCAATAGCCCAGCACACACACACCTCCCTGTCCATGGATCACCACATGGGACACACCGGGAAGTCAACAATAGCCCAGCACACACGCACCCCTGTCCATGGATCACCACATGGGGCACACCGGGAAGTCAACAATAGCCCAGCACACACACACCTCCCTGTCCATGGATCGCCACATGGGGCACACTGGGAAATGAACAATAGCCCAGCACACGCACACCTCCCTGTCCATGGATCACCACATGGGGCACACCGGGAAGTGAACAGCAGCCCAGCACACACACAACTCCCTGTCCATGGATCGTCACATGGGGCACACCGGGAAGTGAACAATAACCCAGCACACACACACACCCCTGTCCATGATTCACCACATGAGGAACACTGGGAAGTGAACAATAGCCCAGCACGCACACACCTCCCTGTCCATGGATCACCACATGGAACACACCGGCAAGTGAACAATAGACAAGGACACACACACCCGTCCATGGATCAATATATGGGGCACATCAGGAAGTGAACACTAGCCCAGCACATACATCCCTGTCCATGAATTACCACATGGGGCACACCGGAAAGTTAACAATAGCCCAGCACACAACTCCCTGTCCATGGATCACCTAATGGGACAGACCAGGAAGTGAACAATAGCCCCGCACACACACGCCTCCCTGTCCATGGATCACCACATGGGGAACACCGGGAAGTGAACAATAGCCCAGGACACACGCACCCCTGTCCATGGATCACCACATGGAACACAACAGCAAATCAACAATAGACAAGGACACACACATCCCTGTCCATGGATCACCACATGGGGCACACCGGGAATTGAACAATAACCCAGCACACACACACCCCTGTCCATGGAGCACAACATGGGGCACACCGGGATGTGAACAATAACCCAGCACACACACAACCCTGTCCATGGAGCACAACATGGGGCACACCGGGATGTGAACAATAACCCAGCACACACACACCCCTGTCCATGGAGCACAACATGGGGCACACTGGGATGTGAACAATAACCCAGCACACACACACCCCTGTCCATGGAGCACCTTATTGCACACACCGGGAATTGAACAATAGCCCAGCACACACACACCCCTGTCCATGGATCACCACATGGGGCACACCGGGAAGTGAACAATAGACCAGCACACACACACCCCTGTCCATGGAGCACAACATGGGGCACACTGGGATGTGACCAATAACCCAGCACACACACACCCCTGTCCATGGAGCACCTTATTGCACACACCGGGAATTGAACAATAACCCAGCACACACACACCCCTGTCCATGGAGCACAACATGGTGCACACCGGGATGTGAACAATAACCCAGCACACTCACACCCCTGTCCATGGAGCACAACATGGGGCACACCGGGATGTGAACAATAACCCAGCACACACACACCCCTGTCCATGGAGCACAACATGGGGCACACTGGGATGTGAACAATAACCCAGCACACACACACCCCTGTCCATGGAGCACCTTACTGCACACACCGGGAATTGAACAATAACCCAGCACACACACACCCCTGTCCATGGAGCACCTTATTGCACACACCGGGAATTGAACAATAGCCCAGGACACACACACCCCTGTCCATGGATCACCACATGGTACACACCGGGAAGTGAACAATAGACCAGCACACACACATCTCCCTGTCCATGGATCACCACATGGGGCACACTGGGAAGTGATCAGCAGCCAAACACCCCCCCCCCCCCGCCCATGGAGCAGCACATGAGATACACCGGGAAGTGAGCAACAGTCAAACACATACATACACTCCTGTCCATGGATCACCACATGGGGCACACCATGCAGTGAACAACTGCCCAGCCCACGCCTCCCTGTCTATGGAGTATGATATATGACACACCGGGAAGTGAGCAACAGTCAAACACACACCCCTGTCCATGGAGTACCACATGAGACACACCACGAAGAGAACAACAGCCCAGCACTCACCTCCCTGTCTATGGACTACCACATGGAACACACCTGGAAGTGAACAACAGCCCAGCACACACACCCCTGTCTATGGAGCACCTCATGGAACACACGGGGAAGTGAACAGCAGTCTGACACATACTATTTCATTGTTTCTGAGCTTCGCAATGCCAGCTCTCGATACACTACGGATCCAAATGGGACCCACAGCCGGGACGTACAGGAGACCACGAGCCATACGTTTTGCACATTTTTTCTGAGCTTCATAATGATTTCCCCGGGGTTTCCAGGTTGTGAGCACCAACGGCCAGGTTAAGGTACAGAAGGACGGATATTCATGTTATAATTGGATGATTACTTGATCGACAAGTTCAGTAAACGTGGCTCTTCTCAGACAAATGGGATTAACTGGATGAGGAGTACTTTCTCAGGTCCAATAACAAAAATAAGAATATAAAGTAAATGTGGTGACAATTCAGCTGAAATCCACGTCACAGAATCAGACACCATAATCCAGATGATATGTCTGTGCAGCATGTAGCAGTGTTCAGACCAGGCTATTGTACTGCTCAATACAACCCAGCAATCTGTGCAGACCACACCAGTCCATGAACTGCCTCTCCAGCACTGGGAGCTATGCAGTGAACAGCAGTGAATTGTCTTGCAAACCAGGAGCATTTACCCTCCCAGCATGTAGAGCAGTGTACGCCACCCCAGGGCATGGATCTGTAAACCAGGAGGAGTTACCCAACCAGCATGTAGAGCTGTGTACACTGCCCCAGTGCATTGTTCAGTAACACCGTGTTAGATCACTGCCCAGCGTGGGGAAGCCTGCAGCCCATGCTGGAAGTGACGGGATGTGCAGCTCCAATCCATTTGCAGCTCCATATCTCCATTGTATCAATGGATGTAGAATATCTCAAGAGGAAGGAGGAAAATGGCTTCAGGTTAAGTAGGCAAGGATCAGACAAGGCTCTAGAGGTTTACAAGGTAGTCAGGAAGGAAGGGAAGAATAATCTCAGGAGAGTGAGAAGCGGGCATGAAAAAGACTTGGTGAGTAGGATTAAGGTAAAACTTAAGATGTTCTATACTTTTGTGAGGAACAAGATGATTGCTTTAGTGAGGGTAGGGCTCATCAGGATAGTGGAGGGAACTTGCGCCAGGAGTCGGAGGAGAGAGGGGAACATAGAACATAGAACACTACAGCGCAGTACAGGCCCTTCAGCCCTCGATGTTGTGCCAACCTGTCATACCAATCTGAAGCCTATCTAACTTACACTATTCCATGGACGTCCATATGCTTGTCCAATGACGACTTAAATGTGCTTAAAGTTGGCTAATCTACGACTGTTGCAGGCAAAGCATACCAAAGCTCTCTCTTTAGGTCTTTCTTGACTACCTTGTAACCCTCAAGTGCCCGAACTGAGCCTTCACCTCCCATCCTAACATAAGTCACCGTCTTCCTCTTGACCAGAGATTCCACTTCTTTCGTAAACCACGGCTCCCGCACTCTACAGCTTCCTCCCTGCCTGACAGGTACATACATATCAAGGACACACAGTCGCTTTTCCTTGAATAAGCTCCACATTTCTAATGTGCCCATCCCCAGCAGTTTCCTTCCCCATCATATGCTTCCTAAATCTTGCCTAATGGCATCGTAATTGCCTTTCCCCCAGCTGTAACTCTTGCCCAGTGGTATACACCTATCCCTTTCTATCACTAAAGTAAACGTAACAGAATTGTGATTGCTATCACCAAAGTGCTCACCTACTTCCAAGTCTAACACCTGACCAGGCTCATTACCCAGCATCAAAACTAATGTGGCTTCGCCCCTTGTTGGCCTGTCTATATACTGTTTCAGGAAGACCTCCTGCACACACTGGACAAAATCTGACAAAACACTATAGTGTTCACGTTCAATATTTCAAAATTTGAAGTTCCCCATTACATCTACCCTGTCTCTGTCACTCCTATCGAGAATCATCTTTGTTATCCTTTTCTCTACATATCTGCAACTATTCGGAGGCCTATAGAAAACTCCCAATGGGGTGATCTCTCCTTTCCTGTTTCTAACTTCAGCCCATACCACCTCAGTTGACGAGTCCTCAAACATCCTTTCTGCAACTGCAATACTGTCCTTGACCAACAATGTAACATCTCCCCCTCTTTTACCATCTTCTCTGTTCTTACTGAAACATCTAAATCCTGGAACCTGCAACAACTTTTCCTGTCACTGCTCTAACCATGTGTCCAAAATGGCCACAACATTGAAGTCCCAGGTACCAACCCATGCTGCAAGTTCACCCACCTTATTCCGGATGCTGCTGGCGTTGAAGTAGACACACTTCAAACCAACTTCTTGCTTGCCGGTGCCATCTTGCGTCCTTGAAACTTGATTTTAGACCGCCCTACTCTCAACCCTTTCTATACTTGGACCACAATTTTGGTTCCCATCCACCTGCTGGATTAGTTTAAACCCACACCAACAGCCTTAGCGAATTCCACTCCCCCCCAGGATATTGGTACCCCTCCAGTTCAGATGAAGCCAATCCTGCTTGTAGAGGTCCCATCTACTCCAGAAAGAGCCCCAATTATCCAAGAAGCCAAAACCCTCCCTACTGCACCATCCCTGCAGCCATGTGTTCACCTTCTCTCTCTCCCTATTCCTTACCTCACTAGCAGGTGGCACGGGCAAGAAACCAGAGCCAATAACTCTGTTCGTCCTAGCTCTAAGCTTCCATCCTAGCTCCCTGAATTTCTGCCTTTAATCCCCATCTCTCTTCCTACCTATGTCGTTGGTGCCTATGTGGACCACGACTTGGGACTGCTCCCTCTCCCCCTTAAGGATCCCCAAAACACGATAAGTGACATCACGAACTCTGGCACCTGGGAGGAAACACACCAACCGTGAGTGTCTCTCGTCCCTACTGACCCTCCTATCTGTCCCCCAAACTATGGGGTCCCAATTACTACTGCTCAGCTCCTCTTCCCCTTTCCCTTCTGAGCAGCAGGGACAGACGCTGTGCCAGATCCCTCTACCCCACTGCTTTCCCCTGGTAAGTTCCCCCATAGTATCCAAAACGGTATATTTATTGTTGGGGTGAATGGCCACAGGGGATCCCTGCACTGCTTGCCAGTTCCCTTTCTGTCCCTGATTGTAACCCATTTACCTTTTTCTAGTACCTGAGGAGTGAGTACCTCCCTGTAACTCCTCTCAATAACGCCCACTGCCTCCCGAATGATCCGATGTTCTCGCAGCTCCAGCTCCAATTCCCTAACGCGGTTTTCAAGGAGCTGGAGTCAGGTGCACTTCCAGCAGATGTAGGCAGCAGGGACACTGGTGGTGACCCTTACCTCCCACATTCTGCAGGAGGAACATTCAATTTCCCTCACCTCCGGTCCCACTAGTCTAAATTCCCAAAGAGACTGTTGAAAAATAAATAAGGAATAAAAAAAAACTTGTTAACTTTCCAAGCTGTGGCACAGGTACTTTGATTTTGGTTAGAGGAGGAGGGTGGGTGCTTTAACAGATTATAAGGCAAGGTAAGCTTTTCTGGGTGTTTGGTTTAATTCACAAACGGGTTCATTGCTGTGTCGTAACATCACACTTAGAACATTGTGTTCAGTTCTGGTTGCCTTGTTATAGGAAAGATGTAGAAGCTATAGTGAGGGTGCAGAGGAATCCCAAGGGATCAACAGAAATTTTGGCACACACCACAAGATCAAGTGAAATATTGAGGAAGACACCACGCGAAAAATAAATACTGGCAGATTCTGCATGTCTGTATAAACGTCAATGTGTCAGTGTTTGTGGTGTGACTGTACTGATGTCTGTATATCTGTGTGTGCACATGCATCAGTGTATTGGCATTTCTCTCTGTGTGCTTTAGTATTTGTGAGACTGCACCAATCTCTATGTGTGCCTGTGTATCGATATGCATATCTGTGTGTATCTGCGTGTCTCTGTGCGTATCCGTGTGCACAGCGGATCTGCCAGCCTCTGTGGTGTTTAAAGTTATGCAATGTCTGCCTCTGCTGGCCTTCACACTCTACTGCATTGATGGCAGTGGAGGGAGAAAACCATAAGGGATTCAGCCTAGGAAGTGGGGAGACGGAGGTAGATCATAGCACCATCCAAACTGACAGCACCATCTGCACATGCACACACACACACACACACACACAGAGTTGGTTACAGGGAGGATCACAATTGTACTGCGGACACTCAGAGTGGCGAATGCTCCTGAGTAATATCTGTACTCTCTCTGCAATGTGAAAGTGATTTGTCTTTGAAGGTTATTCGTTACACAGAGTGTACACCTTAAAGAATATTTCCACTGCAACTGAATCCAAGCAACTCTTACCAAGTCATCTGTAAGGTGATGCGATGAATTTATTACATGTTCTTTAAATTGAGATATTTTATAATTCACCCCTGCAAGGTGTAAGTGAGAAATGTTTGAAAAGTCCTGAAACTGACCCAGTGGTGATGGTAATATATCTAGGTATCAGACAAAACTGTTCTGTGCATCCAAAGATATTTGCAAAACCAAACAGCCATGCAATGTGAGAGATTCGCAATATTTGATGGACTCTGACAGAAAAAAAACTGACACTTGTGCAGTGGCATGGGGAGACCAGCAGAGGGTGGCATTGTATGACTATAAACTTAACAGGGGCAGGCGTAGAGGTGGAAGAGGGGAGTAAGGGTTTATGGCAATTTGAATGGATTTACCCCCAAAATCACAGAGCCATCCTTTCACAGAGATGCACACAAACATACATAGACACATTAAACACACAACACACATACATACCGATATGGAAACTTACACACAAACACATGCACACGCCCGCACACAGACACCGAGTTTTCTTTAAGATAGAGATAAGTATGTTTTTCATGACTAAGGGAATCAATGGTCAGTTGGTGAAGGCAGGAGAATGTGGCAGGGAAACATTTTAACTGTGATCAAACGGCACAGCAGATCCAAGAGGCAAAATGGCCTAATTCCGTTCCAATTTCCTATTTTGTGAAGGGATTCATTTTGGATTTCGAATTTGAATGCAGATTACTGAGTCAAAGGTAGGGTTCGTAGCAGTGTGGAGGAACAAACCGATCTTGGGGTTCATGTCTGTAGGTGTCTCAGTTGCTACCTAAGTTGATAGGGTTGTTAAGAAGGCGTATGGTGTGTTGGTTTTCATTAGCAGGTGGACTGAGTTGAAGAGCCACAAGATTATGCTGCAGGTCTGTAAAGCTCTGGTGAGACCACATTTGAAATGTTCTGTTCGCCTCAGTAAAGAACGTATATGGAAGCTTTAGAGCGGGTGCAGAGGAGATTTACCAGAATGCTGCCTGGTCGAGAGGGCTTGTCTTATGAAGAAAGGTTCAGGGAGCAATGGCTATTCTCATTGGAGTAAAGAAGGATGAGAGGTAACTTGATAGAGCTGAACAAGATAGTGAGAGTTACAGACAGAGTAAATAGCCAGATTCTTCTTCCCAGGGCGGAAATAGTTGTCACGAGGTGAGCATAATTTTAAGATGTTTGGAGAAAGGTTTTGGAAGATGTCAAAGGCAGTGAGCCACCAGCCCCCTCCCTCTCCCCACAAACCGGGTCCCAGGTACAGTGAGACAGCTGTGCTAACCACTAAGATATCATGTCCCTCTCCCCCTCCCCCCCCCAAACGGGGTCGCTAGTACTGTGAGACAGCAGTGCTAATCACTGAGACATAAGGCCCCACTCCCCCTCCACAAATCGGGTCCCTGGTACTGTGAGACAGCCGTGCTAGCCACTGAGACACCATGCCCCCACCCCATCCCCCCCAAACCGTGTCCCTGGTGCTGTGAGACAGCCATGATAACCACTGAGACGACATGCCCCCCCTCCCCATTCCCCAAAATCGAGTTCCTGGTACTGTGAGACAGCCGTACTAACCAATGAGACACCATGCCCCTCTCCCCCTCCCCTCAAACCGGGTCCCTGGGACTGTGAGACAGCCGTACTAACCACTGAGACACCATGCACCGCCTCTGCCTCCCCCCAAACCAGGTTCCTAGTACTGTGAGACAGCCGTGCTAAGCACTGAGACAACAAGCCCCCTTCCCCCTCCCTCCAAACCGGGTCCCTGGTACTGTAGGACAGCCGTGCTAACCACTGAGACACCAGCCCCCCCTCCAAAACCAGGTCCCTGTACTGTGAGAAAGCCGTGCTCACCACTGAGACATCATGCCCCCCTCCCCTCCCCTCAAACCTGGTTCCTAGTACTGTTATACAACCGTGCTCACCCCTGAGACACCATGACCCCTCCCCTCTCCTCAAACCGGGTTCCTGGTACTGTGAGACAGCCGTGTTCATCACTGAGACGCCATGTCCCAATTCCCCACCCCCATCCCTCCAACCGGGTCCCTGGTACTGTGAGACAACCGTGCTAACCACTGAGACACTATGCCCCCGACCCCTCCTCCCAAACCAGGTCCCTGGTATTGTGAGACAGCCGTGCTAACCACTAAGACACCATGCCCCCCTCTCCCTCCCCACAAACCGGGTCCCTGGTACTGAGAGACAGCCGGGCTAACCACAGAGACAACATGCACCCTCCCCCTCCTCCTGTCCCCTATCCGGTCCCTGGTACTGTGAAACAACCATGCTAACCACTGAGACACAATTCCCCATCCCCGCCCCTTCCCCCAAAACGGAGTCACTGTGCTCGGTAATACTGGGGAAATGTAAATAAAATTGATGAGCTTAGATCTATGATGTTGTGGCCGTAACAGAGACATGGGTTTCTCGGGGTAGGAATGGTTGCTGGATGTTCCAGGGTTTAGAACATTTAAAAAGAATAGGGAGGAAGTAAAAAGAGGAGGTGGTGTAGCACTGCTAATCAGAGAGGGTTTCACAGCTACAGAAGTTAACATTATCGAGGAAGGTCTGCCTACTGAGTCAGTATGGGTGGAAATTAGGAACAGTCAGGCAGCAATCACCTTACTAGGGGTTAAATACAGGCCCCCCAATAGGAGCAGGGAGATTGAAGAAAGCATAGGTCGGCAGATTTTGGAAAAAGTGTGAATGGAATAGGGTAGTTGTAATGGGTGACTAACTTTCCCAATATTGATTAGAACCTCCTTCCAGCAGATGATTTGGAAGGAGCTGTTTTTGTAAGGTGCGTTCAGTAGGGTTTCCTAACTCGGTACGTTGACAGGCCGACGAGGGGAGAGACCATTTTGGATTTGGTGCTCGGCAATGACCTGGGGCAGGTGTCATATCTTGCGTTGGGAGAGCATTTTGGTGATAGTGGCCACAACTGCCTCATCTTCTACACAGCTATGGAGAAGGAGAGAAGCAGGCACAATGGAAGGGTATTTAGTTAGGTAAAAGGAAACTATGATACTATCATACTGTGTTGCGAAGCATGGACTGGGAACAATTGTTCCATGGAAAGGGCACTATAGACATGTGGAGACGGTTTAAGGAACAGTTGTTGCGAGTGATGCACAAATGTGTTCCTTTTAGTCAGGCAGAAGGAGTAAGATAAAGGAACCTTGGATGACGAGAGCGAAGGAGCTTCTCGTCAAAAGAAAGAAGGCAACTTACGTAAGGTGGAGGAAGCAAGGGTCTTGCTCAGCTCTAGAGGATTACAGGCAGGTGAGGAAGGAGCTCAAAAAATGGTCTGAGGAGAGCCAGGATGGGGCAGGTAAAAGGCTTGGCAGGAAGGATTAGGGAGAATCTAAAAACATTTGCACATATGTGAGGAATAAGAGAATGATCAAAGAAAGAGTATGGCCGATCAGGGATAGCTTAGGGAACTTGTGGTTCGAGTCTGAGGAGGTAGCGAAACCCCTAAATGAGTTTTTTGCTTCCGTCTTTAAGAAAGAAAAGGACTTTGTAGTGAATGAAACCATTGAGGAGCAGGTAATCCTGCTGCAACAGATAGATTGAGGAAGGTGATGTGTTGAATATTTTGACAAACAATAATATGAATAAGTCGCCAGGGCCAGACCAGATTTGGCCTCGGCTGCTATGGGAAGAGAGTAATGTGATTGCTTCGCCGCTTGCGAAGTCCTTTGCATCCTCGCTCTCCACCGGATTCGTACCTGAGGACTGGAGGGAGGCAAATGTAATTCCTCTCTTCAAGAAAGGAAATAGGGAAATCCCCGGAAATTACAGACCAGTCAGTCTCACGTCTGTCATCTGTAAGGTGTTAGAAAGGATTCTGCAGGATAGGATTTATGACCATCTGGAAGAGCATGGCTTGATTAAATGGAATCAGCACGGCTTTGTGAAGGGCAGGTCATGCCTCACGAATCTTATTGAGTTCTTTGAGGATGTTACTAGAAACGTTGATGAGGGTCGAGCGGTGGATGTTGTGTATCTGGACTTCAGCAAGGCATTTGATAAGATTTCCCATGGTAGGCTCGTTCAGAATGTCAGGAGGAATGGGATACAGGGAAATTTAGCTGTCTGGATATAGAATTGGCTGGTCGACAGAAGACAACGAGTGGTTGTGGATCGAAATATTCGGTCAGGACGTCAGTGGTGAATGGTGTTCCACGGGCTCTGTTCTTGGGCCTCTACTCGTTGTAATTTTTATTAATGACTTGGATGAGGAGATTGAAGGATGGGTTAGCAAGTTTGCAGAGGACACAAAGACTGGAGGTATCATTGACAGTATACAGGGCTGTTGCAGGCTGCAGCACGACATTGCCAGGATGCAGACATGGGCTGAGAGGTGGTAGATGGAATTCAAACTGGATAAATGCGAGGTGATGCATTTTGGAAGATCGAACTTGCAAGTTGAGTACAGGACTAAAGGCAGCATTCTTGGCAGTGTGGAGGAACAGCGGGATCTTGGTGTGCAGGTACATAGATCCCTTAAAATTTCCACCCAGGTGGTCAGGGTTTTGAAGAAAGCATATGGTGTTTTTGGCTTTCATTAACAGGGGGATTGAGTTTAAGAGCCGCGAGATCTTGTTGCAGCTCCATTTACTCATACCCCTATACTTATTCTCCCATTTCCTCATACTCCGACACTGAATTCTGATTTTTCATATAACGATACTAATTCTGCCATTTCCTCATATCCCAGAATGATTCTCTCATTTTCTGATGCCCGAGTTCAAATCTCGCATTTAGGAGTGCCCTACTCTAATTCTACATTTTAATGGTGACTTGAACCAAATATCTAATTGAGGTCCACTCCACACCACTTCTTCCATTAACTATGTCGCTGCAATGATTCTCCCATGTCGTGGTCCACTGCTGTAATTCTCCAATTTCGGCGTTTACTGCATCAAATTCTCAAATTGCCAATTCTGCACTAATCCACCCTTTCGTCATGAACTGAAGAAACTCTCCCACTGAGTATTGCCTTGCCCCAACTCTCCTGTTTTGCTGTTTCCTGACATACATCTTCCACATAATGGTTTACTGCTCAAAGTTTTTTTCATTATTGGCGCCCTGCATCGAATGGCCACTTTCCTGCACTTTACAACATTTCTCCGACTTACTGATTCCTGCCCGTGTTCTCCCATTTAACTATGCTCTGTTCCAACCCTGCATGCTTTAAGCACCCCACACCAATTCTCGAATTCAATATTGCCCTGAAACAATTCTCATGTTCATTGATATCCAAACCAACTTCTCCCAGTGTGGGGAACGCCACTCTGATTCTGTGAGATAGTGTTGCCATACCCCAATTCGCTGTTAAAGTTCCACTCTGCGATTTTTCCATTTTGTGGTTCGTGCAACAATTGTCCCAAATACAGCTTCACTTCCGTGCACGATTCTCCCATTTTCGAGTCCTGCAAGAATCTTCTTTTCATCAGCAATTGCACCTCCACCACATTTTATATTATTCAGCACCAGTTCTCCCACATCTTCCACCAATTCTCTACTTTCGTGACATCGGCACCAACTCTCCCATTATTGATGCCCTACGTCAATTGTCCCATTGCGTTGTTTCCTGATACACTTCCTCCACGTATTGGCTTCCCTGCTCCAAAGATTTTTTTTTCATTTCTTGGTGGGCGGACTCGAATCTCGACTTTACTGCTGCTTGCAAAATTGTTCCTTCTCAATCATTCCCGGCCCCTATTCTTCCATTTAGAGGTGTTCTGCGAAAATTCTTTAATGAATAGGCAATTTGTACTAATTCTCCAATGTAATGGCACTGTGCAACAATTCTCCCATTTACTGATACCCAACAATTCTCCCACTGCCTGACACCCTGATACCTGTCATGGAAATTTAATCGACTCGAATCAACTGCTAGCAAGAGCAAATGAAAGGCTTTATATTTCAACCTCTGCGAAGTATTAAATTTTGCAAAACATTCTCTGACAGATTTCACAGTAAATGTTAATTTTGTTAATTTTCCATTGCATTTTTCAAATTCTTGTCATTTTACAACAAAGACAACAACCAAATAAAAAGCCAGGTTGCGAAATATCAAAAATAATTTATGAACACCAGGCATTTCCTCAGACACCACCTAACTCTAACAAAGCATTGTGGTGGTTTTTCCATTTTCCTGGTTTGCGCGATACACAGCCCATCTTCACACGTCACATTCGTCAACGTCGCTGTAGGGTGTGGACAAGCAATCGGATCTTCCTTCTTTGGGGCCACTGATAGTTTAACATTTCGTATCCTACTGCATTCATAAGCAAGTGGTGTAGGCAGATACACAACTAGGGTTTTATTCAAAGCAGTATGAGTAAGACAAGTCCAACAACTAGTAGAACGACAAGGGTCCATTACCCCCATCCTCCATAAGGGACGTGAGCCATCGGGAGGAGAAGTCATCTGCTCGTGGAGGCGGTCATTTAGCTGCCTTCATACCATTTATTAAACCAGTAATATTTTGGGACTCATCAGGAACATTAATACAACACGAGGTACCTAACGTTTTGCAGACGTCCCCTTTCTTGGCCGTCAGGATGTCTCGTACTAATCGATTTTGTGTCACTGCTTCCTAACCGCCATTAAATCAGTGTTAATGAGTGCCAGGCCTTCCTCCATCGCATTTGCGAATACAGCATATGCGAGGATGTTCTGCCAGTGTGTACCCATTTCAATGCAGAGGGATGCCCCTTCCAGTTCGGCAATTGCTGCCTTTTAGGGCGAACACTGTTGTGTTGGTGAACAGTATTGCAGTGTAGCAGCACCCCTATCTCCCCGGGGGAGTGGTGGTACCCTTTCTCGCCACTTGCCCATATTATTCCTGCCATCCTGATTAGATTAGATTACTTACAGTGTGGAAACAGGTTTTTCCGCCCAACAAGTCCACACACACCAGCCGAAGCGCAACCCACCCCTACATTTACTTTACACCTAACACTACGGGCAATTTAGCATGGCCCATTCACCCGACCGGTATATCCTGGTGACTGTGGGAGGAAACTCACGCAGACACAGGGAAAATGTGCCAACTGCACACTGTCAGTCACCTGAGGCAGGAATTAAACTGGGGTCTCTGGCGCTGTGACGCAGCAATGCTAACCACTGTGCCACCATGCCACTCATGGTCTGACAATTGATAAAGGAACAAGCAATGTTTATGGTCGTATCATTTGTGTATGTTGGTGTACAAAAGTCGTTGTTCAAGTACAGTATCAAGGTACACTGGGAGATACGCAAAAGGAGTCTCCCCCGATTGGTGCAAATACACGTTTCTCCCCTGCAATCCACTATGTGGAAGGCTGTGGACGGGAGCGTGTCAGGCTTGGGGCTGTAGTTAGCCTGGAGTTCGGGTGGTGACACGAGATTTGCCCAAATTGCCCCCCACTATCACGGTCAGGCTAGTCGCCTCCCGTGGAAGCAGACAGCTGGCATTTCTCGACAGGCTCTCAGTAATTTGCTGGGCAGTCTACCTTTGGGCTGTGTGCAAACATATCCAACAAGTGTAGCCAACGTCTAATCTCTCATTTTGTCTTATGCCCAAAGAACATGCTCTATTCCCTTCACATCTAGCAATGGCCCTTCGCAGCTCCCAACCTACTGGAGTCGCATTTACGCCATTTATATCCAGCAAGAAAATACCCCTCCTGCTTTAAATTCGCTTTCTCACCACGGCCGTCTCCCTTCGGGTTCGGGTGTGTCATTAATGACATTTGCCCAGCTTTGGGTTATGTCCATGATCTGGTTTGATTGGTTGCCATGCCCCACTGCTCCTATCGTCTGTAGTATATTCTGCACTGCAGCTCGGTGGGTGGGGGTGGGGCGACTGCACCACTATGTTCAACTGTCGACAGATGTCAGAGAAGGATCTATCTACTCCACACCACGAGACTCCCTCATTGCTCTTCTGAGTCTTACTTTGATCATAGAATATCGATTTCCCATGCCAGGTGCCCCTTTTGCCGTGGTGGCTATTACTAAATGCCAGTCACCGGCGCGGCATGGATCCCTGCATAAATCTTAATTATCCAATCTATAGTTGTCCATGTTACTGAACGGCTATTGGTCGCATGTAAAGATCCACTTCGTCCGATCAGTTAAGATTACCGTCAGCTGTTGCATCCCAGACGCCCCTGCCTTTATGAATTGTCCTACCAGGGCGCTTGCCAACAGTGTGAACTGGGGAAGCCCCACATTTGCTTAAGTCTTCTAATAAATACTTGCTCGAAATTGGTTTTAGTGTTGTGCGATGTCTCCTCAGTCCCACCTGCACGTTTGTAATGGCTGGCGTGTATCCACGAAGCTGTTCCGGCGACCTTAACAGCTATCTGTGCTTGTAAGACGTACTTGAAACGGTCCCAGCCACCTCTTCGCCTTCCTGTTTTCCCTCCTGAAGTATTTCGCCACCATTCAGACTCCAGGTTATAGATCGTACATCTTCCCTTCTGCTGAATGGGGTAGTGCTGTCTTCAGTTGATTCTGTATTTGGGACAGAAGTGTAGAGAGTTTCATGCAGTAACACAACATCTCATCCTCACAGTGGCCTGTTATCTGGCTTCCCTTACGTCTCGGGACAATTCCTGTGTTTGACGGCCTACCAAACAAAATTTCAAACGGGCTAAGGTTAGCTCTCCCTCTCCTCCTAGATCTCATACACATTAGCACAATTGGAAGTGCCTTTGTCCATGTCATCCCTAGTTCCTCTCAGCATTTTCTCAATATATTTTTTCAGGTAGCATTTTCTCTTTCCGCTGCCCTACCGCTCGTTTGGTGGTAGGCACAGTGTTATCCAATGTTTATTCCCAAATACTCACTAATCTGCTGTAGGGCATTATGGACAAATTGTGTCCCACTGTCACTACTAAGCCTAGAGTGTAGGTTTGCTCGCTGAGCTGTAGGTTTGATATCTAGACGTTTCATTACCTGGCATATGGAGGTTAGTGGGCTAGTGTAGTTTAAGTGGGCTTGGATCGGCGCAACATCGAGGGCCACAGGGCCTGTACTGCGCTGTATTTTTCTATGTTGTATGTTCTCGGTAACATCATCAGTGACGAACGCCAAGTGAAGAGAAGCTGTTGTCTCCTGCTTTCTAGTTATATGTTTGTCCAGGATGGGGTTCCTGCGGTTTGTGGTGATGCCATTTCCTGTTCGTTTTCTGAGGGGTTGATAGATGCTATCTAGATATTTGTCTTTTTTTATGGTGTTGTGGTTGGAGTGCTAGGCCTCAAGGAATTCTCTGGCATGTCTTTGCTTAGCCTGTCCCAAGATAGATGTGTTGTCCCAGTCGAAATGGTGTTTAAATTTCATCTGTGTGAAGGGCTACGAGGGAGAGAGGGTCATGTCTTTTTGTGGCCAGCTGGTGTTCTGTATCCTGGTGGCTAACTTTCTTCCTGTTTGTCCTACGTATTGTTTGTGGCAGTCCTCGCATGTAATTTTGTATATGACGTTGGTTTTGTCCATGGGTTGTACTGGGTCTTTTAAACTTGTTTGTTTTGTTTGAGATTGTTCGTGGGATTCCGAGAGGTCTTAATAGTCTGGCTGCCACTTCTGAGACTTCACTGATGTATGGAGAGGTCGATCGGGTTTCTGGCTGTGGTAGGTCTACTTGTCGTGGTTTGTTCCTGAGGAATCTGTGGACTGTATTTTTTAAGTATCCGTTCTTCTTAAATACGTTTTATAGGTGGTTCTCCTCTGTTTTCCGAAGTTCGTCTGTGCTGAAATGTGTGGTGGTTCATTGGAATAGTGTTCTGATACAGCTTCCTTTTTGCGTGTTGGGATGGTTGCTGGTGTAGTTAAGTATTTGGTCAGTGTTTGTCAGTTTGCTGTATATACAGACACACCAGAGAATTCCGAGAGGCCTCTTAGTCCAATCACAACGCCATAAAAAAACACATAGATCGATTTACCATCTGTCAACCCCTCAGAAAACGAATAGGAAATGATATCACCACAAACCCCAGGAACCCCATCCATAACAAACATATAAATAGAAAGCAGGAGACAACATCTTCACTTTACTTGGAGAGCACCACTGATGATGTTACCTAGCCAGGTAATGAAACGTCTGGATAACAAACGTACAGCTCAGCGAGCAAACCTACGCCATAAACTTCAACCTGAGCAATAAACCTTCACAAACCTTGGGACTACTAAGCCTCTCAGGGATGCTCCATCTCGGAATTATTTCAGTCAGGAAAGATTTGGTTATGGCACTGGCATTTTGTTTTGCCGTGGGGAACGCTTGCACCCATTTGGAAAACATATCAACTATTACCAGACAATACCTTTTTCCTTCACAGGACGTTAGTTTGGTAAAATCCAGTTGTAAATGTTCAAATTGTTTTTGGGATTTCGCATGTGCTCCATGACTCTCTGTATTCCCCTCCCCACATTATTGTTACAGATAACACATCGTTCACAATATTTCTGGAAGTAATGAGTAAATCCCTCATTGTACTACTGTGCTGAAATGCTGTCATATCTCCCCTCTTTTGACACATGTTCCTTACCGTGTGTCAGTTTAGCATAGAATGGAATTAATGATCGTGGTAGAAAAGGTTTAACATTGGCGCCACACCATACCCCTTACCTCAAACTGCACTCTGCTTTTTTCCCACTCAAACGTGTCTTCAAGCCTGGACTTCGACTGTGACTCCCGTCCGTCTGATGTTGGGGTAAGGATTTTTGTCATTCCCATGTCAAACTGATCATTTATCGGCTGTTGGGCTGCTGTCCTTGCCGCTGAGTCTGTCCTTGCATTTCCTTGAGAAACGGAATCGTTATTTTTCGTGTGGGCATCATATGTAAACACAGCGATTGATTTAGGCATTAGGACCGCTTCCAAGAGGTCAGAAATCTGATCACGGTGTGTGGTGGGCTTTCCGGTGAAGGTCAAGGAGTCCCTATTTTTTCACAGGATTCCAACATCATGTGGGACTCCGAATGTGTATCTGCTCTCGGTTAAATATTCGCTGTCTTTCCCTTAGCCAATTTACATGGCTCAGTCAATGCAACCAGCTCCGCTGCTTGCGCTGACAGTTGTGGAGGGAGTGATCCTGCTTTGAATACCTCATGGGTCGTTACTACAGCATACCGAATACAATTCTGGCCTGTCTCCTTGCTCCTGAATGCTGACCATTCCACAAAATAAACGCCATATTTGGATTCTGAAGTGGTGAATTCTGCAAGTCTTGTCGAGGCAGCACATTTCATTAATTACAGCGACACAATCATGTGGGTCTCTGTCTCCTTCTCTAGTGAGAGGACTAGCAGCATGAAAGACGTTACATCGTTTTATTACAATGTTAGAGTTCTCCAAGAACACAGTATTGTATCTGAATGTACACGTGCTGCCGACGTATGTGCTGTCTTTTGCTCGGCAAGCAGTAAGGATACTGCACGTGCGATCAGTTTGGTTAAGTCGCCATAGCCGATTATATAGCAACCACAGCTCGCAGGCATTTACGCAATCCTGCCGCTACGAGGTCGGGCTTAGCCGAAAAATAAGTTGCCAGCCTGAATTTTCCCCCATGATCCTGCAACAACACAGATGTCATGCAGCCATGTTTTTCATCTACCCTTTGACAGAAGGCTTGTTTGGATTCGGAATCCCCAGTGTAGGTGTACTTTGAAACGTCTTTTTCAATTCAACTCGGCCGCTGTGATCCATTGCAAAGGACCTTGGTTCTGCTACCCTTTTCCATGGGCCATGTCACTTCAGGGCACCTCAAGATTTGTGTAATGTGGGATAAACGTTCTTCAGTAGGAGCGTATGCCCAAAAAGGATAGCAATTGTTTGCTCATGTGAGGCCTTGGAATTTGCTGAATTACTTGCACTCTGATTTGACCTTCCCTTGGTCTTCCCTTGTTCAGATATTAAGTGACTGAAGAACTTCACCTGTTGTTGCATAAATTTAAGCTTTGCGAGACTGGCTTTGTCTCCTTCCCTCGTGCAACGCAAGGGAATCCTTCTCAAATTGTTCCTCTGTCGGTGCTACTATTAGGCAATCGTCTACAGATTGCAGAAGTGCAGACCCAGGGGTTAAAACAAAAGTCTCCAGATGCCTGCATAGAGCCTCATTATATATGGTGGGTGACTCACAGTAACATTGACAAAGTCGTGTGAACTCATAACATTTCCCTTTGAATGAAAAAGTGAACCAGAATTGACTATCTGGATGCACCATTCCACTAAAGAATGTATTTGCTAAATCCACAGCAGGGAACCATTTACTGTCCGGTGGAAATTGAGCTAATACAGTATAGGGTTTGGGAACATTTGATGCGTGCGGGACAACACTATTATTGACTGCCTGCAGGTCTTGAACAAGCCTCCATTCCTCCGGTTCAATTGGAATTTTTGCCATTTTGATCAGAAAAATGGGAGTTCTCATCGGTGAGTTTACACAGGGGATTATCTCTCTAGCCTTTGGGAAGGACTGAAAGACTGGAGTAACTACGTCCATGGCCTCGGGTTTTAACGGGTATTGTGCTCTGGAAGGACGATACTCCGACTTCGTGGTTTCTCGCATTGGTTCAGAACATCATGTTTGCCTTTTACCCATAATTCAGTAGGGACCGTTATTAATCTTGGGTCTGAGAGGTTTATCTGAGGGAAACGCCAGGCCAGCCTTCTAGGCTCTTCAGGGCTAGAGGGGGTTACCACGACTGTTCTATTGCCTGAGTTAGACAAATTAATTTCTTCCTATATGTCGACACATCTGCATTGAACCACAGACCCACATCGTACCAGAACACCTAACATTTCGTTCTTTATGCCTTTAGTCCCCATGGCCCCAAATCCTGCCACCAGTCACTGGACACCTTCGCCAGTGACACGCGAGGAGCATAGCCTTCCACATCAAAAATATAGAGCTTACATGCCATCGCAGGTACTTTACATAAGTTCACACTGACTGCACATCTGCCATCCCTTCAATAAAATTCGCACAATAACAACTGACTTGGTTTAACTAATCTCCTGAACCAATACTTCTCTTATGGTTCCTCAGGGATATCGTGGTGTATGTGTGCTGTGCAGTGCAGCATCACCCCGCAAGAAAAAGCGGTGTTAACAGGATTAACATGGTTACCTGCTTCCAGGGCGAGTGAATTGCTAACTGAACTCATTGCTCTCTGGCTTAATAGCCACTCATAGACATACACCAGGGGTGGTGGGTTGTATGTTACAGTTTACACTTATGAATCTTCCCTTTGAATTACCTGCAAGCCCGTCTGAGTACTGAGCAAATACAACCCAAGTCTCACTATGAGATTCTAAGCCATCAAATGTAAAGAACAGAATTCCGCTAACAAAATTGAGAATTAGAATGGATACACATTACTGATTTCACACAATATGTGTGCGGTAAAACTCTCTCACATCACGATGCCTGATGCCTCCATTGAGTTCAGGAACATTCCACTCATCTTTATTGGCGTCAACTCTCTGAACTGTCTTGATTTGACGAGTGAATATGCTGGCCATGTATCTACCAAAAAGGTAACTGGTGTACCTTCCACACATAACACAGAGGTAGTTGTGGTTCTGTTCGCCGAGCTGGGAATTTGTCTTGCAAACGTTTCGTCCCCTGTCTAGGAGACATCCTCAGTGCTTGGGAGCCTCCTGTGAAGTGCTTCTGTGCTGTTTCCTCTGCGGCTTCCGGTTGTCAGTTCGAGCTGTCCGCTGTAGTGGCCGGTATATTGGGTCCAGGTCGATGTGCTTGTTGATAGAGTCTGTGGATGAGTGCCATGCCTCTAGGAATGCCCTGGCTGTTCTCTGTTTGGCTTGCCCTATAATGGTAGTGTTGTCCCAGGCGAATTCATGTTGCTTCTCGTCTGTGTGTGTGGCGACTAAGGATAGCTGGTTGTGTCGTTTCGTGGCTAGTTGGTGTTCGTGTATACGGATCGTTAACTGTCTTCCTGTTTGTCTGATGTAGTGTTTTCTGCAGTCCTTGCATGGGATTTTGTACACTACATTAGATTTGCTCAAGTTGGGTATCGGGTCCTTTGTTCTGGTGAGTTGTTGTCTGAGCGTGGCTGTTGGTTTGTGTGCTGTTATGAGTCCTAGTGGTCGCAGTAGTCTGGCTGTCAGTTCAGAAATGCTCCTGATGTATGGTAGTGTGGCTAGTCCTTTGGGTTGCGGCATGTCCTCGTTCCGTTGTCTCTCCCTTAGGCATCTGTTGATGAAATTGCGACGGTATCCGTTTTTGGCGAATACCTTGTATAGGTGTTCCACTTCCTCTTTTTGTAGCTCTGGTGTGCTGCAGTGTGTTGTGGCCCTTTTGAATAGTGTCCTGATGCAACCTCGTTTGTGTGTGTTGGGGTGGTTGCTTTCATAGTTCAGGACTTGGTCTGTGTGTGTGGCTTTCCTGTAAACCTTTGTGGTGAATTCTCCGTTCGGTGTTCTCTGTACCATCACGTCTAGGAATGGGAGTTGGTTGTCCTTTTCTTCCTCTCTCGTGAATCGGATTCCTGTGAGTGTGGCGTTGATGATCTGGTGTGTTTTCTCTATTTCTGCGTTTTTAATTATTACAAAGGTGTCATCCACGTGTCTGACCCAGAGTTTGGGTTGAAGTTGTGGTAAGACTGTTTGTTCTAACCTTTGCATTACTGCTTCTGCTATGAGTCCAGAGATCGGTGAGCCCATGGGTGTGCCGTTGATTTGTTCGTATATTTGGTTATTGAATGTGAAGTGTGTTGTGAGGCACAAGTCCAGTAGTTTAAGTATGCCGTCTTTGTTGATATGTTCAACGTCCTGTTGTCTGTTATGTCTGTCCAGCAGGTTGGCTATTGTTTCTTTGGCTGGTGTTTTGTCGATAGAGGTGAACAGTGCAGTTACATCGAATGAGACCATAGTTTCGTCCTTGTCTATGTGTATATTTCTGATGATGTCCAAGAATTCCTGTGTCGATTGTATAGATTGTCTGGATCCGCTGATCAGGTGTTTCAGTTTCTGCTGTAGTTCTTTGACCAGTTTGTGTGATGGTGTCCCTGGTAGTGATACCATGGGTCTGAGTGGGATGTCTTGTTTGTGCACTTTGGGTAGTCTATAGAATGTGGGGGTGTTGTTGCTTTCAGGTTTCATTCTTTGTAGGTCAGACCTGGTTATCTGTTCGTTTTTTATAGATTCCTCAGTGTGTTGTTTATCCTGTTGGTGAGCTGTCGGGTGCCGTCAAACTCCCTCTTTTGGTAGGTGTTGGTATCTGCAAGTAGTTGTTGTGCTTTTTGCATGCATTTTGCTTTGTCCAGGATGACCGTCATTCTGCCTTTGTCCGCTGGTAGTATAATTATGTTCTTATCGTTTCTTAGTGATTTTAGTGCTTCCCTCTCCTTGGTGTTGAGGTTATGTGTTTGTTTTTTTCTTGTTATCAGCGGTACGATACTTTGTCTCACAGTTTGTTGTGTCTCTTCTGTCAGTCCATTGTTCCTGAGTGTGCATTCTAGTGCTGCTAGGATGTCTGCTGTCTTGGCATCCCTGTGGTTGTCGTTGAGTCCCTTGGCCAGTATTGTTCTTTCCATGTCTGTGAGCTGTCTGTGGGAGAGGTTTTTAACCCAGGTGCGTGTTGTGGTGTCCTCTTCTTTGTGTGTTAGTTTGGCCATTTTTTCTTTTAGTACCTTTTTTTGCAGTGTGTGGTCCTGTTCTGTCCTATGGTGACGGCCTGTTCTATGGTGCGGGTCCATTCCTGATTGGTGGTTTTTGAAATTAACGATTTTTGGCGCGCAATTTCTTGTCTGTATTTGTGTAGTCTGTTGTGAGCGTCTGTAATCATTACCTGGATCATCCTGAATCCGTTCTGTCTGGCTGTGTCCCGGACTTGTGGATTGTTGACTGGTGGTCTGTATCTGACACATGGTGGAAGGATTCGATTCTTTTGGCATTCATGCAGGAACCGGAGCTGTTTGTATGTGGCGCTTAGGCGGTTGGCACAGGATTCCCATTTCCTAGCTTGTCTTAGCGTCTCTCGCCCGTAGGTGTTCAAAGTTTGGGAGAAGATTTGTAGCTCGGGTGCTCGTTGTTGTGGCTCTGTTCGCCGAGCTGGGAATTTGTCTTGCAAACGTTTCTTCCCCTGTCTAGGTGACATCCTCAGTGCTTGGGAGCCTCCTGTGAAGCGCTTCAGTGCTGTTTCCTCCAGCATTTATAGTGGCCTGTCTCTGTTGCTTCCGCTTCCTTCTCTCTCTCCTCCAATGGTGTCCTCAGCATTTGCAACTGAATATTACTAAAACTTCCTTCCTCCAGAAAAACACATTCCTTGATTTACATTTTTAACTGCTATACAGAAACTGGGCCATAATTATTTCGCATATATTGTATTTTTTCTTGACCATTCCGAGTTGTCTGTCGACCCTCTTTTTGTTCGCTCTTGCTGGAGCCGATTTTCATGGATATTGGAAAAGTGTTCATTCTCTCTGTCTGTCTCTCTAACTGTCTATCTGTCTATCTCTCTCTCTCTCTCTCAGGATACCATAATCTTCTCTTTGCCAATATAACTTGCTTTTACCTCCCGAAGGTCCCTTCTCATTGGGCATGACCGCCTTATTGCCTTGGTTTTCACAAACCAAGAACACACGTAACTGGTACAGCTTTGGCGACTCCAACGCCGCCCATGGTGACTCCAAGTCTCAAACCACTGTTCATCTTGCTGTCACTTAAACTCTCTAGAGACGGTAATCCTTTCCCTTGAGTTTTACTCGAATACCGTGCGAGAGTTCACTGGTCCCTCCTCCTGGTTCGTATATTCTCTTCGAACAAGTCTCTATGTCAGATTACTTCAGCCACAACTCTTACCCTGACCCGATTTGATTCGGAACGCGACTTTGGGCTGATCCACTTATCCCCAGTCCTCTCACTCAAAGGGGCCAATTCAGCGCTCGAGATGAAGTGAAAGACCTTCTAGGCAGTGGCGCGTACACCTCCTGGGAATCGTCAAAATCTTACCCAGTCGCAGGGTCCCAGAAGAGCCCCCGAATTTACTGCCGTGGAATTTCAATCGACTCGACGCAAATGCTACCAAGAGCAAAGAAAAAGTTTATTTTTGAAATTTGCAGAATGGACCCGACACATTTGCAAGACGCCTCATAAAATGGAGCCTAACGGTTTTCACATATTCCCTTTATACTATATATCGCCTTGCCTTATCACACCTCAAGCCAGGAACCTGGATCAGTCGAGTTCCTTTCCACGCATGGAGTTGTTTTTTTCTAATTCATTGATTGCTGATATTATAGATTATTGGCATTGACAGTCAGCTGTAAATTAGGTTGAACTTTACATTTTTTCTGTCTTTTTGCAAAGTTAGGTCCATACTTCTTTGTTTCAACCATGCTTTCACAGATTTCACAAAAAATGATACTTTTCCATTACAGGGGATCAGGCTGACAGTGACTGATGGAGTGACCATGATAGTGACACAATGAGGGTGAGGTGTCAGTGTGGTAGTGATGCAGACTGTGTGAGTGGATCAGGTGGATAGTTACGCAGTGAAGGGGGTCAGAGTGATGGTGATGCAGTAAGTCTGAGGGATCAGACCAATAGTGACGCAGTAAGTGTGAGGTGGTCAGGGTGATAGTGAAGCACTTCGTGTGAGGGGTCAGTGTGACAGTGACGCAGTAAGAGTGAGTGGTCAGGCTGATAGTGTACGCAGTAATTGGAAGGAGATCAGGCTGATAGTGATGCAGTAAGTGTTACTGTGTCAGGCTGATCCTGACACATAAAGTGGGAGTGTGAAAGTGACGTAGTAAGTGTGATGGGGACAGGCAGAGTCTGACGCAGTTAGTGTGAGACAGTCAGGGTGATAGTGAGGGAGTAAGTGTTTGCGTTCAGGCTGGTAGTGACACAGTAAGTTGAGAGCGTCAGGCAGATAGTGGCCAATAAAAGTGAGGTGTTCGGGGAATAGTGATGCAGTGAATGTGAGGTGTCAGGCTGTTAGTGATGCAGTAAGTCTGAGGGGTCAGTCTGATAGTGAAGCAGTAAGTGTGAGGGGGTCAGGCTGATAGAGATGCAGCAAGTGTGGTGGGGTCAGGCTGATAGTGTCACAGTATGTGTGAGGGTTCAGGCTGATAGTGATGCAGTAAGTGTCAGTAAGTCAGAGTGATCCTAATGCAGAAAGTGAGAGGGGACAGGGTGATAGTGATGCAGTGAGTGTGAGGGGGTCAGCGTGATTCTGACAGAGTAAGTGTGAGTGTTCAGGCTGATAGTGATGCAGTATGTTGAGGACGTCAGGCTAATACTGGCCAGTAAGTGTTAAGTGACAAGGTGATAGAGATCCAGGAAATGTGAGGAGTCAGACTGATAGACACGGTGGAATTGTGATGGGTCAGGCTGATAGTGATGCGGGAAGTGTGCGAGTGTCAGGCTGATAGTGACGCAGTAAGTGTGTTGGGAGCAGAGCGATAGGAACGCAATAAGTGTGAACGGCTCTGGATGATAGTGACAGGTCACTATGAGGGGGAGGATGGTGGTGGTCCAGTGAGTGTGAGGTATCAGGATGACAGTGAAGCAGACTGTTATTGTGATGGTGACATGGCAATGTGATGGGGTCAGGGTGACAGTGACGCAGATGCTTTCAGGAGGTCAGGTTGTAGTGATGCAGTAATTGTGAGGGGTCAGGGTGATACTGACGCAGGGAGTGTGAGATGTCAGTGTGTTAGTGACGCAGAACATTTGAGGGGCCAGGATTATAGTGATGCAGTATGGGCAAGGGGTCAGGGTGACAGTGATGTAGATGCAAGTGTGAGTGTGAGTGTCTCAGGCTGATAGTGATGAAGTAAATGCGAGGGGGTAAGGCAGTTAGGGATGTAGTAAGTGTGCAGGGGTTGTGCTAGCAGTGACGCGGTAAATGTGAGTGTTGAAGCTGATAGTGACGCATTAAGTTTGAGGGCATCAGGCTGATCTTGACGCAGTAAGTGACGTTGTCAGGATGATAGTTACGCTGTAAGTGTATGGGGGCACAATGCTCTTGACGCAGTAAGAGTGGGGAGTCAGGGTGATAGTGATGCTGTGAGCATGAGTGGGTCAGCCTGATAGTGACGCAGTATATGTGAGGGAGTTAGCCTGGTACTGGCACAGTATGTGTGAAATGGTCAGGCTGATATTGATGCAGTTAGTGTGTTGGGGTCAAAGTGATAGTGACGCAACAGGTGTAAGTGGCTCAGGATGATAGTGACACAGTGGGTGTGAGATACCAGTGTGATAGTGATGCAGTAAGTTTAAGGGGTCAGGATGACAGTGACACTAAGTGAACGGCCCTCAGTGTGATAGTGCCACAGCAAGTGTGGGTTTGTCAGGGTGTAAATGATGTCGTAAGTGAGAAAGGGGCATTGCGATAGTGTTGCAGTAAGTGTGAGGTGGTCAGGCTGATAGTGACACAGTCAATGTGACCGGGCAGTGTTTTAGTGACAAGATAATTGTGAGGCGTCAGTCTGATACTGACACAATAAATGTGATGGAGTCAGGCGGATAGTGACACAGTAAGTATGAGGGGTCAGCCTGATAATGACACAATAAGTGTAAGGATTCAGGGTGATAGTAACATGTGAAGCGTGAGGGCGTGATTGAAAGTGACGCAATAAGTGTGTGGCGGTTAGGCTGATGGGGACGCAATAAAATGGCAAAGACTGTGTGAGTGGGTCAGGGTGATAGTGACACAATAAATGTGAGGAGGTCAGGGTGAGAGTGACAAAGTAAATGAGAGAGGATCAGAGTGAGAGTGACACAGTAAGTCTGAGTGGTCAGACTGATATTGACACAGTAAGTATGAAGGGGTCAGGCTGAGAATGACACAGTCATTGTGAAGGGGGAGAGTTTTATTTATACAGTAAGTGCGAGGCGTCAGACTGAAACTGATACAAAAAGTGTGAGTGGGTCAGGGTGATATTGACGCAATACGTCTGTGGGGTCAGGCTGATAGTGACGCAGTCAGTGTGATGGGGCAGAGTTTTAGTAACATGGTAAGCGTGAGGCGTCAGTCTGGTACTGACACAAAAATTGTAATGGAGTCAGGCTGATAGTGACGCAGTAGGTTTTAGAAGTGAGGGTGATATTAACATAGGAAGTGCGAGGGCGTCACTGATAGTGACGCAATATGTGTGTGGCTGTCAGGCTGATACTGACGCAGTAAAAATGAGGATGTCAAGGTGAAACTGGTGCAGTAAGTGTGAGGATGGCAGATGGACAGTGATGCAGTAAGTGTGAGGGGTTCACGCTGATATTGAGGCATGCAAGTGTGAGGGGTTAGGTTGATAGTGGTGCTGTGTGCCGGCGGGTCCGGCTGATAACGACGCAGAAAATGTGAGTGTCTCAGTGTGACAGTGACGCATTACATGTGAGAGGGTCAGGGTGATAATGACAGAAAAAGTGTTAGGGGTTCAGGTTGATAGTGATGCTGTAATTATGAGCTTGATCAGCATGATAGTGAGGGGCTTAGGCTAATAGCGACACAGCAATTGTGAGGGGGGTCAGGGTATGGTGACGCAAAACGTGTGAGCGGGTCAGGCTAATAGTGATGCAGTACGTGTGAGGTGTCAGGCCAATAGTGACGCAGTAATGGAAAGAGTGTTGGTGTGCTAGTGACGCAGTAAGTGTGAGCCGCTCAGGATGATAGTGATGCAATAAGCGTGAGGTTTCAGGTAGACACCCATGCAGTAAGTGTTACGTGTTCGGGGTGACAGTGACGCAGACACTTTGAGGGTGTCAGTTTGAGAGTGACACAGGAAATGTGGGGGGACAGGTTGAGAGTGACACAGTCAGTGGAAGAGGTCAGGCTGATAATGATATTGGAGTCAGGATAATAGTGGTGCAGTGAGCATGAGTTGTCAGGGTGATAGTGACACACATGGCGTGAGTGGGATAGAGTTATAGTGATGCAGCAAGAATGAGGAGGTCAGAGTGATCGTGTGCAATGTCTGGCTGAATGTGATGCAAGGAGATTGAAAGGTTTCGTGTGATCTGGACGCACTAAGTTTGCGGGGTCAAGGTGATAGTGATGCTGTAAGTATGAGTGGGTCAGTCTGATAGTGACACAGTACATTTGAAGGGATCAGGCTTGTAGTGATGCAGTAAGCGTGAGGCGGTCAGGCTGATATTGACGCACTAAGTGAGAGAATGTCAAGGTGATGGTGATGCATTAAGTGTGAGCAGGTTAGAGAGAGAGTGACGCTGTTAGTGAGTGGGGTTTGGCTGATAGGGATGCAGTCGGTGCGCATGTGTCAGGGTGTGAGTAATGCACGAAGTATGAGGGTGCCAGAGGGATAGTGACGCATTAAGTATGAGGGGGTCAGAATGATTGTGATGCAGTAATTCTGAGGGGATCAGAGAGATACCAACGCAGTCAGGCCGTTAGTGACGCTGTGAGTGTGAGTGTTGAAGCTCATAGTGAAGCAGTAGGTGTGAGGTGGTCAGTGTGATTGTGGCGCAGTAAATGTGAGAGGGTCAAGGTGATAGTGACATAGTAAGTTTGAGGAAGCAGTGTTGCAGTGACACGGTAAGTGTGAGACGTCAGTCTGGTACTTACATAATAAGTGTGATGGAGTCAGGCTGCTAGTGACACAGTAAGTGTCAGGAGTCAGGGTAATAGTAACATAGGAAGTTTAAGGGCGTGACTGATAGTGACAAAGTAAGTGTTTGGCAGTCAGGCTGATAGTGACGCAGTCAAAATGAGGGTCTCGAAGTGAAAGTGGCGCAGTAAATGTGAGGACGCCTGATGGATAGTGATGCAGTAAGTTTGAGGGGTTCACACTGATATTAAGGCGGTAAGTGTGAGGGGTCAGATCTAGAGTGATGCAGGAAGTGTCGGCGGGTCAGGCTGATAGTGATGCATACAAAGACCAAATATCCAAGGCTCACTGTAGTGCTGAATAGCGAGACTTCTCAAGGCTAAGACAAAAATCAATAGTTCTCATCCTGGTCAAAATTCACAATGCTTCATTCTAAAATTGTCCTCTCCTGCTTCTCGATTCACCAATGAGGGAACAACATTTAATTGCACCACCCGGTTTATCTCTTCAAATATTTTGCAACTCTAAATGAGATTACCTCTCTTGTTTTGAAACTGTTAAAAAAAGACCGGATTTGCCCAATTTCAATTCACAGGACTAATGTTCATCCATGATATCAAGGCTAATCGCCATTCGTGATATTCCTCATATGGCATTAGTATCTTTCCTAAATTGCTCATAATTCCTCATACTGTAGTCCAAGTGCGGTCGAACTGAGCCACAATACATTGGAAATAATGCTTTGTTCTCCTGCTCTGAAATCCTTCTGCAGCTTTCACAACAGACTTCTACAACTGCTACTAGACTTCATTGACTTATTAAACAGTTCTCCAAGATGCAATTCCAAAAATCTGTACATCAGACTTTCTACTTCAAACCTTCGATAATAATCTCCACACATTTCCCTCCTGACAAGTGTGATACAGTCAAATCGTTGCTATTTATTAAATCATGAGGGACATGGATAGGTTGACTCACCAAGGTGTTTTCCTGCTGGTGAGGAAGTCAAAATTTAGAAAACATTGTTTTAGAATTAGTTGGTAAGGATTTAAAAGGGACGTCAGGGGCAACTTTTTCAGTCGTGTCCAGAATGAGCTGCCAGAGAAATTGTTGGAGACTGATACAACTGTAACATTTAATACCATCTGGATGGATATATGAGTAACAAGGTTTAGAGGGTTGTGGGCCAAATGTTGGCAAATGGGACCTATTAATATAGGACAACTGTCCACCATGGTCAAGTTGGAAAGAAGGGCCACTTTCCATGTTGTATTGTTCAAGGACTTGATGACTCTAGAACAATCGCAAAAACATTGCAAATAATTCCATCAAGACGATTTCAAGTTCCAAATCTTCGGTCAATCTTCCTCTCTTGTGCTCACAAGTTCATTACCTGATGTCAGAACTTACGGATTAGTTTCTGGATCCCTTTCTGTAAATTGGTTCTGCATTCTTTCTAATTCCGATTTTTTTTTAACGAATGTAGCTAGTGTTTATGGACTTAGCATCAATATTTCTAATACCATATTTCGATGAATATTAAAACACAACAGCATATCTACTTTGGCACCAGATGACGAGCAATTGAGTCAAAATCGATCGGACGCAGTGAGACAATGATCCTCTCTTCGTGTGGTGTACATCCGTGACTCTATAATTCAATGAAGAATCATTCCCACAACTTCAGCTGTGTCAGGATCTAGTTTTCGGTGAAAGCCTGTCAATCTGCTAAGGTAACGTTTGTCTGGGTCTCTGCAAAGGATTCGGCGACATCTTTGGGTCTTGACAATTTGTTCTTCAAACAAATTACGTATTTCATGAATTCAGTTTTTTACTATGAAAATTCGCAATGAGGAGGCAGCTGTGATGGCCGAGAGGTTAAGGCGTTGGATTTGAAATCCAATGGGTTCGCCCTGCGCAGGTTCGAATCCTGCTCACAGAGTTGACTATTTCGAAAGTCATTAATTACTTTGCAGAATTTGGATTTCGTGGAGCTTGAGCTTTGCATTCAATTAAAAGTAGATTTTTAACTGTGAAGAATCAGAAGTAATTTCAAGATGTCTAATTGAATAAATTATCTGTCGAGACACAAAAAGCCATCAACTTCCAACACGAATCAGTTTCCAAACATTGGTCGAACTATCGTGAAATTTGGATGTTTGGGAGGTGGTGAAATTAAGCAAAACAAGAAGCAATGCAATACATTTCCCTGCAGGTGGTGAGTTTTTTTTAGGATCAGTTGAAAGTCAAGCTGAGAAAGTTCAACCTAATTTAAAGCTGACTCTCAAGGCCAATTATCTAATATATCAGCAGTCAATGAATTAGAAAAAAAGTTACAAGTCGCTGTGCAAAGGTCACATATCTGACCCATTATTGTGCCATTTAAGAACACAGGATAAAGTCATTGACATTTGCACTGGGAACATTAGAACACACGAGACTTTGGGCCAAAGTTGGAAACTGCGACTGGAATGATTGGCTCTCTGATCAGCCGCGATGCACACAGGTGGAATGGCCTTTTCCCACTTTGTAAATCTACGAAGACAAGTTGAAAATAATCTGCAAGGAAAATGTTCATAAAGGGTGTTTTATTTACACCAAATACGACAGTATCTATCGCCTTGTCTTGTTATTTACTTGTGAGGATTCGATACTCTCAGAACCGTGGCCCGGATCGTATTCCGGCTCATGGAATGTAGTCATGGCCGAGTGGTTAAGGCGATGGGTTAGAAATCCATTGGGGTTTCCCCACATAGGTTCGAATCCTGCTGACTACGTTATGAATGCTTTCCTGCTGGAACTATTCAAAGTTCCGAAAGCCTGTTTTGCAAACCAGGCCTGTAATTTGATTAGACTTGAGAAACTCGAGTTCTTCATCAGAAATGCTCCACATTTAAAACATGATCTCTGTTTCTCTTTCCAGATACACTGCTCGACACATCGGGTTTCTGCAGTTGCTATTGAACGCCCTGAGCAGAAGTGCTGCTTTTCATTAGATTCCTTTCATCCCTTGTCCTCTGTTCTCTGACTCTGGTCATTGGCAACACTTCCTCCTGCTCGTCAGAGTGCTCATTCCCCACCGCTCCCTCTCCCATCATTACAAACGACCGCAGGAAATTGCCACTTAACCATCTTTGTTCCCAAGTGAAACTCACCAGCCTAGGAACTGTCTCCACCAAACGGGACTTCTCATCCCTGGACATGGTGCAAGCCAGAGGATTGTGAAGAGTTACTGTGCAAATATTGTCAGTTGGCAGTTGGAAAAATGTTTAGGAAGCAAACCATATAATTTAGGCTCCAGCTTTGGAAATCCTGACAAACCCTTTGGGAAATGGAATCATAGGAGATTGAAGAAGTGTAAATTGTCAGTCCGAGTAGAGGAAGGGACATTGACTCTGATCTTCTCGGCACAGGAACTGATCTGAGACATTGAAAGAATTCTCGCTCCCGTACGCGAGGAATACAAACTTCATCTGGACTGTGAGATAATGAAAAACTCTGGAACACTCAAGACAATATCCAAATATTGACTGAGATCACTACAGTACGAGTACTATAGATGGGTCAGTTTTTGTCCACTGTGTGCGGGAGGGCTTCCTGACACAGTATGTAGACATGCCTTCAAGGGAAGAAGCCACTTTCGATTTAGTACTGGGTAACGAGCCTGGCCGGGTTTTAGATTTGGAAGGAGGTGAGCACTGTGGAGACAGCGATCACAATTCTCTCAGGTTTACTTTCGTGATGGAAAGGGATAGGTGTACTCCACGGAGCAAGAGTTTCAGCTGGTGGAAGGGAAATCACGATGCAATGAGGTAAGATTTAGGAATCGTAGAGTGGGGTAGGAAACTGTAGGGGGTGAGCACATTAAAAATGTGGAGCTTATTCAAGGAAAAGCTCCTGTGTGTCCTAGATAAGTATGTACCTGTCAGGGAGGGAGGATTACTTGTGAGGATTCGATACTCTCAGAACCGTGGCCCGGATCGTATTCCGGCTCATGGAATGCTGATATTGTTCAGCTAACATGTCGGTGTACCAGTACTTCTGCCGATTTTCCGATGCTAGCAGGTCATTGGTTTTGTCCAAAACATTATGAATGTTAACATAATACGAATAGCTGCAGTTGCTGGAAATCTGAGCCAAAAACGAAAATTGTTTGCGGAACGCAGAAAGACTGGCAACAGAAACATCGACTTTCCTGCTCCTCGGATGCTGCTGTGCTTTTCCAAAATTTTCTGATCTAAAATCAGGTTTCCAGCATCTGCAGTCCTCACTTTTGCCTAGTTCCTTCAGTGTCGCTGGTTCCCAATTCAAGAACTCCGTCTCTAGCGGTTTCATGTCTGTACCTCCATGCTGTCGAGTTGAAGAGTGAAGAAAAGTAACTCACCCCCTCCATCTCTGGGGTAATTAGGGGCTGAAAGTGAATCGTATCACATTGAAGTGTATCTACAAGCGACTTAATCTCTGTCTTTTATTGGGAACCATCTCTTTCATTGTAACCATCAGGAATGACCATTTCGTTCGCTAAAAAGAGAAATGAATATGTCACTAACCTTTGTTTGTTTAATGGCCAAGAATACTCAGATCAATAGTTCCCTTGATTACCTCTGCTGGTCATGTTCGCAAAGAGGTCTAGCAAATTGCCAAGTGTGATTTTCCTTTCAATAAATAATGTTGAATCAATTTTGCTGCAAATATCTTGTCCTAACTTTGTGCTTTTCTTCTTTTACATTGGTGTCTCGCACCTTACAAATGACAGCAAAGGTATGACAAATGACAGCAAAGGTATGAATGGAGATGGAAACATGAAACTCATGTCAGAGGCAGCTTTCAATGATATCACGGCTGATTTGGCCAATGCTCAGGGGGCGGCGCTGCCTGTAGTCATGGCCGAGTGGTTAAGGCGATGGGTTAGAAATCCGTTGGGGTTTCCCCACTTAGGTTCGAATCCCGCTGACTACGTTATGAACGCTTTCCTGCTGGAACTATTCAAAGTTCAGAAAGCCTGTTTTGCAAACCAGGCCTGTAATTTGATTAGACTCGAGAAACTCGAGTTCTTCATCAGAAATGCTCCACATTTAAAACATTATGTCTGTTTCTCTTTTCAGATACACTGCTCGACACATCGGGTTTCTGCAGTTGTTATTGAACGCCCTGAGCAGAAGTGCTGCTTTTCATTAGATTCCTTTCATCCCTTGTCCTCTGTTCTCTGACTCTGGTCATTGGCAACACTTCCTCCTGCTCGTCAGAGTGCTCATTCCCCACCGCTCCCTCTCCCATCATTACAAACGACCGCAGGAAATTGCCACTTAACCATCTTTGTTCCAAAGTGAAACTCACCAGCCTAGGAACTCTCTCCACCAAACGGGACTTCTCATCCCTGGACATGGTGCAAGCCAGAGGATTGTGAAGAGTTACTGTGAAAATATTGTCAGTTGGCAGTTGGAAAAATGTTTAGGAAGCAAACCATATAATTTAGGCTCCAGCTTTGGAAATCTTGAGAAGCCCTTTGGGAAATGGAATCATAGGAGATTGAAGAAGTGTAAATTGTCATTCCGAGTAGAGGAAGGGACATTGACTCTGATCTTCTCGGCACAGGAACTGATCTGAGACATTGAAAGAATTCTCGCTCCCGTACGCGAGGAATACAAACTTCATCTGGACTGTGGGATAATGAAAAACTCTGGAACACTCAAGACAATATCCAAATATTGACTGAGATCACTACAGTACGAGTACTATAGATGGGTCAGTTTTTGTCCACTGTGTGCGGGAGGGCTTCCTGACACAGTATGTAGACATGCCTTCAAGGGAAGAAGCCACATTCGATTTAGTACTGGGTAACGAGCCTGGCCGGGTTTTAGATTTGGAAGGAGTTGAGCACTGTGGAGACAGCGATCACAATTCTCTCAGGTTTACTTTCGTGATGGAAAGGGATAGGTGTACTCCACGGAGCAAGAGTTTCAGCTGGTGGAAGGGAAATCACGATGCAATGAGGTAAGATTTAGGAATCGTAGAGTGGGGTAGGAAAATGTAGGGGGTGAGCACATTAAAAATGTGGAGCTTATTCAAGGAAAAGCTCCTGTGTGTCCTAGATAAGTATGTACCTGTCAGGGAGGGAGTAAGATATAGGACGCGTGAGCCGTGCTTTACTAAGGAAGTGGAAACCCTGGTCAAGAAGAACAAGAAGTCTTATGTGAGGAGAAAACGTGAAAACTCAGTTCGAGCGCTCGAGGGTTCCAACGATATCAGGAAAGACCTAAAAAGAGAGCTGAGAAGAACCAGGAGGAGACATGAGAAGTTGTTGGCAGATAGGATCAGGGTTAACCCTAAGGCTTTCCATAGGTATGTGAGCACTAAAAGAATGACGAGAGTTAAATTTGGGACAATCAAGGATAATAATGGGAAGTCGTATGTGGAGTCAGTGGAGATAGAGGAAGCACTAAATAAATATTTTTCGACAGAGTTCGCTATAGATAATGAAAATGTTGGCGAGGAAGATAGAGAGATACTTGCGTCTAGACTAGAAGAGATTGAGGTTCACATGGAAGAGATATTAGAAATACTGCAGAGTGTGAAAATAGATAAGTCAGCTGGGCCGGTCGGGATCTATCTGATGTTGTTCAGCAAATGCACGACAGGAAGGTACAAATCAAGCTGATGCTAACAACGGCTCGTTTTGAGCCGCTAATTTGCAGTGAAGTGGCGACGCCAATAAAAGGTGTCACGCAGCTCGTCTAATTCCACATCCTGAGCTCGAAATGACCAGATGTCTCTCGCAGAATTTCGGCAGGGTCTTGCTTAGACGACACCATGACACGTTTTCACTGGAGTGGATCATGAAATCGCGTCGGGACTGCGAATAAAACGATGGAAACTTCCAGCAGAGAAGGAGGCGACCCCGAAGCAGGCAGCTGAGGACAAATGTTTCTCCTTTGCCAGTGAAAGGCACTGCTTCACAAATTGGAAACTTCGAAGTGAAGCAGTGTTGGTGATTTTCTTCGCTGCTTGTTCACCTTTTTAATTCTGATTCCGTGAAAGTCCATGGCATTACATATCGACATTCTGCCAGCGGTGAATGGGTCTGTTGGGCCAGTAGTGTAATGGATAACGCGTCTGACTTCGCATTAGAAGATTGTAGGTTCGAATCCTACCTGGCTCGAGGGGTATGTCTGACTTTAACCGTGCCCCACGTTGACGCTCCCCTGTGATGTCGTGCCGGATCGTCGCTTCTGTGCTACCCCATTTGAAACTTGCATTTGTCCTATTATCCATTTCAAATTCCAGCTCACCACAACGGAGACCTCTGTCGCTTGGGGGTATCTTTCTGTGTGTCTCCCTTTGTGGGTGAAAATGAGCCTAAGTTCCTCAAAAGAGTTACATGTCGCTGTGCAAAGGTCACACATTTGTGCCATTTAAGAACACAGGATAAAGTCATTGACATTTGCACTGGGAACATTAGAACACACGAGACTTTGGGCCAAAGTTGGAAACTGCGACTGGAATGATTGGCTCTCTGATTAGCCGCGATACACACAGGTGGAATGGCCTTTTCCCACTTTGTAAATCTACGAAGACAAGTTGAAAATGTTCATAAAGGGTGTTTTATTTACACCAAATACGACAGTATCTATCGCCTTGACTTGTTATTTACTTGTGAGGATTCGATACTCTCAGAACCGCGGCCCGGATCGTATTCCGGCTCATGGAATGCTGGTATTGTTCAGCTAACATGTCGGTGTACCAGTACTTCTGCCGATTTTCCGATGCTAGCAGGTCATTGGTTTTGTCCAAAACATTATGAATGTTAACATAATACGAATAGCTGCAGTTGCTGGAAATCTGAGCCAAAAACGAAAATTGTTTGCGGAACGCAGAAAGACTGGCAACAGAAACATCGACTTTCCTGCTCCTCGGATGCTGCTGTGCTTTTCCAAAATTTTCTGATCTAAAATCAGGTTTCCAGCATCTGCAGTCCTCACTTTTGCCTAGTTCCTTCAGTGTCGCTGGTTCCCAATTCAAGAACTCCATCTCTAGCGGTTTCATGTCTGTACCTCCATGCTGTCGAGTTGAAGAGTGAAGAAAAGTAACTCACCCCCTCCATCTCTGGGGTAATTAGGGGCTGAAAGTGAATCGTATCACATTGAAGTGTATCTACAAGCGACTTAATCTCTGTCTTTTATTGGGAACCATCTCTTTCATTGTAACCATCAGGAAAGACCATTTCGTTCGCTAAAAAGAGAAATGAATATGTCACTAACCTTTGTTTGTTTCATGTCCAAGAATACTCAGATCAATAGCTCCCTTGATTACCTCTGCTGGTCATGTTCGCAAAGAGGTCTAGCAAATTGCCAAGTGTGATTTTCCTTTCAATAAATAACGTTGAATCAATTTTGCTGCAAATATCTTGTCCTAACTTTGTGCTTTTCTTCTTTTACATTGGTGTCTCGCACCTTACAAATGACAGCAAAGGTATGAATCAATTACCAAGATATCCCTCGTGATGTTTTATGGGACATGTGTGATTTTTTTTGATTTTGGTTCTCCAAACGTTTTTACAATAGAACCGAGTGTTTTAGATGGGAAGTTAAGATCACGCATGACTACTGCCTTTTTTGTCACTCACACGCATTTTTCCCCTTGTACGATTTATTTCGCTTTGTGGTTACTGCGAGTGGGCTTGTAAACTACACATGCTTGTGAGTCCATTCCTCACTGTTCCTCAACTCCAGCCAAACAGACTTTACATCCTTATTTCCTGAATCAAGGTAATTCTCTAACCATTGCATAAATGTCATTAAAACTTCGGTATTTCACATGCCTCTGTATATCATCTTTCAATATCAATTGATCTTTTACTGTATTGCAGTTGTGCATAAGAAGAGAAAAATGAAATGGAGAATCGTGGGCCTACGCTTCATACACCCGTTATTGAAGCGAAAATGCAGATTTCTGCCGATAAAACGATCGTGGAACCATGTGCCGAACCCTCAGGAAACACAGAATAAGTGCAGTGCCACAGGGCATGTCAAGGACAGCACTAGAAGGACAACAGAAATGCTGCTCTAAGCTCCTATTTTGGATGTATTTCTCAATGAGTGTGACATGTGTTCCATCAGGAGTTACCTCACACAAGGAAGTAACCAGTGCTGCAGACTGTCATATCATCCAGATTCCAAGCCCTGGAATCAGAGACATTCAATATTCTGTGCATAACTGCAAGGAACAGCTGTCCAAGGCGTTTTTACAGTCCAGATGAAATTATGAATGCAGCTCTCTAGTTGTAAGCCTCTTTCTCCTATGTCGTGTTTCGTGCAGTCCATGCGTGGAATCTCGTCAACCACGTTTGAACTGCACATGATGGGGTATTGGGCCTTGTTTTCTCGTGAGTTGTTGTCTGAGTGAGTCCCTCGGTTTCTGTGCTGTTATAAGTCCGAGTGTTCGGAGGAATCTGGATATCATTTTCCAGAATTTGGTTTTAACACAGGGAAGCATGATTTAAAAATTACCTCATAGCAAATCCACGTTGCAAACTTTGTATGCCATGCATTTGCGAATGAAGGTGGGTGGATATTGGTTCTTGGCAAAGACTTTGTGTGGGCGTCAGTCCAGCAGTCCCTAGTAGCAATACGTACAAACGGCAGGGGGCACACATTCGGCTAGAATAGCACAACAATAATAGGACAGGGCAAGCAGAAGACAGGCAGACAATTCATGGAAGCAGGGCACTCATCCACGGATTCCATCCGTTGGACCCAATCTGCAATCCCAACAAACGGCAGCAGCAGGAATGAAACCAAATGCATTCGTACCAAAACATGAGAGCAGCGCTTCACAGGAACCTTTGCAGCGCTGAGAATGTCACCCAGAAAGGGACGAAAAGTCTGCAAACCATCTTCCTAGCGTCACCGAACTTTTCAACAAGAACTCCAGAAGCATCCGAACTTCACATCTTTCTGCTCCAAAACACTCCGCTTTTCCACAACAGAGAATTGCACACTCAACTACCGCGTGTAAGATGAGAATTGCAGCCCCTACACGACCAAGGGCGGCAGTAAGAGTGAGGGGAAACAGCTGCCACTGTCATTCCACAGCTACAAACGCTCTCTTTGAAAGGTACATTATCGTATGAATGTCAGGACAGCAGTAGAATACGGGAACTAAACAGCCTGCGCTGTGTATTCATATTCTGGACAATGTGAGTTGTTCACAGTTTTCCCTGAAAGTGAGTGGACGTCGTTATTTCACCGCTGTTGTGAAGCCAGATCCTGCACTGAGTCTGCTCCCTCGTTTTTTGTTGTTGTGGCGAAAAGGTGGGCAATCGCAACGTGAAACTTTGTTATATTTCTCTCATTTCCTTCATTACTGTCCTGGTGAGGGAGGCTGGAGATTGGCTCGCTCGATCAGATGGAGGCACCAGCGCATTGTTGACCTAATTTAATCGAGAATGTAATTGGTCATATTCACTTTGCATGGTATATTTTTCTGTTTTGTTTAATGTTACTTGAGCACTTTCTGTTACTTGGCAATGCACTAAATCTCCAGAATGTCGGGAAGCTCCGTTTGGAATTGCTTCGGTGTTATTTGTGTGAGCTGCTCTTGACATACACGTCTTGCACTGCCCCACAGACAGAAGTAATGAGTTTGCGTGACTGATAATGACTCTGCCTTTTGAGTTTTGCACCTGGTCCATGTTAAGAGCGGTCAGTTTTTGGATTCACTGGAGAGTTAAGGGGATAACACGATTTGTGAGGTTATTTTTTAGTCAACGAAATTATTTGATGGAGAACTTGGGAATGTATCAAGGAGAATGGTCATTGTCTGTAAATGTCTGGAAAACATTCCTCTCTGTGTCATTTCAAAACATTACGCCTCAAGAAAAAAATAAAATTCAAGCACGCTGACTTAGTAACACAGAGCATGTGTTTTTGCAAGTGGTCTATTCAAACTGTTGTCAGGTACTGGAGTGTCACAGAATTACCGAGCACGGAAGCAAACCTTCCTATCCACCTGGCACCTGTTGAACAGATGACCGTAACTAATCTAAACATATTTGCCAATATTTGTCCCTTATCTCTCCGAACAATTCCTGTCTGCATACGCATTTAGATGCCTTTGAAGTGTTGTGAGTGCACCAAACTCTGCCACTAAATGTGGCAATTTATTCCACACGCACAAAAATGTCTGTATTAAAAACAAGTGTCACTCACGTCCCTTTCAAATTGTATGGCTCTCACATTAAACCTATGCTATCTCACTGTAAACTCATGTGACTTCTGAAAAAGTATAGATTGACTATGTTCTCTGTTCGTCTACCTCATGATTTTGTAAACTTTTCCAAGAACATCCCTCAGGCCTGGAGCTCCAGGGAAAACTGTCGAAGAATATTCAGCTTCTTAATAATGTCCACACCGTGCAAACCTTTCAAATCGTTGTAAATATTTTTTTTAATTATGCTAAGGTATATATAGAAAGTGCCAGGGGAAATTGCCTGAAGTGAAGCGATGCTGAAACATTAGTCTTGACAGGTTTGGCGCTTAGTTATCGTCAGGGAGCGTCGCCGAGTGGCTTAATGTAGGTAAAAGCAATGAATGCAGATGCTGGAGACCAGATTCAGGATTAGTGGTGCTGAAGAGCGCAGCAGTACAGGAAGCATCCGAGGAGCAGTAAAATCGACGTTTCGGGCGAAACCCTGTATTCCTGATGAAGAGCTTTTGCCTGAAACGTCGAGTTTACTGCTCGTCGGATGCTGCCTGAACTGCTGTGCTCTTCCAGCACCATTAATCCAGAGAGGTTTCATGTGCTGCGTTTAGGATCCAGTCTTTATTGCGTCGTGGGTTTGAAACCCAACTTTGCAATAGAACAACTGCAGGCAGATTTTATGACAGAGCTACACAGGTCCTGATATTGCTTTATGGGTGTGTTTGTTACTCCTCGGGTCTCTCACCCTCTCTGCGATAAACACGGGAACATGAGCAATTGATTCTTAAAATAATAAGAACGACTGCTCTCCACATCTTCTCGATCACTGTGCGTTTGGATGTGTACACGCACAATTTTGCTGCCAGTTGCTGTGTCTGAAATGGTCAGAGCATTTGGCTGAATTGTTGGTTGTCCAAGCCCAAAAAGAGCACAGTGCCTCAAATATTTCACATCAAGTATTGAGATCGACCATGCGCTGACAATACAACCACGGGAACTCATCCATGATTGACCCTGAGTCCGCAATGAGTGAGACGGTCACGTGCAGCAAAATGTGACCCCACTCTCTACAAGCCCCACCTGCAACAGAAAGGGGCCCCTGCAGTTTCAATCAGCGGCTTCCTGCCCACCCCTGGGACACAGCTCATGGAAACCCTTACTCAGGAACGGCTGTTACCGTGTGAAAGGGTAAAACATTCTAATTCAAATTGGAAATGGCTTCAGAAGATTGTTCCTGTTTTCAAAACATTTTATAATCAGAATTCCTTTCTCGAATATTAGAAATGGTAATCTTTGTAGGCAGGTAGAACAAAGAAAGTGTTGATTGTGAGGACTCTGTCTCTTCAGCAGATGGGATTCCCTACACTCTAATCAGAAATGATTAGGTTTCCCAAGGTATTTTCCCGATTGATTTGCAGTCTGCCAGAGTGTTTGGGAATCACTTCGGTGACATAAGGATCAGGGTCAAAATATGAAAATATTAACAGAGAATAGTGAATCCCGGGGCAAGGCCTAACTGGATTGTCATGGTCTGAAGGAATAAATCTGAGAATTGAAGGACTTGGAAAATGTTATTTGCAATGGGGAGGAATGAACGAGATTTTTGAAATTGCCGTGTCAGCTGAATTAAAGTCAGTATGAAATGATAAATTCAGCAACACCAATCCTGCCCTGGCACGCTCAGTCGGTAGAGCTTGAGACCTTTAATCTCAATGGTGTGGGGTCGAGACCCACGTAGGGCGCTGTTGTTTGTTAATAGGTTTGCCGCTCTCCTTTAATGTTGCAAAAGTGAATTCACTCGCTGAGGCAGATTTGTTGACACAATTTTTTCCTTCGTTTTTGATCATCTCTTGGTTTCTGAGTGAAAACTGTCTCCACTGTACTGCATGTGCAATAGACAAGGTTATCAGTTCAGCTGAATATGCTATAAACGATGTCCCTTCAAAATCGTGATGTTCCATTCCAAACGTGCCCCAACCAAAATGTCCCGAGACGTCGAATGCGAATGGCCACATGACAGTGACAGCTGCATGTCAAATGGTGCTGCAATAGAATTAACTGAATGAGAATGCTTTGATGGAAACCGAATGGAACTCTCCCTGAAATTTTCCCAATTCACTCGGTAAATAATGTTGTTGTGTCCCCATATGTGTTTACGTAATGAACAGCATATTGTCAGTAACAGGGGTGGGGGTGATGCAGGATAGTGAGGATTCCGTGTGGGTCAGAAGTGATTTGTTCGAACAGTGAATTCAAACGTCCACAGAGCAGACATAGCTCATTGGTCCAGGATCAGACTTTTCCCTTCTGTTTCAGTACCAACAAAAGAAATTGCAGGAAAATCTCAGCAGGTCTGGTAGAATCTTGGAATGGAAAACCGAGTTAAGCCTTCAAGACCAGTGACACTTATTATTCCATGTCCATTTCCGTCTACCTATTTTATTGAATATCTCCTGACTCTCAACTTTATACTCAGTTTCTCTTTTATTACTCCGTCTCCAAATATTCTCCCAGCCTCAAAATTTAATAGCAGAACTGTTCCATCTCTCACCTCGCCGAGTTATGGGAGGAGGACTTCGAAATGCACGATTAACTCTGTTTCTATTTCCTTAGATACTGGATGGTCAGAGACCAGAAGGCATCGGAGGACAGTTAGAGCTTTCAGCCCATCTGGTCTGCCCGCCATTCTGTGATGACTCATATCGTTCCCAAACCAATTTTCAGCCTTCTATCTGTGACACTTATCTCCCCTGAATTTAGGATCCAGTCTTTTTCCCAGAGTGCGAATGAAACTGTCCCAACCGTCTCCACATCTGCTGGCAGCTGTTACACCGTATCTGTGTGTGATCGAGCTCAATTTCAGTCGCACACAGCAATCACGTCTGTTCTGAGCAATGCAATCCCCGCTGCATGACAGATCGATCGGGTCTCTGACCCCACGGTTTTTCTGCGAGGCAGTAGTTAGCTGCTTCACCACCCACGGCAAGGACCGGTGCTTCAAAATATGGGGACAAAGAACAATAGGCACAAGAGTTTGTACAGGTTAGGTCGAAAGGGTTATTGTCAACTTCAGTGGAGTCCCTGCTTCAGAGTCTGGGTTTGAATCGGCCAGGCCTGGATAAAATTACAAGTTAGGAAATGAAGATTTATTTCTCTTCTTGTGGCTACTCTGAATGAAAACCATTTTCTGCTTCAACAGATAGCACAGACCCGGTTCTGCCAGAAGGAATCCAGTGATTGATTGCATCCAACTGGAATCATAGAGTCATAGAGATGTACTGCAGGGAAACAGACCCTTCGTTCAAAACTGTCCATGCTGACCGGAAATCCCAACCCAATTTGGTCCCTCTTGCCAGCACATGGCCAATATCCCTCCAAACCCTTCCTACTCATATACAATTTCAAATTCCTCTTAAGTGTTGCAATTGTACGAGCCTCCACCACATCCTCTGGCAGCCATGGCAGCACATACACGAATAAATCGTCACTGCAAATCCCCTCTAAGGATCTCGCCTTTCTGAGCTGAAACTATCTCGCTGTTCATTCAATGTCGCTATGTCTAATTCTTGGAACTCCCTCCCTATCGACATCATGGCTGTATCACTGTGTTGAGCACTTCGAGGACGAAGTAAAGTAACTTACCATCTCAATCTCTTGAGTAATTATTGTTGGGCAGTGAAGCCTATCCCAAAGAGTGACGTGCATTCTCCAGAATTTCGGTTGAAAAAACTGTAGTTTCCAAGTGGACATCCGAAAGTGGTCCGGAACAAAAGTAAATTTTCAAAGGGAAAGTAGGATAAACTCAAAGTCAATGATGACTGAGATGAATGAGGCAGAAAGTGAGTGAGGAGCTATTGGTACAAGGATCAATGTCAGTGCTAATGGTTTAGCCCTTACTGCCCACTGTTAACACTAACTCACACACCACTCCTTGAAAATTCACCACAATTACCCTGGTCTCTTGGTATGAGTTTCCCTCTGTGCATATTCAGGCGGTAAATCGGGCCCGAGAGGATGAACGCATACTGTTTATCCGGTCAGGTTAAAGAGGCATCAGTTTGAAATCAAAGCAAGAAGAGATTGCCTCTTCCTGTACATTTTCAGTGGACAGTCACCAGCTGTGAACTTCTTTCCTGCACAAACGGACGTTGATATAAATTCTCATCGAGCAGCTTTATTACAGAAAGGTAGTCCAATTAACTGTGATCAAATACTTCATTAAATGCCCTTATTGATTTGAAGAACCGGGTCTGGGGTTTCGTCAGTTAAATCATATGGTAATAACCAGACGTTAATGGTGTCAAATTCTGTCAAATGTTCTGTACATTGAAAGTTCATTGTTTAAACTTCTTGTAAAAGCCGTATCGTTTATCCAACATCGCGAAAGTGACGGCTCAGCATGCTTCTTGTGTTTGAGCTCAGACCGATATTATTTCGTGCTACCAAGCCCTACCTCCTGATGTGGACCCATTCGTCTATGTTCTATCCTGCTAATTCAACGCAGAGTTCTTTTTACTCTGTTCGACAAGGATTTGTCTATCTCTTCGACTATTATTCTCTTTCCGTCTTTTCAAGTTTTTTGGGAATAATGAAGAGATGCAGGAGACACTGAAGACTTGCAGGACAATGTTGTAGTAATAACGCATCCAATGAGATAATGGCTCTCATTGTCTGCTGTCACCATTCATTGATTTTCGGCAAACGGCAATGGCATCATAGAAATCCTATAATTGGAGTGAAACTGCTTTTTTTCTGGTCTATTATGAATACTATTTAGAATTGTAAAAGCTCATAACGTTATGAGTGAACAAATGTCACCTGATCTCAGACCGAAGTAACACAGACATCACTTGGAGACTGTGAGCCCAGTTCTACACACTCTGGCCGGGCTTGGGGGGGGTGGGGTGTGGGGGCGGAGAAAGCCACGGAACAGCCACCGATTTTAACACTTTTCCAAGAGTAGAAATGAAAAATGAGGGATATTGACAGACAGACAGTGGGAGAATGTAGAAGAGAGTGAGATGGTACAGGGAGACAAAGGGACACAAACAGAAATTCTCCATTCACCATGGCTGCTCATCGACATAAAGGAGAAGAAAAAGGTAATGTCGGCCAGCCTTTCACCAACTCAGGGCAACAGCAACAGCATTACAGCTGATAAAGGAATTTTGCATTTTTACAGATGACGTCTGTCAGCTAATGAGAGATTCTGGTAAGTCTGCTGTTTCGTGAAGTGAAATTGACAATTCCCCAGGCAATAAAACAATAAAAATCATAAGTAGCCTGAATCTGTGATATGAAACATTAAGTCTCTTTGTCTCCACAGATGCTGTCAGGCCTGTAGAGTTTCTCTGTCAATTTCTGTTGTTGATTCAGATTTCCAGGATTCACACTTCTTTGTTTTTTGCTAGACTGAATCCTGTTTGTGACTATACTGGATGAATTGCCAGTTCCATACAAATTCCCTGCTTTGGGAAGGTTGTCAACAAAACAAACGGTCAGAGGAAATCCCCCATTGCTACAGCGGTGAGACCACTGAGTCCTTAACAGGAGACTTCCACGGAAATATGGCGCTGTATGTTTTCTCAATGAATCCACTTTTACTTTTTTCATTTGTGATCATTTTCGCTGCACATTCAGTTCATTTCTTTCTTCCGTTTCTGTCAGCTTGGAAAAGACCTGTCCGCCCCTCTGCAGTGCGGGTCATTGGACATTCATCTTTTCGAGTCCAGGAGCTACTATTTCTTGGAGGACCTTCTGCACTGCATCTCGGGTGGGGAGGGTGCGAGGCTGTACCACTATATTCACCTGTCTTTAGATACCGGAGAAGGGTCTATCTGTTCCACACCACCAGGCTTCCTCATCGCTATTATGAATCTTGGTTATTATTACCCTTGCCATGGCACCTCATTCTTTGATAAGAGGAAACCGATATCCCGTGTCAGGCGTACCTGTAGCCGTGATGGAGACTACTCAGTGCCAGTAACTGAGTACACAAGGATCTCTGCGTAAATATTTATTGCCTTATTTATAGTCGTCCTGGTTACCAAACGGGCATGGGTGACATGTAAAGGTCAACTTAACATCCTTGGTTAAGATTACAGTCTGCTGTTGTATCCCAAAAACACCTGCCTTCACGACTCGTCCTGCCATGCAGCCCCATATTTCTATGAGTCTTCTAATCATTACTTACACTTATTTGGATCCGGTGTTGTCCGATGTCTCCTCAAGGTCAACTACACGTTTGCACCGGCTGGCGTGTATCAACGGGGCTCTTTTGGCGATCTTAACAGCTGTCTGTGTTGTAGGGAGCCCTTGGAACAGTCCCAGCCAGCTCTTCGCCTTCATGCTTTTGCTCCTGAAGTCTTTCACCACTATCCAGGCTTCAGGTTCTAGATTGTGCATCTTCCCTTCTGCTGATTGCGGTCGTGCTGCCCTTCTTTTGTTTCTGTATTTGAGACAGAAGTGTGGCGAGATTTATACTGTAACATAATATCTCGTCCTCACAGTGGTCTGTTATCTGTTTTACAATCGGTCTTGGCCAATTCCTGTATTGGGCCACCTTCCAAACAAAATCTCAAACGTCCTAATATTTCCTCTTCCTCTCCTTCATATATATTAGCACAATTGGAAATACCTTTGGCCATGTCACCTCTCGTTCCTCACAACATTTTGCCAATTTATTGTTAAGGATAGTTTTCTCTCTTTCCACTGCCCCACCACTCGCTCGGTGGTAGGCACAATGTTGCCTCACCTTTATTCCCAAGTAATCACTGATCTACTGTAGGGCAATATTTATAAATGGCTTTCCATTGTCGCTGCTTAGCCTTTCAGGGATGCCCCATCTCGGAATTATTTCAGTTAGCAAAGCCTTGGCTACTGCACTGGCATCCTGTTTAGACGTGGGAGAACTTCCACCCCTTGGTAAAACATCAACTATTCCCAGACAATGCCTTATCCCTTCGCTGGGTGTTAGTTCAATAAAATCCATCTTAAATGTTCAAAGGGTCTTTGGGATTGGGGGGTGTTCTGCCTGAATCATTTGTATTCCCCTCCCCACATTATTAGTGGCACAGATAACATATTATTCACATTATTTTTATGAGTAATGAGTAAATCCCTTTCTGTACCAGCGTGCTAAAATATTGTCATACATCCCCATTTTTGACACATGGTCCTTACCGTGTGTTATTTTGGCATAGAAAGGGAATAAAGATCGTGGTAGACAGGGTTTCCCACTGGGGCCACACCACACCCATTCCCTCATTCTGCACCCTGCCCTTGTCCATTCACGCTTCTCCTTCGATGTAGCCTGAGACTGTAACTCCGATAAGTCTGCTTTGGATTACAGATATTTGACATACACATGTCAAACTCATCACTTGGAGGCTGATTGACTGCCGTCCTTGCCGCTCAGTCTACATTTCCATTGTCTTGAGAAATTGAATCATAATTTTTCCTGTGGTCTTCCCATGTACATACAGTAATTGATTTAGGCAATCGGACCGCTTTCAGGAGGTCAGATATCAGGCCATTTTATGTGATTGCTTTCCAGTGGAGGTCAAGAAGCCTTTGTCTTTCCACAGGGATCCAAAATTATGTCCAACCCCGAATGCATATCTGTTGTCGATGTAAATATTCACTGTTCTTCCTCCGGCCAATTTACATGCCTCAATCAAGGCAATCAGCTCTGCTGCTTGCGCTGACAGCTGAGAAGGAAGTGATCCCGCTTTGACTACCTCGTGGGTAGTTGCTACAACATACCAGACACTGGCCTTTCTCTTTGCTTCTGAATGCTGACCTACCCACAATAAAATGCCATATCCAGATTCTAAATTGGTGAATCCTACAAGTCTGGGCTCGGGCTTCAAATGTCATTAATTACAGCGACACAGTCATGTGGGTCTCGGTCTCCTTCTGTGGGGAGAAGACAGGCAACATTAAGAACGTTACATCGCTTTATTGTCATGTTAGGCTTCTCCAATAGCATAGCATTGCATGGGAGCCAACATGCTTCCAACATGTGTGCTGTGTTAAATTCAACGAAGCCGTCTATGTCCCTGGATGCTACAACAGCCTTTTCAAATGCAGGCACGACACGGAAGCATTTATGCAATCCTGCCATGACGGGATCTAAGCTGAGGTGAAAAATCAGCTACTGGCCTCAATTTCCCACACATAATTCTGCATTGGCACAAATATCATGCAGGCGCGCTTCTCGTCCACTGTTTGCACAAAAGGCTTGTTTGGGTTTGGAATCCCAGTGTCGGTGTAGTTTGGAGTGCCATTTCAATTCAACAAAGGCAAAATAGTCCTCAGGGGTCACTGCAACGGACTCCAGCTCTGCAAAACTGAACCATGAACTATGTCACTTTTAGGTGCCGAAAGGTTTGCGTAATGCAGGTTAAACATTCGAAGTAGGATCACATGACCAAAAAGGATAACAATTGTTTCTTCATGTGAGGCTTTGAATTTCGCTGGTTTGCTTGAACTCTGTCTTGACCAATGGCCTTTCTTTGTTCAGATATTAAGTGACCTAAGCACTTCAACTGTTGTTCCACAAGTTGTAGTTTTGCGAGACTAGATGGCAGAGCATCGCAAGCCTACCTTTCTCACATTGTTTCTCTGTTGATGCTGCGATTAAGCATTCGTTTACATACTGCAGAAGAGCTGATCCCCCCGGTTAAAACAAGAGTCTCCAGACTCCTGTGTAGAGCCTCGTTAATTATGGTGGGGACTCACAGTAATCTTGAAAATGTCACGTGAAAGTATACTATTTGCCTTTGAATGGAAAAGTGAACCAGAATTGACTGTTGGCGTATAACGGCACACAAAACAAGGCATTTGCTAAATCCACAATAGAGAGCCATTGACATCCGGTGGAATTTGAGCCAATATAATATAGGGGTTGGGAACATTTGGGGTGTGCGGAACAACAGCGTTCTTGATAACCTGCAGATCATGAACAAACCTCCATTCCCCCGATTCACCTGGAATGTTTGCCTTTTTGAACGAAAAAAATGGGTGTTCTCACCAGTGATTATTCACGGCGGATTATCACTCCAGCCTATAAGAGAGATTCAAAGACTGGAGTAATTCCTTGCACAGCCTTGGGTTTTAACGGCTCTTTTGCTTTGCAAGGACGATACTCAGACTTCGGGGTTATTCTTAAGGATTCGTATGAGCCCCACATCGTGTTTGCCTTTTGTCCTGAAATCAGTTGGGACCCTTCTAATCTTGGGTCCGAGACATCTACCATAGGTAAACGCCAGACGACACACCTGCCGGGGATGACCTGGACTGCCCTGTCTGCCTGAGATAACCAATTTAGTTTCTTCCTGTACGTCCTTATAACTGCATTGAAGCAGATATCCACAGCGACCCTGAAGATACAATCTTTCGTTTTTTATGCCTGTCGTACCCATGGTCCCAAATTCTGACACTTGTCACTGGATGCCTTCGCCAATGATCCGTGGGGAAAAGAGCCTTCCACATCAAAAAAACAGGGTCTATTTACCGTCACAGATACTTTAAAAAGTTTAAAGTGACAGCACATCTGTGAACATTCCAATAAAATTCACACAATAACAACTGATCTGGTTTAACCAATCTCCTGAACCAATCCTTCTCTTATGATTTGTCAGGACCATCGCGGTGTATGTTTGCTGTGCAGTGCAGCATATCTCCAGCATGAAAATCGGTTTTAATGGGATTAACGTGGCTACTTGCTTCCTGGGTGAGTGAATCGCTCACGGAACCTATCGCTCTCTGACATGCATCAGGGGTCTTGATTCATATTTTCCAGCCTGCACTGTTAAATCTTCTTTTTGTATTACCTGCAAGCCCGTCGGGGTACTGCACAAATCGGACCCCAGTCTCACTATGAGATCCCGAGACATCAGATTTAAAGTACAGAATTCCGATCACAGAAATGAGAATTGGAATGTTGCCCCATGACTGATTTCGCACAATAGGGGTGCGGGAAATCTCTCTCGTGTCACGACTCCTGATGCGCCCATTAAGTTCAGGAAGCTTCCGCTCATCTTTATTTGCGTCGACTCTCTGAACTGCCTTGATTTATGAACTGAATATGTTGCCCTTGTATCTTCCAAAAAAGTAAGAGTTGCACCTTCCACATATAACATAGATGTAAGCATTGACTTATATGCACCATCGTTGTACTGATAATACAGTTCACGCTTCGCAAACTCAGTGCTCAGTATAGAGGTGGGACATGTTTCAGTGCCCATAAGGTTAGTAGTAGAGATGAGCATAAGCGAGTATTCGTTGCCCATCATAAAGCAAAGAGGTTTACCTGTAACTTTGGGGCTGCCCACCACCTCAGCCTTCCTCCATTAGTCACCCTGCTGCCCAGCCTCCAGGGCAGATTGAGGCTGTCTGGGCGTGCACTGCCTCACTCAGTGGTCCAATGCTCTGCAAACAAAGCACCCGCCAGATTTTCCTCTGCCAGCCCTTCTTTTCACGCAGCACCCCCTTCCAACGGCTGGGCGACCATTTACATCATGGTAAGCTGAGCTTTAAGTGTTTGCTTTTCCATTTTTAATTTCCGTTTTTCCTTCTCTTGGGCCAGAACGTTTTCAGCATGTAGTGCGTGGAGTTCCATCAAATTCAGGTTTCCCGTGTCCCAGGTAATACATTGGCAAGACGCCTCATGTAATGGGCGCCTGATAGCTTTTACATATTCCCTTTAAAGTACAATTCGCTTCTTCTTATCAACACTTCAAGGTCAGTGGCCTGAAACATTCGAGTTCCTTTCCAGATATGGAGTTGTTTTTTTCTAATTCCTTGGCTGTTGATATGGTAGTTTGCTGGCCTTGTAAGTCTGCTATTAGTTCGGTTTAAATATACATAGATTTTCTTTCTGTCTGCAACACTTGCCCTCTGCAAAGTCAGGCCCTTACTTTTTTTGCTTCCCTGTGCTTTTACTGGTTTGAAAAGAAATGTTAATTTTCCACTGCAATGGATATCACATTATTTTCACAGGTCGGTGCAACATCGAGGGCCGAAGTGCCTGTACTGCACTGTAACGTTCTATGTTGTAAGATACATTTCCTGCTGGTTTCCGATGTCTCTCCTCACTGTGGAAACTTCCAGACACATCTTCCAGTGATTTGTCTGCACTTCATTCAATCCAGAAAACTGTCATTCCTGCTGAGAATGTGATCTCTCTACAATGGAGAGAGGAGAACAGAGTCGGTGACAAAGCTGAGATCACTTTAGTTCTGTCCAGAATCAACAAAAATTACCCCAGTCTTCCAGTGTCCTGCCACTTTAAGATTGCATTGTGTACCCAAGCCATCATACCAGTCTCTGGTCCGCTGCAGTTCTTCTTCAAGGCACAGCGCAAGCTGGAAGATCGGGCAACTCATTTTCTACTGAAAGACCATGCAGATTTCAGGACCCAACATCGAGTTCAATCATTTTGGATCCTGTCCGCGCTCTTCCACATTTTTCACCCACCCATACATCCCATCAGTTCCGAACACGAATCATTGAACTCGAAGCTTTCACTGTCCTTTCTCATCATAGATGGACAAGAGCTGCTGATTTTGTTCAGACATTTTGGCATTTCTTCAAAGAGCATTTCTTTTTCCGATGTAATCGCAAGACCGCAGGAACCGTCTGATTGCAGGAGGAGAAGTTCACAGGAGATGAAAATAATGCCAAGGGCTGGACCATTCCCATTGTGAAGGTAGATGAGCTAAGCTGGGGCTGTGTAACTAAGCACAGAGAAGGCTGAGTGAGAAACTGATTAACGTGCACATATTATGAAGAGGATAGATATGTATGACAGGAATAAGGCTTTTCGGGAAGAAATAATAACCAGTGACATAGATGAAAAGCAGGAGAAAATCGATTTAGAGGAGATTTAGGAAGAACGCTTTCACCCATAGAGTGTTGTTCATCTGGAATTTCTTATTTGAACGTGCGGTAATGCTAAGTGTTATGAGGACATTTCAGCGGTATGTAGCCGAACACTTAAAGATCCAGAGCACACGTGGATAAGGACCAGATACTGGAAAGTGTGACGAGGTCAGACAGAAGTGAGATGGGTGTCCCAAACGAAATGGTTCTAAGGCAAACTATTGTGCTGAAAACTGGGTGAGGCCGCGACTCTGTAGTGCAATGGAAAGCGCGTTGACTTTCTAAGCCTTTCTTAAGACTGCCCTTCAAAAGTTGTGCATGCAACTCTCATCAGAGTCGAGTTTTAGTTTATGGTTTGAAAGGTGTTCAGACCAGACTCGGCTGCTCATCTGCAAAACCTATAACACTCATGCAGAAACCCAACTGTCTCGAAATGCAACATTTTCTTCACAGCGATGAATAACCTCGATGTCTATTTATGGTAGAGATCGATAAATATGTGTTAGCCACTTGGCAACACGATGATATGGATACGCTGGAAAAAGTCATAAAAGTGCTGTGTGAGGTATGATGGTACAGAATGGCGTGACAGGGCAGGAGCGGTGTTAAGAATGACCTACTTCTGCTCCTTTCTGCTTGAGTCTTTTCTGGCCCAGGTTTTTAAACAATCACAATGAGAACAATGTGAATCTACACCAATTAATATTTTCTGTCTCACCTCCACTTCGCTACCCTCCAAGCTGGAATAGATAGCTCCTGTTTCAGCTTTAGGTCAGACAGTGGAGGATTCTCACAAGTTCTCTGTCAGGTTGAACATGCCTTCATATAGGTTTCCAAGTGGACACATGGAGCAAGCGATTACATGGATTCTGGGGATTGAAGGACAGATGTCCCTCTTGCGGGGCTACAATTCTGGCCAAGGTAATGAACGTGAATTTCTGACATTTTGAAACTTACTCTGGATTGTTGCGACTTTACTAATTAAACTAAAATTCAATTTGCCCTTGCAAAACATGATTACTTTTTCACTATTTATCTAAAAAAACTATGCCACGAGCCCTTGGATGTAGTAATGCAGAAGATTGTTGACGTTGGGTACAGTGTGGGTCATTGTGCCGTATGAACATTCCAAAGGATGCTGGTGAACTACCATTGAATCGAAATTCAGACAAATTAATACCGATAGAAGGAAAATCCCAGCACAGTAGCGACATAACATTGCCTGTGATCAACGCAGGAAGCCATGGTAAACGAACACAGAATTCAATTATGCCTATTTTCACCACATTTTACGATTCATGTTCCTGAACCTGATGCTCCATAATCGATGATCCATCATCAGTATAACCTCCTCTGCGTTATGTTTCATTTCAGAACTTCAGCAAAAAAGGAGTAATTGGTTTGAGGGGCCCAGTGGTAAGATCAGTAGCCATTGGTCATCAGGACACAACAGCTCCAGTGGCGCAATTCGTCAGTTTGATGTCATTGCACGACAGACTGGAAGTGCGTAAGGTGCCAAAGTTGCACATTCGATTCTCGCCAGGTGTTGGTTTTACTGATAGTGACCAGAGATGATTGCAACTTCAAGCTGAAGAACAGTTCAAACACCGAATATTACACCGCAATAAAGTTCATTTTGGCCCTAACGTTGCATCGACCTGTGATACCAATCTGACTAGTATTTTACCATCATAATCCGCAAGTTTATACAATGACCATTTCATTGCCCTGAAAGTTGTTGAGTCTACGAGTGTTGAAGGCAAGGCGTTCAGCACCCTTTCTACTCACTGATACAGGAACCTACCTCGGTATCTATCACCCTCAATTTACATCGATGTGCCCTTGTGCCAAAATTACCATTTGAAGAAAAATGCCTTCACTGTCCACCTTATAGCAACCTCTGATCATCTTCTATGTCTCTCTAAATTCACCCCTCAAACTTCTTGTCGCAATCAAAAACCGCCTCAAGTCCCTCAACCTTTCCTCGTAAGACCATCTGCCCATAGAAGGCAACATTTTAGAAAACGTCCTTTGCACCCTTTCCAATGCTTTCACATCCATCGTATAATGTGGCGACCAGAAATGCACGCAATTCTATGAGTGTGGCCACCCCAGTTAATTTCTGGAGCTGCAAAGTGATAATTTCACTCTGAAACTGAATCACTCTCCCAAGAAAAACTAACACACCGTACTCCTTGCAAACAAACCTGTCAACGTGGGTGGTAACTTTCCGAGTTTTATAGAAATGGGCACCGAGATCGCTCGGCATATCTACACTTACAAGAATTTAACAATTAGCCAAGAACTCTTTATTCTTGTTGCTCCTTCCGAAGTAAATTATCTCACACTTTTCCACATTAAACTCCATTTGCCACGTCTGAGGTCAGCTCTGCAGATTATCCATGTCCCTCTGAAACCGTCAGCAGATATTGGCACTATTGACAATATCGTCGATCTTAATGTCTTCTGTAAATTTATGAATCCATAAGTCCATGCCCTAATCCAGGTCATTTATAAAAATGACAAACAACAGCGGACACAAAAAGGAACCTTGTAGTACACCATCAGTTACTGAACTCTAGGATTATCATTTCCAATGAACTGCCACACTCTGTCTTCTTTCAGCGAGCCAATTTCTGATCAAAACCGCTAAACCATCCTCAATCCCATAACTCTGTATTTCATGCAACAGCCGACAGTGCCTTACTGAAAACCATATCCACCACATCAACCACTTTACTCTCATCCACCTGTTTGCTCACCTTCTCAAAGACCTCAATAAGGTTTGGGAGGCACAACATGCTATTCATAAAATCGTACTCATTATCCCGAATCAACTTCTTCCTTTTCGATTATCATAAATCCTATCTCTCATAATCGGTTCCAAAAAGTTAGCTGCAAGAAAGCTAAGGTTCACTATTCTATGATTACGACCATTGTCTCTACTCCACTTCGTGAAGAAGGGGACAATATTTGCTAAACTCGGGTCTTATGGCACTAATGACATAAACACTGACGAAATAAAGCTTACAGTCAAAAGTTCTGCAATCTCCTCCCACGATTCGCAGAAAGTCCTCGGATACATCCCATCAAGTCCAGGGGACAAACCTATTTTTAGACTTTCATGAATTGCTAACAACTCCTCTTTATGAATACCAATTTAGTTCATTCTAATAGGTTCAATCTCAATACTCTCTTCGACAACATTGTCTTTTTCATTTTTGATATGATAAAAAATACATTCAGCGTCTCTGCTTTCCTTGGACTCCACTGACAACTTCGTACATCTGTTCTTGACAGGCCATAATCATATGCTAGACATTCTTTTATTCTTGAACAATCAATTGAAAGCTTCAGGATTGTTCCTGCCAGACAAAGACTTCTCCTGCCTCCTGTTCGCTCGAAGTAGCTCTCTCTTTAGGCCCTTCCTGGTTAGCTTTTAATTCCCAAGCGTCCTACCTCAGCCCTCAAATCTCATGTTTTCATACGCCTCCTTCTCCTTCTTCTCAAGAGATTCAACTTCTTCAGTAAACCCAGCTCCCTGTGTCGACCTCATATTTCCTGCATGACGCATACATACTTACCAAGGACATGCAGTAGCTTTTCCCTGAACAAGCTCCATATTTCAGGTGTGCACAACCCTTGAAGTTACTTTCCACATGCGGTGCATCTTAACTCTTGCCTAATCGCATCATAATGGCCTTTCTCCCCGCGATACCTCATGCTCTGCAATAAATACCTATGCCTATACATCACCAAATAAACAGAACCGAATTGTGGTCACTATCAATAAAGTGCTCACATACCTCCAAAGAGAACTGCTGGCTGAGTTCATTACCCATAAGCAAATCCATTGTGGCTTTGCGTCTTGTTGACCTGTCTACATGCTGAGTCAGGAAACCCTCCTGCACACATTGGACAAAAACTGACCGATCCGAGGTGCTGAACCGATAACATTTCCAATCAATATTTGGAAAGTTAAAGCTCCCCATAACAACTGCCCTGTCACTTTTGTTCCTATCCAGAATCATCTTTGCAATCTTTTCCTCCATAAATCTAGAACATTTTTGTGGTGATCTTTCCATTCCTGATTCTAATTTCATTACATTCTACCTCAGCAGATTCAGTCGCGTCCTCACTAATATCCCTTTTGCTACCATAATACTGTCCTTGACGAATAATGCCACATCTCCCCCTCTGAAACGACCCTCCTGTTCTGACTGAAAAATCGAAACTGTGGTACCAGGAACAACCATTCTCTTCAGTCCTCCGTTCATGTCTCTGAAATGGCCACAACATCGAAGTCCCAGGTAACAACGCATGACAACTACCTTATCCCAGATGCTTCTGGCGTTGAAGCAAACACACTTCAAGCCACCTTCATCCTTGCCAGTACACTCCTGTAAACCTGAAACGCTATTTATGACAAAACCACTCACAGCCACCTGCAAACTGGAGGTACAATTCAGCTTCCCACTCTGTGGCTGAAATCGTTCAAACCCTCATGAAGAGCTTTGGCATATTATCCCCTCAGGGTATTGGGAGACAACACACCAATCATGAGTCTGCCCGATGTCCACAGAATCTCAATCTGTTCCCGTCGATATTGAGTCCCATTAACAAATGCTCTCCTCCTCTCTCCCCCAACCTTCTGAGAAAAAGGGCAAACTCTGTTCCAAACACCTATACCCAATGGCTTTCCCCTCGGAAGTCATCCCACCCAAAAATAACAAATATGGTATACATATTACTTAGGGGCACGGCCACAGCAGATGCCTGCACTGTCTGCCTGTTAGCGTTTCGGTTCCCGACTGTATCCCATCTATCTATTTCTTGTACCTGAAGTGTTACTGCCTCCCTATAACTTCGCTTAATTCCACTCAGACTCCAAATGATCTGACATCAAGCTACAGTTCCCAAACGCAGTTGCCGAGGAGAAGTAGTTAGGTGCACTTCCCGCAGATGTGGATATCTGGGACTTTATTGAAGACCCTTACCTCTCACATTCTACAGAAAGAAATTTCAACTGTCCGGCAATCCATTCCTAATATTGTCCACATACACGCACTCACATACACATATATGCGAACATATATACATGTATATAAAAATGTGTGTGCACTTGCATGAATGAATGCGCACATATATATTTAAAAGTTGGAAAAGGAAGTTGATTGAAACGGCATTTGTTTTTAAAAAAATATTTTGTGGAGTGTTCTGTCCTTGGGAAATACCTCAGTTACTTACAACCAGCAGATATACTCCCTGAGTGAATATCCATCTCTCAATAGAGATACAGAGGTGACGTTTGAAGATGTTGACGTTTCTAATATCGCTGATCCTGTGCTGTGTTAAATTCTGGAAAGGACGTTCATTTGGTTCATGTTACTTATTTTGTTGCAACCTCGCACAGGCCATAAAACAATCCAAAAATTATTAGATTTATCTCCTTGGACAATGTTGTCGGCAAAACTGGAACTGAAATGATAAAGATGTTTGAAGTACTGCTTTAAAGATTATAGGATTCAAACAGGAACATTTTTCGAGTCTTGTCACTGGAAAGTGTGTGGGAGATGGGTGAGCAGCAAATGGTCTCACTCCCTTCTCTGTGATTGCAGCCAAATGTCCAAGGCAATAGATGAAAGAAATGTTGCATTCCATCGACAGGCGAGTTCCCACTCACTATAGTATAATTTTGCTTTGATTGTCGCCATCATATAAAGGGTTAGGTGAGTGGGGAGATCGGGATTCTGATGGTAAACTGAGACATTGCGATAATTAATCCCACACTGTTGGCATCACTTTATATCATAAACCAATTATGCAGCGGACTGAGCTTACCGACTTCCCTTTAATGCTGAGCTAACAGAAACAGTTCTTTTACAATTTATGAATTTCACGTAGAACAAGCTGCTAAACCTTTCTTCACAACCAGCACTTTCTACACTTAGTCGTACTCAGTTGGAGGTGATATGTGGTATATTTCCAATTAACGTTAACCAATTAGAAATTGTGCACCTAACGCTGACCCGACCCGGCCGACCAGACTCCATGTCTTGGTGAAATTCACTCATTATGTTTCTGCACGCACTTTTACAAATACTTTAGAATCAGCTTCTGACACATTTTTCCTGAAAAATAATCATTTTCGATGTCAATTGCTGTAGAATTAAAAAAAAGTGCTCCAAACGTTTCCTTATCATTCATCGCTGGTTTTGAAGTTCGAAAGTTTAGTTATAGATCCATCTGAATGAAGGATTTTCCCTCCTGTTTACTCTCAGCAAATTCACATCATCAGGGAAACTTCCACATGGACGCAACTCAGTTTTACCTGGTTTCACGCCACATGATCTATTCATCTGTTCCACCATCCCATGAAACCCCGCCTTGTCTTTTCTAATGGCGTTATGCCCCAGTATTTCGTTGTCTTCCTTTCCATTCTTTTTTGTTTCTCAGTAGACGCTGTCCATTCTTTCTAACGTCTTTTGATTCCAGTCATCGGCATCCATGTCTTTTATCATCTCTTTTGTATCCCATGGAAGTCCATCTTGAGAAAGAATGCTGTTCCGATGCAACACATGAAAACCCGCTCGAATGGTGTATATACTGTCTTTACCAGTATAGGGAAGATGGGAGCTAGTTCAGTCACAGGTCAATCGGTTGGTTGTCACACAATGGATCAACCACTGACTGGGAAATGACTGTTTTTCTTCACTTTTCTCCCCTCTCTGAACATGTGCTAAAACAACACAGTAAGGTATCATAGAATGCCGACAGTTAAGAAACTGGCCATTTGATGCAACAAATTCACACCGATCCTCCAGGGATTAACCCCCACAGAACAATTCCTTACCCTATTACTCTTCATTCGTTCCTGAATAAGGCACCTTACTGACAGTCGACCCATTTGGATTCATGCCATGTCTCAGGCTCTGTGAGGCCGCAGTGCGAACCATTGAGACACCTTGCGGCCCTGCAGCAATATTTCAAGGCAATTGTGGAAGCGTGTAAAATGCGTTTCCTGTCAAAGATGCTCCGCTTTTGTTGTTGTCCTTATCAGGAGCAATATTCCTGATTCCCTGACCAGGCAATGAAACCAAACCACAGCGGTGATAGTGCTGAATTGTAACCACGAGCTGACATTTAGGACGGCAGGTGCAATTGCATCTTCTCTTAACAGCATAGTTTTTTCCTGCGATGAGACATTTCTTCCAAAATACTATTCGTGACACCGAGCTTTTACAGCACAGAATAATGCATTATATGTCAATACCAGTCCATCAAACATCCATCCATTCTCATTTCCAGCTTCCAGTAGCCCGCAGCCTGACTTCTGAAGTGTTCATCTTAAAGAGACGTTCCCTGCAAAGGTTTAATCTCAAATGAAGAAGCGAATGAGACTGAAGTCAGATACCATTAAATTTGATCATGAGCTGCGGGAGAACTGAACCGCATTTTCAACCAAAGAGGGAAGTATACAGACACATCTTGTGAGAATGACAAAGGCCTTAGGAGAGGCCAATATTCAGAAAATGAGGAATTGAACTGTTTGCCTCTTCTTTCTTCACTTCGGGCTTTAAAACCCGATTCTGTTTGCATAAGCAAAGGGGTAAACAGGCAGGCGACTGTCCTTCGAGGACTGGCACAGTCGTGAATAATTGGTACATGCTAATTGTTGAATTCTCCACCTGTTGAGGTAGCCTGGCTGGCCGTGCTCTTCCAGCCTCCTACTTGTTTCATTTGGATTCCAGCAGATTCCTGCCTCGACATAAGGAATTGAAGCATTCAACCGCTTCGCTGTATGTTTTCCTCCCTCACTATTTCACCGTTCCTTTACTGTTTCGACTGAATCACGTTGTTCTTCCGGTTAAACGAGAGTATTCTTGGCATCAGAAGCTTGTCGTCCTTGTGTTCCTCGAAGTAGAAACACAGAGGGGGATTTCGAAAGTCAAGCAGATGAGGCCTGGTCCGTGGGGAAAATCACTTCACGATGTTCCCTCAGAAATAATTCCAAGCAGCACGGAAAATGCTTCCGTGAATGTTTGTGGCAACAGTTGTAAACAAATTCATCAAGGCCCAAGCGAGATTCGAATACACGACCAATGGTTGATAAGACCTCTGAGCTATGGAGCCACCGGCAAGGAAAGCGTTTTTTCTGACTAACAGAAAATGATGAACTCTAGCACAGCAAATTCCGTCGTCCGAGGTTCGTGATGCAAGCTTCGTTTTCTGTTTTAAAACACAACTGGAAACCCATTTCTTTGATCACTTGTTTGATATAACACTTTGTCAGCTTCCCAATATCTCATAATGTGACTGGGATCAAAATTTGTTTAAACTCCCTCCTTTGGAACAGCTTTGAAGTTTCCATTATGTGAAAGGCACGAAGTAGTATTGATAGCAATTAATTGCCCTTCATTTCCACAAAGATTACAGTTTTTTCTTCTTCCGTAGTTGATTAATTCGTTCCTATAGCATTGTGCGATTTACGTCGTGAAGAGATTTCACAATTTATGACCTTGGTTGATGAAGTTGAGGCACCAAACGTGGAACAGTTCAAATCGAACATACTCTGGAGATTGGATTTCCTGGCTCTGCAGGTGTCTGAGAGTGCGTTTTAAAACAAAATCTTGGGTGTCGTATTCACTGGCTGGGTTGGCATTTATTGAACAATACTAATTGCTCTTGAGTGGGCTGGAGGACATTACAGTGATAGACAGAGCGAAGACAGTCAAGAGATTTGCAGAAATGATAAAAACATTGGTATTTAGCTGCCCGGTAATGGGTGAACAGCCCTTTTCGTTAATACTCCCACGCGCAGCAGAGTTGTTGAAAGATCACAGGACTACATCTTTGGATGAATAACCCGCAATCCCCGCCCTTCCAGCATGTGGGAGCCCGTGTGGAAAGATAAAGCGGCGAAGGTCGCAGTTCACGTTTGGGAAAATGTGCAGTGGTAACAATATGATTCAGGTAAGGAACAATGAAACACTGAACAGAACGCAAATACACTCTTGAATGGAGGCAGAGGGAGTTAGGCCAGAGCAGAGGGGGAATTTGAGAGGATGGATGGAAGTGTGTTACCACCGTTTAATCCAAATGAATGGATGAGAGTTTGAGCTGCAGAAGAGCGGAGACATGGAAGAGTTAATGATGTTAATGAGGTGTAAGTAGGCTGACATGGTGATGATGGCGATATGTGGTTGAAAGCACAAAACACGGTGAAGGATGTCACTATGGTTATGGCATGACTCGTTCAGACTCAGACAGTTGCGAGGGAGAAGATTGAGTCAGTGACGAGGCATTTTCTACTCGCACATGGTCAATGATGCTTTCCAGCTCATCTCATCCATTTGCCGCAACTCCACTCTCAAAACGCATCCCTCCAACAAGGACAGAGCTCCCTTATTCATCACTTTAAATTCCAGCAAACTCCGCAGACATCATGTCATTCTCTGACATTTCCACCACCTGAAAATGAACCCCACCAGCTAAGATGTGTTTCCCTCCCCACCCCTATCCGCTTTCTATAAAGATCATTCCCTCTACGACTCCCTTGTCAAGTGAACGCCCCTCGCCAAACCACCCTCCCCTCCCGCCCCATTCTCATTCCAACACGGGATTTACAAAACATCCACCCACACCTCCACTCTGTCGCAGGCCCCAAAGGAGCGTTCCACATCCATTAGAATTTTACCTGCACTTCCACACATGTCATTGAATGTATCCATTGCTCCTGATGCAGTCTACCTATATTGCGGAAACAGGATACATAATAACAGTTCGCTTCAGAAAACACCCCCGGGACACCCTTAACAAACAACATCACTGACCCGTGGCCGAACACTTCAACTATCCCTCCCAATCAGCCAAGTTCATGCAGGTCCTGGGCTTCCATCGCTCTCATGAACTGTCCTATGTATCAATCTTCCTTCCCACCTATCCGCTCCGCACTGCTCTGCGACCAATCACCACTACACCCACCTCCATCCACCTATCACACTCTCAGTTACCTTGTCTCAGCCCCATCCACTCCAATTTGTCTCTCTACCCCCTCGGTTTACAAGCTTATTTCCCGATGATATCTCTTGCCCGATTCTCCTACTCCTTGAATGCTGCCTGCCCTGCTGTGCTTTTCCAGCAGCACACTTTCGACTCAGGAGCGAGTCAGTGGATTTTGATTTCGGGACTGAAGACAGAGGCCGCAGCTTTGCCATGATGCAATTCTAAGAAATGTCTGCTCCAACAGAACTGCATGTCAGACAAGGCAGGAGAGCGTTTGACCTGGAAGGAACAGGGAGGTGATCGTGTTTATATCCACCTGCAGATCTATTTGTTCTCTGTGGTGGATGCTGTGTGCATGAAAGATTCTGACGAAATACTGGTCACATTCTAAGTGTCGAAAATTCCTCACCCTCAGACCATATCTTAGAAAGTATCCAGAGTCTTGTGAAAGTTGCTTTCCCACTCTCATTTTTGGATAACATCAATTTTGCAGGATATTCGAAGGGGAAGATTTACAAACCAATCTCTCCGCCGTGATCTGATAAAGTCGCACATTTTTTCACAAGTAGAACTTGATCAGAGAGAGAACATGAAAGGGAAAAAAAAACCCTCTGGTTGCAGTGAGAGAGAAATCGTTCTCTTATTGTGTGTGTGGACAATGGTTCTACCCATCATCAGAGCTCACAAACCACAAATGCAGTCATACTAAGGAAAGTTTATGGAAATGTGTGTATTCATTTCCTTGTCTGAGCTGAATTCCCACGGAGGCAAAGATTCCAGGAAAAAGCGATTCACCTGCAAAGAGTGTGGAAAGGGATTCACTCTGTCTCTGACCTGCTGCAGCACCTGCTCGTTCAAAATGAGGAGAAACCATTTCAAAGTCTGGACTGCCGAAAATGCTTTAAAACGTCTATCACAACGCTCATACTAATTAGAAACCTTTCATCTCGCCAGACTTTGGAAATGTTATCAAACCTCTGTGTGCTTCATCTCTGAGAAATATGCTCACATGAATGAGAGACCTTCTAAGAATTCTGGAGACGTGCCGTCTGATCTATGTGCTCACCCGGGAGGAGAGACATCTTCGTTTCCAAATCGATGGGACCTGCTGTAAAAGTCCGAGTGACCGGATGGCTCATCACCTTTCTCACAGTATTAACGTGTTTTTCTAAATGCCCTGACTGCAGGAAGTGCTGCATAAGTTCCTGGAGACGAACGTGTCATTAACGTGTTCACACTGTGGAAAGACATTATTCACTCTAAAAGTTCCAGGTGGCAGTTTATCATTAACGTCTTCACATTGAAGAGAGACCTATCAAATGTATAGTCCGTGAGATGTGCTTAACAGTCTCTGTAGAACTGATGTCCCTTCGACATTTTCACAATGTGGGAGACGTTTCAAATGCAGTTATTCTAGGAATAGGCTCAAGCGTTCATCTCAACTCTCAGTACACCAGCAAGTTTGCAGTGGGCAGAAAGCATTTAATTGCTCCATGTGAGAAACACATTTAGCTCACTCATCGACCCTGCTGAGACAAAAGAGGGATCCCACTAAGGGAAATAATTCACTCACTCATCGACCCCGCTCAACTGCGATTTAACCTTGTTGTTCATCATATTCAGATCTGTAAGCAAAGTTTTGATGTTCTGGATAAAAATCAAATAAATCATCTTTGTATTAAATTCATTGTCAAATGTCATTGGAAGGATGGGTTTACCGAGTATTTGAAGCATCAGCACAGGTTCTCAGGGGAAAGTAATTTCTGAAAAATATATTAGACATCTGTGAGGAGATAATGAGCAAGTCAGACGAAGTCGACCCTGTGGAGGTGACCAGCTGGAATTTCCAAAAGGCTTTTGGCGAGGTGCAGTATGATGAACTGCTCAATAATCGGCAACTTCTACTTTAGACGACGGTGTGTTTGCAGTTTCCACATCCTCTCCGTTTCTGCCTGAATTTCCTCCCCAGACGAAAGATGTGTCGGTGACCTTCTTTGGCCATGTGGAATGCAGAGTTACAGGAATTGGGTAGAGGTGTGAGTTTGGGTGTGATGTCCGTTGCAGGATTAAAGGAATCTTCCTGGGCAGAATGGCCTGTTTCCACATTGCAGGTATTTTATTAAGACAAGGTTGATCGCAAGGATTAAGGCTTTCGTCATATGAATTTCTTTTTTTAAAAAAAGGTCACAATTTCCATATAAACATATGATTTCAATTGAATCTGTTGAATGATATAAGGAGGGGATGGGCATTCTTAAAGAGGAATAATAAAGGACAAGCGAGAATGTCAGATCACCTTAGCACGTAAAGTTAAGGATATAATCTAAAGAGATTCCACAAGTACATTAAGAACTAGAGACGAAATAGGACCACTTTAAGTTGAAAGAGCTCACTTCTGTTTTTAACCACAGCAGATGGAGAGATATATAATGTTCACTTCGTGGAGAACGAAATGAACCCTACAACGAAATATTGATGTTTATAAAGTCGTTTCCATTGTAAAGGGCAAGTGCTGGAGGACTTGGAAAATATGAAGAAGGATATTTCTCTGGGATTTGATCTCATGTATCCCAGAAATTTGAGGCACGTTAGGGAATTAAACTGTTGGGCCTTTCATAGAAATAATTGTGTAAGCTATTACTATGAATGAGGCGCCAAAAAAAATGGGGAGTTGCTAATTTTGTGCTTTTGTGAAGAAAGGGTTACATGGAGAATCCTGGGAACGACAGACCTGTGTTTCTGACGGTGGTCTTATGTAAGTTGTTGGATGCAATTCTAAACGATTAGATTTAAATGCATTTGGAGATACAAGGAATAAATAGGAATAACCAGAATATTTTTGCGCGAGGGAAGTTGTATCTCACAAACATGACTGAGTTTTCGAGGGCATAATTAATATGATTGATCCGGAAAAGTGGTAGATATTGCTCACTTGAACTTTAATAAAACCTTTTCCAAGGTTCCACATGTTTGCCTGATTCAAAAAGTGAGATCACAGAGAGTTTGAGGAGATTTCCAATTCGATATAAAATTAGATTAACAGCAGGAAGCTGGGAATAGCCGTGGAAAGTAGCTTTCAGACTGGAGAACTATTACCCATGGTGTCCCACAAAGATCGATGCTTAGCCCACATTCATTTATTAAAAATTAAATAAATGATTTAGGTGAGAAGATAAAAAGTGTCGTAAGTAATTTGCAAAATTTGTCGGAAAAGCAACAATAAAAAGGTGATGGAAGATTGTGAAGAGATTTTCTCGTCAGGTCAATTCCTCTCTCTGTCCTCGAGTTTTTAAAGCGTGGGGGAGTGGGGCTGGGGCGGGACAGTGAAGGGCCATCAGTCCATCGTACAGACCAGGTTATCAGACGGCCATCTATTCTCGTCCCAGTTTGCAGCATTTGCCCCATAACATTGAGTGTTCTGACTTTCCAGGGAAAATGTCAATGAGATTCGCTCTGTGAGCTTAACTGACACAACAATGGTACTGACGGTTGACTGGGTTGCAACACCTTTGAGGAAAGTATTCTCATGTTCAAACACAGAGGCAGACACGCCGGCACATTCCTCGACAGTGACAAAGTCCTCATCATTTTACGCAATCCATGCGCTTTACGTCCGCAAGTTTCTCTGGTGAAAGGCGGTTTTAAGTGGAATACAAGCCATTTCTCAAAAAATGCGAACCGTTGCTGTGAGCTGCGATATGAAGAGATTACTGAGCTGAAATTGTCCCACACGCTTCGCATGTGCAACTTTCAGTAACACAAATCCCACCAAATCAAGGCACCTTGATCCTGGGATCTGACAGGATAGCACCCAGCAAATATTCCTCACTAAAACTACTGACACATGGCAAACTGAAGACACTTTCACTTCTCGTCTCGTCTCGTTCTGTTTCTGTCCCTGTCACACCTCCAGATTCCTCTTCATGTCTAGTCCCGAGATCAATGAGCTCTTTGATACAAATACAGACACATTGAGAAAGTGATCTTTATTTCAAAAGCAGAATCAGGGAATGTAAGCTGCGAGGGCTTGCTCACGGCAGGGCAATAAGGCACCACGGATTCATGTCCTGATTATCGTATAGACTGATTCCACCAATGGGCACCGTACCGGTTATTACCAATTAAAATCTTCCAATGAATACCGTGACTGACAGAAAGTAGCTTCGACCCCTTCCTCGCCGAGGGGCATTTTGCAAACAATGTCCTGTTCCTTCACAAACTGAGATTTTCTCAGCTGGCCATGGATGCGTCGAGCGCAGAAAATGCCCTTTGGCCCACTAAGTCTGCACATTCCAATACAATACCCTGAATTGTACTTATCTCATTTGGCAGCACTTTGCTCAAAGGCTCAAACGAATTCAGGATTGTAAGTGTTCGACTATATGGGTCTTTCATGCTTTGGAGGTTTCTGCCTTTTCAATCATGACAGGCGGTTGGTTGCAGTTTCCCAAGCTTCCTTATCTGGGTTATATGCATTTTACTTCATCCTGCGATTTGAATTTCAAACAAAAAAGCAGAGAACAAACACACTTCTAGTTCACTCTCGACTCTCAATTACAGTCAGCAAAATGCTTAACTGCATGAGGAACTCACAGTAGATTTAACGCCCATCGCCTCAATCACTTGTCTACACCTGCAGAAGTACGTTACTAAACTGGTTTCAAGTTCTCCCTTCCTGTGGAGCTGAGGAACAGGCAATCATTGTTAGGTTTGTTTGAATTGAACCACCACAGCTTCGACAGGGTAAAATATCAAGATATGTTTGGTCTGTGTAATCAATCTCGATATTTCAAATTATTATTCATTTAGAAGCAAAGACAGAGATTGCAAGGTAAACTAAGCATGTCTAGCAGCATCTGGAGATAGAGAAACAGAGACAACGATTCAGAGCTTCTTCAGGAGTTTCTCAGAACTCTGTTTTTCTCACAGGGTCTTCCATTCCTGCCGAGTTCCTTGACCAGTTTTTGTTTTTGTCAGAGATTCCCAGCATCCACAGCACTTTCCTAGCCATTAAACAATAAAGAAGCAGATTTGTCGTTCCTCACTGGATAGGTTTTCCAATTGGGAGCATATTCCAGAACCTACTAAAGGATTCGGATGGATAAAAACAGCGACCGCTCCATGTGTGGCAACACCCTATCGGTTAACAGCCGAACGAGAGAATTAATTGCTCCACAGAGACTGGGGAGTTCCTTGTCGCAAGCCCCTTGCAGGATCTCATAGAGAAGACTGTTAGCGAATTCAAGAATTCGCCTGACCTTCAGAGAATGACAATTGCCCTCGATTGGATTGACGTTTCCAAAATGAATCCTGGGGCATTCGTTGTGGAAAATGGGAACAGTCTGATCCCACGCCTTGCCGACACAGTCATGTCACCAGGAACCAGCTCTCCTAAAACCGGACCTACTCCCTTCGTGCCTCATGACGAACATATTCCTGACCACGGTAAAACCCGGGAACTGTGCAGCTGAAGAAAAAAGGATGGTGTGATTGTCGCTCCCTTCCTGGGTCATAGGAGAACAGCACCTGTTCGTGAAGAGCCGAAAGCACTGACTAACATCGCCACATAGACTGATGAGCCAACGGCGTCAATGATCTCCGAATCCAAGCTTTAGTCTGCTCGTCCCCCATTGAAAATACTCCTTAATTAGCTTTACCTTTTGAAAATAAATCTTTGGAAATTCATTCTGAAGACATGGGAATATTCTGCTCCCACCCTCTGAAGACATAAACATGACTCCAGGAACCAGTTCTCCTCCAACCGGGACCGTGACTCTTCCAGCCTTTCAGTGTCTTGTCTGTGACCGTGTTTTCTCATTGTCCCGGAGCTGAAATGAGATTTGACATCCTGACGTGCAGGAACGAGAATCTTTTCAATGTCACAGATCAGTTCAAGTCCGGAGAGCATCAGCGTGAAAGCACTGGCCTCCGTAAGCACGGAAAGATGTCTAAACTGTCTCTGCACAGTCGAACAGTTCATTGTTCATTCGCCTCTGGATCCGCTTCCCAAGGAATATATAAAGATTAACAAATCTCGAGACTAGGATTTCTGCTTTGCTTCTTGACAGTTTCGCCACCTGCCAATTGGCAAAATTTATCAAGAATCCCTTCACAACCCTCTTCTTTGCACTATGTCCAGAGATAAATGAATCTCACTTTGTGGAGAGACTCCCGACTCTGGGAATGTTTTGTTTGGAGCAAAGAAGTTTAATGGGAGATTTCTTGGGAATGTTTACAATGATGTGGGCGGAAGTGGTGTGGATAGGCCGTTGATGGTCAGAGGGAACTGCTTCCCCTGACCAGGGCAACTGACCAAAGGACGAGGAGTGAAGACGTTTAAGGGAAAACAAAACTTGTATCAAATAAACTCAGTGAAACCTACATATACACCATGTGTTTGTTATTATATGTGGATAGAGGAACAGAGCAAACGTTTTGAGTCAGATCCGTTTCTCGTTCAGAACACAAGTTTCCTGCATGTCAACAATTGAGCAGACCTGAGAAAATGTCGAGTTGTTGAGACAGGTTTTCTGGAGTTGCAGGGATAACTCATCCAAAAGGAAATCATTTAAAATCAACAGTGAGGGAAACATGTTCTGTATTGATGAGAGATAGAGTGGATGGGAAAGATCCATCTCCATAAGCAGAGAGATTAACAACACGGCAATGGTCGAGTAACAAAGATGTTCTTGTATTTTTACAGCGCCTTTCAGCACCACTTCAGTCACAGACACTGAAGTAACTTTGAAGTAGATGTGTCATTGTCAAAACTAAAGTGCTAATCAGGGCAGTATGTTCAACCAGAGGTCAAAAAAGACCACTCGGAACTGGCCGTGGAGACGCAGGTGAGATTATGATTTACTTTAAGCATTTGTTCCTCTCTGGTTTATATCCAGAATAGTGCAGGAACGGAGGTTCTCATCTCAGGGGAAGGTGTTACCCACAAAGACACAGATGAGGAGGATGTTCTCACGTTCAGAGGGTAGCAAGCATGTAGAAGTATTTACAGCAGATGTCTGGCAAGACTCAGTATATTTAAGCCTTCAATTATCTCTCTATTAATAGAATGGAGCAAGTGGTAGAGTGAAATGTGCACAAATGTGCTGACAATTCACACTCGTGGGAGCGCATATTATGTTGAGAACGTGGCATTTCGCACAGGCATATAGATAGGTTGAATGAATGGGGAATAACTTGTCAGATACAGTTTCATGTCGGCATTATGAGGTCATGCACTTTGGTCAGAGAAGTCAAAAGAAAGAACACGATTAAAATCGAGAGAAAGTAGAAGAAACGTGTGGGACAGAAGAATTTCATGCCTGACACAAACATGTTTAGTATCATCTTCTTTCCCTGACCAAAAGGATGGCTTCCTTTCCGAATGCTCACAATGAAAGAGATGGTTTCCAAGGAAAGTAAAAAACCCTGAAACAAATAGCCTAATCGAAAACAAAGGAATGAATTGAGTCGTTCCAATGGACAACTTTGATGCTTATGGCTCTCTAAAATTTGTTTCTAATGGAGCTGGAAGTGGGAATTGGGGGAGCTGGAGAGTGAAAGTCAGGTCGCCCATGTTTACTGTCATCCTTCGTCTGTCTTCCTCATTTTTTTGTATGTTTTATTTCGCATTGTGGTTACTGTGAGTGCGCTTGTAAACCACACCGCTGGTGACTTGTTTCCCAGACAGTTCTTCAACACGACTCGTAAGAATTCAACATTCTTTTCTCCTGAATCTAGGTAATCTCTAAACACTGTGCAAATATCACCAGAACCTCGACATTTTCCACGCCTGTCTGCCTTCTTGCAATATCAATTGATTCATCACTGTGCTACTGTTGCACAAATCAAGAACGAACCAAAGCGCATCAATTGCATCTAGGCTGTGAAGGCAGCTAACTGCAGCCGCTCCCCAGAGTACTGGCAACTGTGTGATCACAGAAGCACACATTGAACAGCCAGGAAACTCAAAATAATTACAGTGCCAGAGGCCGTGCCAGGAACGGCACCTGAGAAACAACAGAAACACGCTTTTGAGCGACGGACTTGGTTATATTTCTCAATCATCAATCGAAGTTTACATTGGTTATATCAATTGATCCCTCACTCAAGGAACCAGCAACTGCTGCAAACGGAGGAGAAAATGAGGACTTTAGATACTGAACATCAGAGTCCAGAGTGCGGTGCTGCAAAACACAGCAGGTCAGGTAATATCTGAGGAGCAGGAGAATCGATGTTTTGGGCGTGTGTCTGATGACTTGCTCATGCCAGAAACGTCTATTCTCCTGCTTCTTGGATGCTGCCTGACCTGCTGTACTTTTCCAGCAACACCATCTCCATTGCTGCAGACTGTCATACAATCCAGGCTTCCAGCCGCAGAATCAGCAACACTCAGTGTAATGAGTCAACCTAATGTGGACACCTCGCAGTGGTGTTTAGTGTCAAGTAGATCTTCATGAATGCGTGTCGTGAATTGTCTGGCCTGTATAATGTTCCCTGCTCTCACTACGTGCAACATTGTTTGAACATATTTGTGTTGTACATGATGCATATTGGGTCCATTTTTCTGGTGAGTTGTTGTCTAAATGTGGCTTTCGGTATATATTCTCTCATAGATCCGAGTAGTCAAAGGCTGTCCGTTCCGAGACATTTTTGCTTGATATGTTGGGTGCCCTCCTAACGTTGTTTATCTGCAAGGAATTTGCGGGAATATCTATTGTTGCAAAGTATTTATGGAGGATCCAGGAAACACCACAATTAGTTGTTCAGAGTGGCAATGCACAGACATGACGAGGTCAACAAATTCGACCAGAACAACACAACAATAATTGGACAATAGTGGGCAGCCAGAGATTTTTTAGAATGACGAGACAAATCCAATAACTCCATCAAAGAACATGTTGACCTGGACGTAACATACCGGGACCTGCAATGAACGACAAGAAGCAGCAACTAAAAGTAGTGGGAAGGAAATCACACCAATTCGAAACGCTACAGGACTGCACAGCTTCATAAGATCCTCATCAGCCTTGAGGATGTTACTGAGAAAGGGCGGGAAACTGCTGCAAACCAACTTCCCAAGACTAACGAACATTCCCACACCATCATCAAACTTCACTGGAACTTCAAATCTTTACACAAATCTTGAAACCCTGAAACAGTCAGGGCCGCCCCAGCGGGAAAATGAACCCTTGCATCCCACATGACAGCTGAAGATACGAAACGCCATACTCCAGTGAACATCAGAGCGAACTGCTCTTGCAAGCTACTTGTGCGTGCTCTTGACAAAATAACTGCTTGATTATCATCATCCAATTTCTCTTCGTTTGAGGTTGTGTGGTTTTAACATTACAAATTTACATCTGAATATCACTGAATTTTCTGAGCATTTCTGCCGTTCCAACACTTAGAGACAGAGAGTTCCAGATTCCAACCACTCGTTGTCTGACAACGTTTTTTTATGTGCAGCTACCCAAACCCTTTTACCCTTATCTTAAATCTATGGCTCTTGGTGATTGATCCCTCCATCAAATGTTTCGTTAACTGTACATAATCCATACTGCTCATCATTTCGTACATCTCAATATTGTCTCATCTCAATTTCCCCTGCTTTCAGAAAAACAACGCCAGTCTGTCTCAACTCTTTAATAGTTGAAGTTATTCAATCCAGATAATATATTGGTAAATCACTTCTGCATCGTTTCCACAGTTGTCATAACACTGCCATGATGTGAATTGTAAAATTATACACAATTATCTAGCGAGAGACAAATGATGACTTGAAATAAATGTGGGGAGACCAGAGACATTGGTCTCTACCAATAAAGTCATTCCCTCGATACTGTTCTGTGCCATTTCCATGATCCCAATGCTCCAATGATCTCTGATCCATGCAAATAAAACACTATACGTGAGGATTCAAAACCCAACCACATTGTCTGATAGCATTAAGTGGCTTAATGGTCCTGATGGTGATATTGGGTCACGTTCACCTAACAAGAGTGACAACTGCAGCACAGACTTAACGGTGTCAATGTGAAAATGAATGTTAATTTTTATAATGCCCCAGTCACATGGGAGGAGGGATGGAAAGGGGGAATAGTGATTGTTAAAGGGAGAAAAATCTCCGAGATTGTGTGTTGAGAGTGGCGGCTTGAAGCATTAAAACCAACACCAGAGTGAGTATTTTCATCTTAAAATTGATTGTGTTCTTTCTGTGTTTGTTTTGCTCAGGTTATGGGGAGTAACATGGAACAAATGCTCATTACAGATACTCGGATTTGAATGGAGGTTGCTTGACCACAACGCAGAGGACGGACCACTATTCGATTACATGAAAAAGCACAAAACAAAAAGCCTTTAATACAATGGCAGAGATTGTCGAGGAACGGCATCACATGCACAACAGGAAAGCCCACTGAGACTGGATTGAATGGTCACCTTGGATATCCCAAGTGACTGTGGAGATTCCATCATTGAGAATGTTGAAGACTGAATTCGATAGATTTAAATAAAAGATTACATGTACAGGCGAGAGTTCACAAATATTGTTGAAATATCGGTTTCAATAAACATGAAGTTTCACATCGTAACAAGGAAGAAACTATCATTGCACACTCACATCACACCGGGTCCCAGGTCTGGACTCAGTGAAACTGTGTACGCAGTGCCGAAGATCCAGTTGGAAATTGAGAGTGGAATGAACGAGTGGATATCTACTTTGCCTGCCAGTGACAAACTCCATGAGCATGCAGTCCTACTGTGAAGGTAGAGAGGCGCGTGAAACGCCGAGGCTGGGAGCCCCAAACTCGCTCAGTGAAACTTATGTTGACATGGCGCAGAGGGCATTGGGTCGTGGGAAAAGATCCTGAGCCATTTTAATCTGAATTGATTTTGTTAGATTAGATTCCCTGCAGGATGAAAACAGGCCCTTCGGACAAACATGTTCACTACAACCCTCCGAAGATCAACCCATCCCAATCCTATGTTTACCCCTCCCTAATGCACCTAACATTATGGACAATTTAGCATGGCCAATTCACGTTATGTGCATATCTTTTAGATTGTGTGGAACTACCGGAGTACACGGAGGAAACACATACAGACACAGGGAGAACGTGTAAACTCCACACAGACAGTCGGCCGAGGCTGGAATCGGACCTGGGACCCGGGTGATATGAGGCAGCGTTTGAACCAATGAGCCAACCTGCCACACATTTGCTCATTGAATTGGGGCCCGCAGCCCTCTACAGCAACTATCTCCAAAGAATCACCACTCTCTGACTGAAGATATTCCTCCACGACTCATTTCCAAATTGTTATCTCTTCACTTTGTCTCTTTGCCCTCGGGTTCTAGTGTGTCATAGTGGGTGAAACATCTTTGCCACATTGGCTCTGCACAGGCCTCTCAGCACTCTGTAAATTTCAAATAAATTGAGTCATTGACTCAGACATCATTGAAACAGATCGCTGTTCCAAACAGTCCATGCGACCATTTACCGAAACTAACGTAGTACCAACGACGTGTACTGGGCCCATATCTCTCTTAACATGTCCTATTCTTGCACTTATCTAAGTGTCTTTTAAATGTTGGAACTTTATCCACATTCCTCCTTCCTCTAGAACTTTGCACAGGAAACATACCGTGTAAAATAAAACAAAGTCATGTCTTTTTTTCACTTTTGTCCTTACACCTTAAAAATACGCCCACTAGTCCTGAAATACCCCAAAGAAGGAAAGCACCGTTGCAGTTGAGCTAATCTGTACCCCTCAGGATTTTAAAAAACATTTATACGGTAAACGTCAACCTCCGATGCACATTTGAAAGAAGACCCAGCCTATCCAGCCTCCCCTTCCAGCTCAATCCCTTCATTCCTAGCAACATACTGGTAAATCTCTTCTTAGCTCTGTCCAGCTTAATATTCTTCTTTGTCTGACTTGGAAACCAGAACATAGACACAATACTACAGAAGATGCCTCGCCAACATCCTGTACAATCTCAGGATAACGTCCCAACGTCAACACTGAGCAACGCATGAAAACGTTCTAACAGCATTTTAACGAAGCTGACGATATGTGACACGACTTCCAAAGTCCATTCCGTGACCTATTCACGTGTCTATTGCGCAGGACTATTCAAAGCAGTAATTGTAATTGTACAAGTACTACATGCCTTTATAACTCAAACTGCAGTACGTTACGTTTGTTCAAGATAATTTCTCTTTACAATTCATTTAATCATATACCCGAATGATCAATGTCTATTTTAATCTTCTATAACCTCAGATAACCTTCTTCTCTCTCGATTGTACCACCATGGAGAGTTGTAGTGTCCCTCAGCACAGAAACAGGTCGTTTGGTGCACACTGGTGCATACTGATCATAATGCCGGTCCACATTAATCGCATTTCTCTGCACTTGGACCATATCATTCTAATCCTTTGCTATCCATGTATTTGTCCAAAAGCCTTTTTAAATGTTCTTCATGTACACACAAAGACTTATGCTGTCATCTCATGAAATGCATGTCGCTCATGTTGGTGTCAACCACAAACTGATGATCCCTGCCTTCCATATTGTCATCTAAAACATTTACATCAGTCACAAACAAAGGAGCCATCACTGATCCCTGTGGAACACTGCCGGTCACAAGCCTCCAGTCTGATAAACAACACACCAAAACCTCACCCTTTCTCTTGTTGTTAATTGATTTTTGTATCCAATTTGCAAACTCACTGTGAACCACATCTGATCTAACTTTACTCGTTAGTCTTCCATGTTGAATCTAGTTAAACGCTTTCCTAAAGCCTAAGTAAGCAAAGATATTTGTTCTTGCCTCATCAATCCTCTTGCCTACTTGATCAAAACCTCAGAAATTTGTGAGACCCAGTTTCCACCTCACTAAACCATGTTGATGATCCCCTATCTTTCCTGGACTCTGAAAATGCTATCTTCCAAAACCACCTCAAAAAACTTGCGAACCACCAATTTCAAAGTCACAAGCCTGGAGATTCCAGTCTTTTCCCTGTATCCATTCTTCAACAAGGTTCGTCAATGTCCAGTCATTTTAAATCACACCCATATTTAGAGATGACACAATTATTTCAGCAAGGAGTCTTGCAATTTCCGAGCTTACCTCCCATAATGCTTTGGGATTCAGTTAAGAAACAGGGTAAACCTCGATGATAATTGAAACCAGCAACACAGAAAAATATTTACCCCGTGCTGTAATCTGTGAAAATTCGATAGTCAAAACGTTTCGCAAAGGTCACGATTTAACGGGAAAATATCAACTTTTTTTCTTTATATCTAACAGAGTATGAAAACTAACAAATATTTACAGCTAGTTTCCCTTAAACCCATCTTTTACCTTCCACTCCCCAATAATATTCCGATTCTAAAAGATTCCCATTAATGATTTAAAAAGTAATCATTGTTGAAAACCACTCAGCTTTTTCAAGTCTCATTTTGTGGATGTTTCTGGGAAGATTCTCTGCAGGTTTTCCTCGATGTTCTGCCATGCAAACACATTTCCAGGAAGGTACATTTGTAGGATCTCTTGAGCTGGACGTCTCTGACGCAGTCCTAGCTGTTGAAAATGTCCTGATTTATACCCCAAAACATCGGATTATTTCATTGGCTTTAATATTGTCAAAACCTGAAGTTCACACCTGATTTTGATTTTGGATCTTGATTCATAATTTAAGCTAATGGCAATCCAGCTCTGCTGGTTGTTTCAAACAAATATCACATTTTTCCCTTGGTCAGAACAGGTTGTTCTGTGTCCTTGCAAGTTTTTCAATTCTTTTTTTCACAACACGTTCATAACAATACACTAGTCCAGGGTCTGGAGATTTATACGCCTTTTACATTTTCTGAGATGTCCAGCAATTATTTTCCTGTAATATGAAATGTTTATCAGTATGTATTTCCACGATTTCTGTCGCCTCCTTAAGTCTAAAATATCCTCGGCGAACAGACTTCCCAAACTGAGCTGTTCCACCTTGCTTGAATCCCTCCAAATACTTTCTCTTCGTCTAACCGTTCAAATGTATTATAAAATAATGTGACAGCACCTCTACGTACCAGTTGCTCTAGCAGTTGATTCCATGTGCAAGCCATCGTCTGTGTGAAAAGGGTGTCTTGTCATTCGGTGTAAATCTTACGAGGTCTGGACTTGCGGATCCAAGGGAAAATGAACTTTGCTGTTCGCCTTATCGAGAGCACTCTTGATTTTGTGAATCTCTATGAAGTCATCTTCGTCCTCCGATGCTGCAGTCCGACAAGGCAAAGCCTACACAGTCTCTGCTCGTCATATTAAACATCCAGTCCTGAGAACATGTAGACTCTTTGTTGCATGAGGCCAGACAGAGTCGAATGTAATCCAGCCGCTAGAAACATCACCGAATCTCAATTTCTTGATGCTTGGTCAAATAGTTTCGGAAAAGGTATCGTCCTCTTCACATATGGAGAGTGAACATTTGGTCTCGCTGTCTCCACAATAAAAAAATGACGTGAAAAATTCGTTTAATGCCTCTTCCATCTGCTGAGCTCAAAAGCAATGTCAACTTCCTTGATCTTTCAGGTAATATTTCTCGCGTTGTTCTCTTGCCAGATATGTACTTGTTGACTCTCTTTGGATTATCTTCAGCCCTGGCAGATTAAATTATTTCATACCCCCTCTTTCCTTCCTGGTCTGCACTTTATTGACGTCGCTACAAGTAATTCACTTGAACCCTGTTGTCTGTCTGATAAGAATACTCTTTCACTTTGATTTGTTCCTCAACACCTTTTTTCAACAATGGTCACGTTTTGTGAGTGTCCAGCCTGACAAATTCAGCTCAGGTTGACAGCATATCTGCCACTGGGAAAATGTTAGTCTGTGATTAAAGTTGGAATAACAGAGCATTAGAAATGCATTACAGAATAAAATGGATTCCGCATGGCTTTGTGCAGACGAAATCAGACCTAACACGTTGAGAAGTATTTTCAGATCGTCACAAGCACAATACATAAAGGGGAATGCAGTAAATGGAATATATCTGAATTTCGAAAATTATTCAGAACGGTGTTTTATACGATAGCACTTCACAAGCATAGAAGCATGAACCAACACAGTTGGGGGTATGTATTAGTCGAGGATTGGGGAATGAATGGAGAGGCGAGGTAATGTGGGCATTTTCATGATAATTAATTGTAACTTGCAGATTCCCGGAGCCAACAATATTGGTGCCACAGATGTTGTCAACATGTACTAATCACCTGTACAACATAAGTTAATGTACTGTTACTCAGTTTGGAGATGACACAAAATAGATATGGATGCAAGTAATGCGGGCGGCACAGCAACATTGTGGATGGACAGAAATAGGATAAACAAGTGGACAAAAACGTAGCAGCATATAACATGCAATAAAAAGAGGTTTATGCGTTTTGGCAGATATAAATATTAAGTGGGGAAATACACAGCACAAAGCATCAGCATACAGAGCACTTCGCTTCCTTGTACATGAAATATGAAAAGTTAGCATCCAGTTTCAGCAGGTCATCGGGAAGTTAAATAATTTTGTTTCACTTTATTTAAACGGAATGGGGGCATATGTATTTTTTTTCAAAATACACACGGCATTAGTCAGATCAGAGCTGGATAAGTGTGAACAAATTTAGTCCCCCTATTTTAGGAATAGCAGTTCAGGGAAATTTAACACAAATCATCCTGGATATGGGAGGATATTCTCGGGAGATGAAACTGAGAATATTGCCCCTGTACTCATTGGAGTGGAGAATAATGTAACAAGACTTTACTGAGATACATTAGATTATGAGGGACATGATCAGTTCGAGGGGGATCTGCCTTTGGAGGTAGTATGGGCTGAAGTCAGAAATAGGAAAGGAACAGTCACCTTGTTGGGTGTTTACTATACGCCCCCCAATAGCAGCAGAGATGTGGAGAAACAGATTGGGAAACAGATTTTGGAAAAGTACAGAAGCCACAGGGTAGTAGTCATGGGCGATTTCAACTTCCCAAATATTGATTGGAAGCTCTTTAGATCAAGTAGATTGGGGGGGGGGGGGGTGTTTGTGCAGTGCATCTAGGAAGCTTTTCTAACTCAGTATGTACATTGTCCGACCAGAGGGGAGGCCATATTGGATTTGGTACTCGGTAACGAACCGGGACAATTGATGGGCTTGTTAGCGGGTGAGCATTTTGGTGATGGTGACCACAATTCTGTGACTTTCACATTGGTTATGGAGAGAGATCGGTGCATGCAACAGGGTAGGTTTTTCAATTGGGGGAAGGGTAAATACGATGCTGCAAGATAGGATCTAAGGAGCATAAGTTGGGTGCATAGGATGTCAGGGAAGGATGTCATTGAAATGTGGAACTTTTTCAAGGAACACATACGACGTGTCCTTGATATGTATGTACCTGTCAGGCAGGAAAGAGATGGTCGTGTGACGGAACCTTGGTTGACGAGGGAGGTTGAATATCTAGTAAAGAGGAAGAAGGAGGCTTACATAAGGCTGAGGAAACAAGGTTCAGACAGAGCGTTGGAGGGATACAGGATAGCCAGGAGGGAGCTGAACAAAGGGATTAGGAGAGCTAAGAGAGGGCATGAAAAATCTTTGGCGGCTATGATCAAGGATAACATATAAAACGGAGAGGCTAATATACGGAAGAACAAATGTATACACACAAATACACAGACATACAAACACATGAACAAACACACACGCACATATGCAGATACACAGAAACGCAGGCACTTGTGTCTATAAGCCAGAGATAGATAGGTTTTTGATGAATAAGGGTACCAAGGGTTACCGAGAGAAGTCACTAGAATGATGTTCAGAAACCTCTAAACAAATATTAAATGACATTTAGCTTCGATGGGCCGAATTGCCTAATTCTGCTCCTTTTTTTAATGCTCGTGTGGTGTTATGCTATCTGGTATTCTCTTCCTGGGACAGGAGCGGAGAATGAGTTTAATACATATTTGATTGGAAATAGTCAGTGGTAATGTTGGACAGGTTTAGAGGGCTGTATAGTCTATGTCTATTCCTAATTATTCTGTCTTCATGTTTCAAAAAAGGTGGCAATTTGATGTTAGTTTAAAACAGTTTTAAAATAATGGGTCCTGCAATGAAATAAGGACGTTCCTTTCCCTTTCGGGTTATGCTATCTGTGGTGCCCTTCTCCTCAGAGAGCAGTAAAGACGCGGTTTTTTAATCTATTCAAGGCTGACCACGACTGATCGTTCCTGCACAGGAGGGTCAATGTGTATTGGGAACAGACCAGAAGATGGTCAGAACATTCGGATCAGCCCTGAGCATTCTGAATGGTGCAGCCGAATGGCCAACTTCTGCTCCGATCCATTAAGGTAGTCCGCAGATGTAGCAAGTGGGATGAAATGATGTTGTTTCTGGGAAAGGTTACCGGGTTTAATCGTAGCAATGTTTTACTGCATCTGGACAGCGAGACTGCAGATGCTGGAGGTCAGAGTCAATAAATGTTGCCATGGAAAAGCACAGCAAGTCAGGCAGCATCCGAGGAGCAGGAAAGTCAATGTTTCGGGCATCAGCCCTTAATCAGGAATGTGACTGAAACATGCCTCTCCTTCTCCCTGTACACAGGTTCCTGGGAAGCCTTTTGATAAGAAGCATGACCAGTTTAGGTATTGGATGCGAAATCTTTTTGAACCATACACAATTTTGTGAAAAAAATTAGCTGGATTCATATTTTATCTTGTTAGGGTGTTTGAAACTACAGAATAAGTGTTAAGAATAAAATGTGTTGATTGATGAAAATGCTTAGGCGTGTACTGCACCTTTTAAAGGGAGTAAAAGTTGGCAAGGACTTAACAAACACAGAGCGTGCTGATTTTTTTTAAAATGTAACATTTGACTGAAAGAAACAGTTGAGCTGAGTGCTATGATATACAACAAATTCGATTTAGGCCGATCGGTTTAACTTACGCCCCAAGAAACCAAAATCCAAACGAATTTGAATTTTAATGCGATAAAACCAATGAGACATTCTGGTGTTTTGTTGTATAAAATCGGGCAATTTGAACAGTTGGCCACGGCGGCAAAAAGTACTAATAAATGCAGACTGCCTGCAGAATCGCTCTTTGAAAGGTACCTATTTCTATGAAATCTGTGCAGTTGAAGACCGAAGAAAATACCCGGGCAAACCTACAGATGAAGATTCACAGGAAAATCGACATAACTCACTGGGGGTTTTGAAGTTCAATTTTTTGTTTGTAAATCTTTATCGGGTGGTTTTATTGGATCAGTACATTGCTGTAGAGTGGGAAGTAGATAAACTGATCAGACCAGGATGAGTACAGTGTGGAAAGTTGTTGTTTAATGTTCTCTTTTTTTTCTTGGAGTTAAAGAATAAACTTTTATTGCTTTCGATAGATAGAGGGATTTGGTCGTTCTTTGTCACTCACACTTTTACAAACTATGAGGCGAGGTGATTTTTTTTCTGTGTGTCTGGTTTAAATTAGCAGAAGGGCTTGACACTCTGTCATAACATTGATTTTAACGCAGATATAATGAAGACATCAACCGATTCCTTTAAATTATGCAGGCACATGTAAACATGCCATGAAATTATGCAGCTGGGATTTTTTTTTTGCTCAAAAAAGGCACTGTGTACAACAGCAGTAATGATGCATTTGTATATAGGATCTTATCATCCATTGCAGAGAATTTTCAAGGAAATCACACGTGGTCCTTTTTGGTGTTCAGTTGGCATTATTGCATAGTTTAACACAGGGAGAGATAAAAAAATGTTACCTGCCACAGAAGCAACAGCCTCGTGCCCCCCTCTCTCATTTTCTTCCACCTGACAAGAGAAAAAAATATCCTGCGTCATCTTTACCAATCGTGTAGGTTTCCTGATGAAAGATTCTTTGGCATCTTTCCACTATCTGACATAAAGTGAATTGAACCAAATCCAACTGTTCCGGGGAGATAGCCCATTACAAGCAGCTTGTGTGAGCGGAAGAACTTCAGAGAACTGAATAACATTTGGGACATTCTGTCATCTTTCCATTTGTTAAGAGTTCAGCTATTAAAGAACTCTGGAAAGCTTTATTTTTTTGTTTTGTCTTAAAATGTGTGTGTTCATGTGTGCATGCAGCGGCACGTTTGTGTGTTTGTCACATTTCTCTAGAAGGTGAACCAGGTTGACACTTATATCATTGGCCTTATCACTCAGCTTTGAAATTTCCTGTAACCAGTGGAGGAGTGTGAATGCAAAAGGAATCAGTGACCCTGTAACATTGGTTGGAACACGAATGAGAAATTCTGAAAGAGCTGTAAAAGTGGGAATTCCCTTTCCCAGAAGTATGTGATGTCTAGGTGTTTGTATTGAACAGAGAAATGAATGAATGGAAATGGTGCATACAGCAAAGTGCGGCTAAGGTCACAACCAGATCAGCTACGAACTTAGTACCTGGTACAGCAGTGGCAAAGTGGTTAATGACTCACTCCTGCTCCGCACTCAAATGTTCCAATGTTCTATTCAGCCCCGCACAGGAGCAGATGGAGGCCACTTGCACCAAATACCTGGTTCACAGTAACATAGGATATCATTCAGTTCCTCCAGACTGACACACACAGTATGGTGTGGTTGGAAAATATTATTGGGTAATACAAGCTGGGTTCGAAAGATGCCTCTGGTCTCTTTACATAGTGTTTCTGCTCTGCAACTTGTGGTTCGTTTGTTGGTCATGTAGTGGACCCAGCTTCACTGTTAATACAGACCATAGACATAACTCAGAGCTGATACACAAAATACTTTGCTCTCTCTGACTGCAACATTCAGGAAAATTACAACCAGAAACTTTACAGTTACGGGATATGACAACATAAGGAACAGGATGAGGTAATTCAGCCAGTCAATCCTGCTGTGCCATTGTATACCATGATGGCTGAACCACTGTTAGTAGCAATTCCATTCAATTCGCAATTCTTCACACCCTTCAACAAAATGATAGTGGGCAAAAACCAATCTACCTCTACTGTAAATACTTTCAGTGATCTAGGTCCCCGAACTCTCTCAGCCAGATAGTTCCTGACATGCATTATCCTCTGTGAGAAGAAAACACTCCCCACACAGACACAATGACCTATTGATGAGTTCAAAAGAGGTGCACACAGGAGCCCAGCTAAGAGTGGCAGACCCTGATATGAAGGCCCGAGTTGACTCAGTATGGTATCAAGGAACGCTGACTAAATTAAATTTAGTGGGCATCAGCCACAATATCTCTTCTGGTTGGGGTCATCCATAGCCAACAGAAGATATGCGTGGTTTGTGGACATCAATCCTTTCAGTTCCAGGGCATCACTTCAAGACATCCTCAGGGGAGCTTCCTTAACACAAACAGCTCCAGCTGCTACATCAATCCTTTCCACCACCAAAGGTCAGAAGTTGTGATGGTCACTGAAGATCAGACAATATTCAGAACATTTTTTACACTGTCAGCTCCTGAACCAGCCTGCGTCCATATGCAGCAAGATCCGGACAACGTTCAGGCTTGTGCTGTTAAAGTGTTGGTAACATTCATAATACAGCACGGCCAGATACTGCACATTTCCACAGTTAAAATAGGAGCTCATTCAGCATCTCAATGTGGTTGCACCCGGATATGAGGAAGTAATTCAGGCCATTGAAACGAATGAACAAGAAGAGGGACAAACCATTCAACCCTTCTACCTGTTCCACATGAAAAGAAGCAGTCTCGTCAGTGCATCTAACTGCGAAACAGGGATGTGAAAAATCCAATCAGACCGTTTAGCGTGTTCCATGTGACCTGGATGAGAACATTCATCCCCTCAAGGGCTTATGTAGAAAAAGGAGGATGTCATCGATGCTCCAATGTGACAAACAATCGGAGCAGAGACTGCACTCAGAGACGGCTCCATGATGTTCCTCGTAGCCCCATTGCATGTGGAACGTGTCCCATTTTAACATAGTTTCCTGGCAGTGAGGAGAGAAGCCAAATATTTTGTGAGAAGTCTCAAGGAGACATCTTCCCCCTCCGAGAAGACAGGCCCATGTTCTCCATCCAGGACAGAAGCTGTTGGGAATAGTTAACTGTTTGAGAGTGAAGGTATTTTGGCTGCTGTCGGGATTGTGGATAACATGACGTTCTGTGCAGAATCACACAAACCGAATGCGCTATATTAATGTCGGAGACTGTATGCAAACCCTGAACCTGTCCATCAATCGACATGGACAGTGGGGCTGAAGTAGGAGAAACGATCTCAGAGGCATTTAAACTATCGAGAATTATAACTCGCGTAAAAAAACCAAACAATGGAATTTATCACGTTCTTAGTGTCTGTTTAGAACATAATGAGTTTTTGTTCATTCCCCTTAAGTTTAAATGCAATTACCTCTTCTTATCTCACTCCGCTACAGATTAATCTTCACTCACTCCTCATGGTACCATGATCCCAGTGATTAGTCTGTTGATACTCTTTCACACTCTCTCTGTGACGAGGAGATCATTCCTTATAAAGGAGAGAAAATCTGCCCACAATACCCTAAATACTGCCTCAACCACACTCTCAGGGATGATCATGATAATTCCCTTCCCTCACTTTGCCATCTCTGTTTCTTTCCTGTGGTGTGAAAAAGCCATTCCTTCTCTCTGCCCTGAGACTGACGTGAAATTTACAAGTTCCTGACGTCTATACATCAACATCAATAAAGCCAACACCAGAGATGGAGATGAACATCACTCTTGTGAAGAACTTCAAAGATATAGAATCCACCTAAAACAAGGAATGGTCACCTCCCCCAATGGAAATGAGCTGTGGGAATATGGTAAACAGGCAGAGGGAGGAGCTATCTTTCCTTTGTTCTTCCCTCACGGGATGTGTACAGCCCTGGTCAGACCAGCATGTTATACCGATCTGAAACTGGGTGGCTGGTTCAGCTGTTCCACAGGACAGTAAAGAGTAAACTACATTGCTGTGGGATTGCAGTCACACGGAGACCTGAACAGGCAAAAATGACCCATTGTTTTCTCATAAGGACATGAGGCAAGCAGACGGGCTTTTTCTCACAAATGATAATGGTTTCATTTTAATTACATCAATTTCTTTCATGAGGTATCAATGGATTATTATTCGATGGCAGTAGGTTAAGCATTATTGACTTGAGCAATATGCACTGTCTTACATCTGACAGATTCTGTTCAGAGAACTAGTTAAACATCTCAAATGCAATTATTTTGTAGTGGACATGTGGTTTGAAGAGATTTGAAGAAACAGCTGTATCGGATTTAACAAAAACACAAACGATGGTTCATTCAGGAATTGCACTGAGGCTGAGGAGACGACTGGGATATCATAATGGTGGGATTGGACAGGATTGGTGGGTAGGGAGGATATGGAAATGTAAATTTGTGCAGGACAGAAAGGATTATGGAGTTTGAGTTCCTTCTCGCAGATCAGTGAGTAATTTGTAAATAGTAATTTGCTTTATATATTTTATAAGGAAAGGAACTTTTGATTGGAACTGAAGACATTGATTGCCATTTCCTAATATTTACATATCATGAGCAGAAATTCAGTTCGACCCAGTTTAACAGTCAAAGAGAATGACTTACTAAGAACACCAACTATAGTGAGGATGGGTTAGTAACCACCTTGAATAATCCAAAGGATTTCCTGGATCAGCCATGCTAATGATATCCAAGGCTGAGAAAGAAAGTAAAGACCCAGGATAAACTCCTGTTCATTGTGGGAACATTCCAGTCTCATGTTCACAGATTCTGATCCATTGTTGGAACATTCGAGTGTAATGTTCTCAGATTCTGATCTCTCCTCTCTTCCCTTTGGAGCTGCTGATCCCTGTTAGTGCTGTCGGTGATACTCCCTCTCACACTATTGGATAATACATTGACAGAGCCCATTTATCGTTTGACGATGGAACCCTCCACTGGGATAATTAGAATCCACAGAGATTGACAAGAATCACAGTCGGTGAACAATTAGCTCCAGTTAAACACTTTCAATTCAATATTAATTTTATTAAAATTCAAAATAACGTTTAAAATTTTCACAGTCCGCATGGGATATGTTGGAGTGACTGTGGGAATGGATGTTGGAGATGGCAGATTGTTTGTGTGTAATCATTCAATCTGCCTTGGATATGAGAGCAATGACAGAGAATTGTTGGAACATAAACGAGTTTCTCCATTTATCAATAGAAATGATAGCCTGAAATTATTGATCAGTGATTATATTGATGAATTAACTTTTATAGCCCAAAATCTGATGGGAAAATGTGCTTAATATAACATGGATTATAACAGGCAAACTGCGTGGATATGTTAACAGAGAATTGTACATGACAAATACAATTCAGATTGTTATTTGAGGATGAGAAGGGGCAAGTAAGGGTCATGCTGTTGATGTTATTGATGTCAATGAACTCTGATAAAGTATAATTTATTAGACTTCAATTACTGTGTGATTATGACATTGAGGAGGAGACAGAAATCAGAGAGAATTGGAGGAAATGGCTGCTGCGACTGGAGGGAGAGATAATGATATTGCCAGTCATCAGTATTGGAACGTGCCTCTTTATAAATCATTAGGTCAGAATCATGATGCAGCTATAATAAGGGATGAGGAGAGCCAACATTAACCAGAAGATCAGAAGACATAGGAGCAGAAATGTGGCCTTTCTGCCCAATGAGTCTGCTCCGCCATTTGATTATTTCTGTTAAGCTTCTCAACATCACTCTCCCGCTTTCTCCCCATAACCCTTGATCTCCTTGACAATCAAGAACCTATCGAGCTCAGTCTTAAATATACATAATGACCTGGTCTCTCCAGCTTCTGTGGCCGTGAATTCCATAGATCCCCGACTCTCTGGCTGAAGAAGTTTCTCCTTATCTCTGTTCTAAAAGGTCTTCCCTTTATGCTGGGGTCTAGAGTCCTCGTCTCTCCTATCAATAGAAACATCTTTCCAACATCCTGTCTGTCCACGTCATTCAGTATTTGGTAAGTTTCAATTAGATTCCCCAGATAATTCTAAACTCCATCATATACTGACCCCGAGTCCTTAAATGTTACACATATGTTAAGCTTTTCATTCGAAAACCATTCCTATGAATCTTCTCTGAACATCCTCCAGTGTCAGAAAATCCTTCCTGAGATACGGGGCCGAAAACTGCACACAATGCTCCAAATATAGTCTGACCAGAGCCTTATACAGCCTCAGAAGTATATCCCTGCTTTTATATTCAAACCCTTTTGAAATGAATAGCTTCATTGTGTTTGCTTCCCTTACTAGTGACAACCTGCAAGTCGACCTTGAGAGACTCCTGGACTAGAACTACCAAGTCTCTGCACTTCAGACTTCTGATTTTACTCTTAATATTGAAAATAGTCCATGCCGCTTATCTTTCTGGCAAAGAGCACGACCACACACTTTCGCGCACTGTACTCTATTGACCAGCTCTTTACCCAATCTTCCAAACTGCCCACATCTGCAGGCGAAGGTGAGGACTGCAGATGCAAGAGATCACAGCCCAAAAGTGTGGTGCTAGAAAAGCACAGCCGGTCAGGCAACATCCGAGGAGCAGGAGGTGCGACGTTTCAAGCATAAGCTCTTTGTCAGGATTGAGGAGGGTGGGCGAAACGGTGCTGAAAGATAAATAGGAGAGGCTGAGGCTGGGGGGATGGTAGCGTGGAATGCGATAGTTCGACGAAGGTGGATCGTGATCGTGAAGGACAGGGAAGATGGAGAGATTGGACAATTCAAAGGGACAGTGCGAAGTTGGAGTGTTCGATTTGAGATAAGGTGCGGAAGGTGAGATGAGGAAATTGGTGAAATTGACATTGATACCATGTGGTTGCACGGTCCCAGGGTGGAAGATGAGATGTTGTTCCTCCAGGTGTTCGGTGACTTGGGTTTGGCAGTGGTGCAGACCCAAGACTGGCATGTCTTTGGCGGATTGGGAGGGAGAGTTTAAGTTTTCGGCCATAGGGTGGCAGGGTCATTGTGTGTGTGTGTGTGTGTGTGTGTGTGTGTGTCCCAGTGATGCTCCCTGAAACGTTCCAAAATTTGACATCCTGTCTCCTCAATGTATAGGAGACAGGGAACAATGGACAAAGTACAATGTCTACGGGGTGTGGAAGGATCCTTTAGGGCCTTTGATGGAGTTGACAGGGAAGGTGTGGTCGCGCATTTTACACAACTTGGGATGGCAAGGAAAGGTGCTGGGAGTGGATGATGGCTTGGTTGGGGGGTTGGGGCGTGGACCTAATGAGGGAGTTGTGGAGGGAATGCTCTCCGCAGAATGCTGATAGGGGTGGGGAGAGAAATATATCTCTGGTGGTAGGGTCTGCCTGGAGGTGGCAGAAATAGTTGAGGATAATGATTCTATCTGGAGGTTGGTGGGGTGGAACTTAAGGATCATGGCAGTCTATTCTTGTTGTGGTAGGAAGGGTGGGGTTCAAGTACAGAGGTTTGGGAAGCTGAGGAGAATCGGTGGAGCAACTTTCCACAAGCTCACTACCTCTTCAATGCTATCTGACCCTCTTCATTTCTTTGTACTGTCTGAACATCAAGCTGTCGGTGGCATGGTGGCTTAGTGGTTAGTACAGTCTCAGGGACACGGGCTCGATTCCCACTTCGGGTCAATGCTAGTTTGGAGTTTGTGTATTCTCCCCATATCTGCGTGGGTTCCCTGCGGGTGTTCTGGTTTCCTGCTGCAGTCCAAACATGTGCAGATCAGGTGAAATTGGTATGTTAAATTGCCCAGATATTACGTTCTTAGTCAGCAGAAAATGGGTCTGCTTGGATTACTCTTCGGAGGGGTGGTGTAGGACTTATTTTGCCAGAAGGCCTGTTTCCACACTATGGTGATTCTAATACTAAAAATTAGCCAAAGTGCCCTCTGTTCCTTCATCTAGATCGTTAGCTGTATAAGGTGAAATTTGGTGCTCCCAACACTGAGCCTTGCGGCAATGCTTGTCACTGACTGCCATCGTGAGATGGCAGATTTTATGCTTACTCTCTGTTGGCTTCAATCGATGCCAGCACGTTGCCTCTGACACAATGGGTCCCCTTTCTCTATAACCTCCAGTGTAGCAATTTGTCAAAGGACGTCTTGAGGTGTAGGTAATAATATCCATTGGCTCTCCGAATCTGCTCAGTACTTCCTCAAAACATTCTAGTATGTTTGTCAGGCATGACTGCCCCTTGATGAAACCAGGCTAACTCTGCCCTATTTTACCATCGACATCCAAGTATTCAGAAATCCCATCCTTCATGATGGATTTCAGAATCTTACTCACAACTGAGGTTAGGTTAATCAGTCTGTAATTTTATATCTTCTGCCTTAATCCCTTGTTGAACGGGGTGTCACGTTAGAGTTTTTCCAGTCCACTTTGCCCTTTCCTGATTCTAGTCATTCCTGAAAGATCACAACTAACGCTTGCACTACACCTTCAGCTATCTCCCTTACAAGGCTTGGGTGTAGTCCATCTGGTCCAGATTATTTATCTGCATTCTGGCTGTTCAGTTTTCTAACCCGTTCTCTTTGGTGATGACCACCATACTCTGTTCTTCCCCTCACTCTGTTGATTTTTTTGGGAAAGTAATCCTGTCTTCCACTGTGAAGACTGACGCAAAGTTCCTCAGCCAATCCTTTGTTCCCCACCACCACCTCTCTGGCATCATTTCCAATATCTACTTTTTCCTCTCTTTTGCACTTTATATATCTAAGTGGCTAGCTTACCTCATTATTTAATTTTCTCCCTCCTGAAACATTTTTGTTGCCCTCTGTTGGTCTTTATAAGCTTCCCAATACTTTGGTTTCACACTGCCCTTCACCACATTATATACTTCTCTCCTTTGCTTTGATGCTATCCCTAACTTCCCGCGTCAGCCATGGTTGCCTCATCCTTCTTGTACCATGCCTCTTTGTCCTTGCAAAGTATCTCTGCTGTGTCTCCTAAATTACTCTTAGAGCCTCCTGCCATTGCTGTTCTACTGTCTTTTCTGCAAGGCTACTCTCCCAGTCAACTCTACCTAACTTCTCCCTTATGCCTCTGCAGTTGCCTTTATTCAGCTGAAGTACTGTTGCCTCTGATTCTATCTTCTGCCTCTGAAATTGTAGTATAAATTCAACCATGCTATCATCACTGCTTCCGACGGCTTGCGTCAATTTAAGATCCCTTATCGAGTCTGCCTCTTTGCACAACACGAAATCCAGGATTGCCTGTTCCCTCGTGGATTGCACCACAAGCTACTCAAAAAAAATCTTGTAGACATTTCATGAATTTCTTTTCTTACAATCCACTACCAATCTGATTTTCCCATTCCCCCCGAATATTGACATCGCCCATGATCACTGTAACCGTGCTTTTCCTACACATCTTTTCTATCTCCTGACATATCTGATGGCCCAGCTCCTCACTCCTGTTTGGAGGCCTGAATAAGACACCAACTGTCGTTGCTTTAACATTGTGCTTCCTCAATTTTACATATGCAGATGCTGCACCATCTGACCCTATGTTATTTCTTCCTATTGATTTAATTTCATTTCTTACTGATAAGGCAACCCCACCTCATCAGCCCACCAGCGTATCTTTTGGATAGGGTGCATATCCTGGAATATTTAGCTCCCAAACCTGATCCCCTTGCAGCTATATCTCCGTGATGCCCATCACGCCATACCTGCCAATTTCGTTCTGGGTCACGAATTCATTTACCCTATTCCTCATACTGCATGCATTCAGATATAATGCTGTCAGTCCTGTATTAACCATCTCTCTTCTCATTGTCATTCATATTCCAGTGTGCTTGAAGTTTGTTTGTTAATCATTTCTAGATACTCTATGCTATTTATGTCTGTGATGGAGATTTTAATAATCTATCCTGAATTCTGCACTCTTACCTCCTCTTTTAATTCATGTTTCTAATTACCCCATAACTGATTCCCGTTCCCCCACTCCTATTCCATTTACATTTCTGTCTATCGCCCTAGTTAAGTGATTCATTCGGACCCTGGTCCCAACATGGATCTGATAAAGGCTGTCCCATCAGAACAGGTACTTTCTTCCCCAGAAATGATATGCGTTTATTCAACACAAAATACAGGGTCAAAATGATTTTCTCGACAAACCAAAATATGAAATGTACAAAGAGATAAGATTGTTCAAATACCCTCATGATATCGAGCTGTATGAAGTGAAATGTGGATTACTAAACCACGGAAGTGGGGTGCAAACCTTTTCAGTCATTACTTGACCCACAGCTGAGATTCTGATTTCCCCTCTGACAGTGATCCCCCTCACTGAGATTCTCTCGCTCATTCTCTCGCACAGTGTCTCAGGGTGTTATCAGTTCCTGCTAGCATTGGCACAGTCCACCTTCTCTCTGGAGCCAGTCAATTGGTCTATTGGATTCTGTTTAGCTGTCAGCCACTCAACTCTGAGATATTATAGAAGATAAATGATCTGGGATCACAACCAGTATCACCATGGTGCTCACAGGGTATGGCTCCCAAACAAAGACCTTTTGGTCCAGGGGAAATGTTTAAATAAAACTTCCATGTTCTGTCTATGTCTCCTCATGCTGTCTCCTGATCTACCTAATTTCATCCCCATTTCACACCCCTTCATTTCTCACTCACTCTGTCACTCCGTTTTCTCTCCTCTCTGTTCATCTCCCTTCACATTCTTTCTTTCTATTTCATTCTCTCTCTCTCTCTCTCTCTCTCTCTCTCTCTCTCTGTCTATCTCCAATAACCCTCTCTGCTTTCTGATTGCATAGTTGGAGAGTTCGTGAATGTACGAAGGACTGAATGGTTTCCGTCTGTGCTGTATTAATTCTGTGGTGCTCTGACCCACAATAAAAATATTAGGTGCCTATGGAGACAATCTGATTCAGTGAAGGACACAGGTCACAATCATCCATTATCTCTTTCTGTTCTCTGGTATACAGCGACTTCGAAATATCTGTTCAAATAAAATAGATTGAAATTCGAACAGTCGAGAGGACGTTCGCCAGATGATATTGCAATCAGGATTTAATAAACAGTTGCCACATACAAAATGTGGATTTGTCTGATAGCTACTCCTCCCAATTAACACCCCCTAGCTCCTGCCTGATACTGACATAACTTGCCTTACTCCAATTCCATAGCTTCTCAAAAGGTCCTGACTTATGCATGTTCTTAGCTATCTTAAAACTGAAGGAGTTTCCAAAATGATTCCACAATGCTGTCCCTGAAATGTCAGTCAACAGTCCAGGCTCATTAGCCAATACGAGGTCCAGTACGGCCCTTCCTGGAGTGGACTACCCACATACAGATTCAAGTAACCCGCTTGGATGCACCAAATTCTGCCCCGTCTAAGCCAATTGCTCTAAGGGAGTCCCAGTTAATATTGGGGATTTTGAAGTCAATCACTATGACAACTCTGTTTTTATTACACCTTTCCATAACTGGTTCACACATTTGTTCTCAAAGCCTCGGTGGCTGTTGAACGGACTATAGTATCATCCAAACACAGTAATTGCATCAATCTTATTTTTGTACTCTACTCATATTGCATCAGTGGATGAGCCCTCCAGTACGACCTCTCTGAGTGCAAATGCAACATGATCCCTGATTAGTAATACAGCTCCTCCACCTCTTTTACCTTCCTTTATATCTCATCTAACACTGGAATGTTGAACGCTCAGTCCTGTCCCTCTCCAAACTAAATGACTGTAATAACTGCAACATCATGGTTCCATGTTTTGAATCAGGCTGTAAGCTCATCTGCCTTACCCATAATAATCATTGCATTGACATAAACACACTTCAGCCCAATGCCATCAGATCCTGAGTCGATAAGGTATACACAAGAAGGACAGGATGGACCTTAATTGGCAGCAGTCTCCGATATGGGGATCATTGGGATTTGCAGGTCGGTAGGATGTTCGCAAGAAGAACGGGATGGACCTGAACTGACAGCAATCTCCTAGCAGGCAGGTTTGCTGTTGTCAAACAGGAGGGTTTAAGCTAGTGTGGTCGTTGGGGGGAGGGGGGAAACAGTGGGTACCAGAGCCGTAGGTCCACAAGTAGACGACTGAGGCGGGGTTGGTGACTAATCCCAGTACAACTAAGACCAACAACAAACAGACAGAGGTTACTGAACACAATGAGCCTGGCAGTCTGAAGTGCACTGATTATAATGTGAGGAGTATGACAGGCAAGACGCATGAACGTGGAGCTTGGGTGACTATATATCAATGCTATGTTAATATTATAGAGATTTGTTTGAGAGATGGACTTGGGAATCCCAATGATACACATATCGGAAGTGCTGCCTCCTCTACCAGTTCTTTGCCCATGTATTTAACTCTACCTCCATCCTATTCCTAACCTCATTGGCGCATTGAAGAATCTTGTCGCATGAAAATGTAAATATCACTTCAGCACAACTCCGGCAATTACATTGTCTTTAAAATGGACAGACTTGACAATAAATACTTAAGAGTGAGTTCATTAACTGGGAAAGAGGAGTCCTCTGAATCAGTCCAGTGATTACAGGATCTGATATCTATCACCTCCACCAAACCTGCTTGACAACAACCTCCATTTTCCAGAGCGGCGGGGAGAGGAGGAGGAGTGAAGCAAGGGCTGATGGGAAGGTTAGGGCTTAATTTATATCTGGCCTGTGGCTATACCGAGATACTACACGTATATCTCCCAAACGCCCCCCTCCACTAACCAGAAGAAAACGATCCTGTAAGGTAAGGCTTTTATATCTTATCCATCCTTTTCATTTATTTAAGTGCATTGTTTGGTTTTAGTTAGTTCATATAAAGTTAAGCTTACAATGGCAGGGGACCTCAGACACGTGCCCTGTGACTATTGCTTGATGTGGGAGCTTAGGAACGTGTCTGTCGTTCCTGACTCTTACACTTGCAAGAAATGTGTCCAGCTGCAGCTGTTGTTTGACCGCATGATGGCTCTGCAGCTGCGGATGGACTCACTGTGGAGTATCCGCGATGCTGAGGAGGGAGTGGATAGCACATTTCGTGAACTGGTCACACCGCAGGTTAGGATTGCTGAGCGAGACAGTGAATGTCTCCAGCTACCACATGATGCAGAAATAACACATCCCCCGACCCACCATCGTTATTGAATTTAGCTAGCACTGAATTTGTTTTTTTTTATTTTTAAATGTTTTTATATCTCTACTTATGCAACTTGTAACCAATAGATGAACAAAATTCAATTTAAGGCAGATTCATATTTCGCAGAGTCCCAATTAGACAATCAAATCACATCCTTCCATGTCAAACTTGCACATTATCATCTGAAAGAATTCTGCCAGACTTGTCAGCGTGACCTCTCCTTGACGATTTCATGCTGACTCAGCCCTATTTTACTATACACCTCCAAGTACTGCATTACAAAGGCCCAGTTTTGCAGCGAAATATCCCAGGCCAAGTCATATCCAGCTGCTTCATCAATGTCCTTCCGTCCATCATAAGTTCAAAAGTGGGAATGTACAATGACAAATGTGCAATTAATGCCACCCACACCTCCTCAGTTTAAATTTAACGTAGCACAATCCATTAGAGATTGAGCAACTTTAGATTTAGTCCGAGCAATGAGAAAGTCTAATTGCCAGGCCCCAAGGGATCTTTCCATATCGCCACAAATTCACCTGCACTCCACACATATCATTTACTGCATCCGCTGCACCCGATGTGGCCTATTCTATATTGGGGAGACAGGCCGCCTACTTGCGGAACGTTTCAGAGAACACCTCTGGGACACCCGGACCAACTAACCCAACCACCCCGTGGCAAAACACTTCAAATACCCCCGCCCCCCACTCCACCAAGGACATGCAGGTCCTTGGACTCCTCCATCGCCAGACCATAGCAACATGACGGCTGGAGGAAGAGCGCCTCACCTTCCGCATAGGAACCCTCCAACCACAAGGGATGAACTCAGATTTCTCCAGTTGCCTCATTTCCCCTCACCCCACCTTGTTTCAGTCCCAACCCTCGAACTCAGCACCACCTTCCTAACCTGCAATCTTCTTCCTGTCCTCTCCGCCCCCACCCCCACTCTGGCCTATCACCCTCATCTTAACCTCCTTCCACCTATCGCATTTCCAACGCCCCTCCCGCAAGTCCCTCCTCCCTACTTTTTATCTGAGCCTGCTGGGCACACTTTCCTCATTCCTGAAGAAGGGCTTATGCCCGAAACGTCGATTCTCCTGCTCCTTGGATGCTGCCTGACCTGCTGCGCTTTTTCAGCAACACATTTTCATCCTAAATTATTCACAAGGTTTATAAATAAAACATGCAGAGCTGGCAGAGCGTACGTAAAAGGAGAGTTCAGCTCTGTGTTCAAAATGCTACTTCAGACTCCCTCAGAAATGAACTTAACTACATCACTCTGTACATTCCCCCCAAAATAAGAACAGCAAGAGATTGTCCCACTATTTCCATCGCTGTGAGCATCATGTGGGGAGGAATACAATCTCCAAGGTTACACAGCATCCTGGCTTGAATCAATATCATTGTCCCTTCACTGTCACTTGTTTAGAATTCTGTGGCTCTCTTTGAAACATATCAGTTAGTGTCCCTGCACCACGAGGATCACTGGGGTTCACCACCATATTCTGAATGGAAATTAGACATAGGCAATAAATGCTGGTCTTGCTTACGGAATTCACCTTACAAGAACAACTGACAGGAATCTGCTCAATTAACGGTACCCATTCTAACCGATCTGATTTCTAACGCAGTTTTAATTAGGCTTTTACTTTGACCTTAGCATCTGATCTTTCTGTAACTCCATGAAACTTCCACGAGTGCTTTCTCAGTGCTGATTAAAAATCACATTTGCAAGTTGTGCTCATCATTCTGAAAGGGAGAGCCTTTTTTGCATTTGACAATGCTTTCATTATTTTTTCAGTATCTAACGGCAATAGCAACAAAGAAACTAAGATCAGGAGTAAGTGATTGGACAACTTGAACCAAGTCTGCAATGTGATAAGATCATGGATGATCTGATTGTGGCTATGCCCTATAACTATGATTTTTTTTGTTGATTTCATTAATTCACAGGAAGAGGGCATTGCTGCGTAGGCCGGTATTTATTGCCTATCCTTGATTTCCCAGAGGACAGTTAGGAGTTATCTACATTGCTGTGGGTCTGGAGTCACATATCGGCCAGACCAGCGAAGGATGGCAGTTTCCTTCCCCATAGGACATTAGTGAAACAGACATTAGCTTCTCCTGACGATCTATTCATGTTCACCATCAGTTTGTTAATCCCAAATTTGAATTCAAATTCCACCATCTGCCATAGCAAGATTCGAATCCAGCTCCCCAGAACATTATCTGGGTCTCTTGATGAGCGGTTTAGCTGTAATGCACTAGGCCACCGCCTTACCCAATCCCCGAAGCATGACTAACTTGTGCAGTATGATTTGCCCTAGTTTTTGCCGTCATGCTGTCATTAAATTCCTTATCTAGATATGGATAAATTTTCTCTGTCATGCTATTCCTCTTCTCTCACAAATATACTTTACTTGAGACGTATTTAGTATCCCCTTAGGTATTTGCCAAATTTCTTCATCTGTCCGGCCTTTGACTGTTCCACACCCCCACACCTGCCCCCCCCCCCACCCCCCCACCCCAACCACCACCAACACCTTCCTTAGGCCACTGTAAGTATTATTACCCAACACTAAGGCTCTCGTATGTGACTCTTTCTCACCAGTATGTTGTGGTTATTCTTTCCAAGAGGATTCTTTCCTGCAAGATCCTTTTTCATTCCTTGCTTATATCAAATCTAAAGTACCCTGCTCTCTGGTTAGCTCCATGACATGTGTTCTTAGAAACAATCCTTCATATACTCTATGATTTGTACTTGGAGCCTACCCTTTGCCAAGTTGATTAATTGATTCAATATGCACATTTATCCCACCGTTGTTCCCTTGTCACGAACCCTCATCATTTCCGAACTCAGAAGTACTTTGGGGAGACGGTGGCTGAAAATTACTCTTCCAAAGAGGTTTCTTCAGTTGCTTTTTATTTTCAGCTGGACTGATTTTAATTTGTTCCCTTGTGCCAATATAATTTCTTAATATAGCCTTGATATCATCCTTCACCAATACACCAATTCCACCTCCTTTACCTTCATGTCTATCCTTTCGGAATACGGAGTACCCATGGACAGTTCACTGTCCAGTCCTGATCTTCCTGTAACCATGTTACAATCATCCTTATCAGGCCATACCCATTTATCTCAGTACCTACTGCCAGCTCATCAATCTTGTTCCAAATACTGTGTGCTTTTAGGCCTAAGGATTTTAAATAAGTCTTTTTCGATTTATTTTTCCCCGTTAATTGTTTGAGTACGAGCTTCCTGATCTCAAACACCTCACTCCTTCACGAACCCCATACATTCCATCTTCATTTGTTAATCGCTGACATACATCTCTATCATTTATTCCAATCTCCAACTCACATTTTGGACTGATTTGATTCCTTCTCGCAGCATGGTTATGAGACTGGCCGTGCCTGATGTCCTACTTACCTCGACATTCTGCTCTGTTCCTGACCTGCTGCTTTGTTTCCCAGCCTCCTGGTTTATTAGTTTAAATCCACCCAATTTGCACGAGAAAATCTCCCCACTAGGATGTTGGTGTTCATCCAGTTAAGATGCAATCTCTCCATTTCTTAAAGCCCCCACCTGTCCTGGAAGAGGGCCCAATAATCCAGAAATCTGAAACTGTCGCCCCTGAACTAGCTCTTTCACCATATGTTAATCGTTACCTAATCCTGACCTCTTTTACACGAGGCACTGGGTGTAATTCAGACATTACAGAGAATTGTTTTTTTTTTCTCTCTCTCTCACACATACACACACACACCCTTCATTACTTTGAAGAAGAATACCTGGAACCTTATAAATAATCAGAATGATAAGTGGAATGAAGAAATTAGTTAAAGGTAGGATGCGAGAAATTAGAGTAATTAAATTACTCCTGATTGATCAGAACAGACGAAGATGTGAACTTATTGCAGTGATCAAAATTATGAAAAAAAGGGTAAAATAAGAATACTTCGTTTCTCTTAGCTGGCATTACAGCATCCCATTTTCAAGATCATCGGCACAAGACCTTGGAGTGAGATAAGGCAAAAGCTGTTTACTGAGAGAGTTGTTAGGATTTGGAATGCCCTACCTGGGAGATTTTTAAAGAAGACTCAAGAGGGAACTGGATATATATTTGAACGTTCCGAAATTAAAGGGCAACAGTGATAGACGTGGCAAATGGGAGGATTTGGGAGACATTTCACAAGCTGATGCATACACAGTGGCCAAATAGCCTCCTTGTGTACATTACAGTTCTGGACTCTATCATGTACAGATGCAAGTCAAAGCCAGTATCAGATTATTTCCAGCTGTAAATGTTGGCAAATATCTGATCATTTTGCTGCAGCATAACCATTTATAATGCAAGTATTGCAAGTTCAGCTTGATGATGAAGTCTAATTAGTACTCAGCGCACGAATATTTTAAATTTTGTATCCCAACAGATAAAACAAATATTTCCTTTGCTTTGCCACAAACCTCTTTTGAAAATGTCTAACTGTTCACTCACATGGTTATGTTCTTCATTCTTTTTCACATTTCACATTAATACCATTCTTTCTAAAAATTGCAAGGTTTCAAATTGTTGTTCACTTCAATTTAATAACACAAATCATTTATTTAATCTAATATTCTCTGTTCATATTGAATTATTGTCATTTTTCAATTGTTGGAAAAGAACTGAAGCTCGCACATTCAGTGAGAAATTAAACTGATCGATTATGTATGAATATGTAAGAACGCAATTTCTATATGACTGTTCAATCGTTTTCTCACTCGAAAAATACAATCATTCAGACGCCAACAACTTTCCAAATGTTGGAGCAACGATGTATTCATTTGAATACTGACAATGAGTATGTAATTGTAGCGAGTTTTGAGAAGATTTGTAGCTCAGGTTGAAGTTTTGGATGTAGGCTTCTTTGCTGAGCTGGGAGGTTCATTTCGAGATGTTTTACCATCTTCATCTTCAGTGGGCCTCAGGGGAACCAACGCTGAATATTCCTGCTTTCTATTTATATGTTTGAGTTTCTTTGGGTTGGTCATGTCATTTCCTGTGGTGAAGTCACATCCTGCTCCTTTTCTCAGGGGTGATAGTTGAGGTCTAACTCGTGTTTTTGTTGATAGACTTCAGGTTGAAATGTCATGCTTCTAGGCATTCTCGTGCGTGCCTCTATTTGGTTTGTCCTAGGATGGATGTGTTGTCCCAGTTGAAGTGATGTTCTTACTCATCCGTTTGTGAGAATACTAGAGAGAGGATGATGTATTTTTGTGGTTACTTGATGTTCATGAATGTAAAAGCATGTAATTGTGATCAGCACTATAGTCAGATAACATGTTCTTTGTTCGGTATTAAATAAAACATACAATCTTTATTTTTGTATCATAAAATGTTGGCAGGAAAGTATCTTTTAGGCTGATGTTATATTTATGGAACTAATTGTTTTCAGAGGTGATGCAATTATTGTTTGGTTGAATAATGATATTTCACACTTTTGTGAATCACAATTCACGAGCATAGCAAATATTTGATTTTTTCAGATCAGATTGCAATCATAACCTACATTGAAAAAAGACTATAAAAGATTTGAATTCAGTCACAGCTGCCTGTGATACTGGGTAAGACATTTGTCTGCTCTTAAATGAATCCAGAGAGCTTCCACCTGGGTCACGGCAGTCATTCAAACATTATTTCACAACAAATTATTTCGACTCCATCTTCGGTCTGAGCCTTGACTGGGGGCAGATGAATGGACATGGAGTGTCAGAATCACATCGCACAAGTTAATTATGGTGATGATATCTGGCCTGCCTCCCAGACTCCAAGCTATCTGGACCAGACACTGGGTAAAGATGTTAACAAGGTGACAGTATTCTGCAGCACATTGTGTCTCTCAAATAAAGCTCCAAAACCGTGTCCAATAAATGTCACCTTCACATTCACCAGTATACAATTGTACAAAATTGTACATCTCTGTTGATGGAGAAAAATTAATACATGGGTCAACCAACAAAATCTATCTGCAGCAAATGACAGGTCCAGAATCACCTTAATAACAGAACTTGACGGATTCTGTCTGGTGTAGGTCATCACACACATATTGTACTGGTACTCAGGTGATTGTAAGAATGCACGCCAGAAGTGGACGTCTTGGCCTAACGCCCCTACAGAGCGTCCTGATCTCACACACATCACTCTCTCACACATTCAACAATTGAAAAGAATCCACATGCTGAGTGAAACATAGAACAGTACAGTGCAGACCCTTTGGCCTTGACGTCCTGCCGACTCTTTATCCTACTCTAACATCAGACTAACCTACATACCCTTCATTATGCTATCATTCAATTGCCTATCCAATGGTCTCTTAATATATCCCCAATGCAGCTGACTCTACTACAGTTGCCAGCAGTACATTACAACCATCCACCATTCTCTGTAAAAGGAACCTACCTTTGACATCTCCATTCAACCTTCCTCCACTTACCTTTAGGTTTTTCTCCCTGATGATAGATATTTGCACCATGGGAAAAAGTATCTGGCTATCCACTCTATCTTTGCCTCTCGTCATCTTATACACCTCTATCAAGTCATCTCTCATCCTCCTTTGAATTCATCAAATGCAACTTTCCTGAACTAAGTAATGGAGAAAGTGAGAACTGCAGATCCTGATGAACTGCTGATGCCCAAAGCTTTGACTCTCCTGTTCCTCAGATGCTGCCCCACTGGCTGTGCTTTGCCAGCGCCACATGTTTCGACTCTGATCCCCAGTACCTGCAGTTCTCACTTTCTCCATTACTTAGAGCTCTCCCCTCTGCACACTGAACAGGGAATTAATCAGCAGAAACCCATTGCATGTGAAGCTGACTGTTTAATTCTGGGAAGTTGCATTTGATGAATACATTTATTAAAAGAGAAATTACAATTCATTCCCAGAGTTACAGTTTTTGTTCATGAATTGGGCAGCGTGAGAACAAACAATGAATGACTAAAGAACTCCGCATTACAGAGTATTCTACGTGTTATATTTCAGGCTGCATGTCGTTTACTTTAATGCTGGGATTATCGGATAAACAGATGTGATAACGGAATGAGGTGAAATCGGGAAGTGTGACATTTTTGCCTTCACAGAGATGTGTTTGAGGGAGGTCAGAGCTGACAACTCAATATCCTGTGATACAAGATCTATAGGCACGACACGAGAGGTGGTAAAAGAGGAAGTGAGGTGGCATTACTAATTGTGGAGTTAGTTACTGCAGTAAGAATGATCTAATGAGGCTTGGTGGTTAGAGCTCAGGATCAAAACCATGAAGACACACCGCTGGGGATAAATTATAGACTCCCAAACAAAAGAAAGTACAGGAGCTGATATAGAACCAATTTACTGAGGTGTGCTAATATAATAATAGGATCATTATATTCAGGCATTTCACTTCCAAACATTCATTCGGGCAGTGATAACATTTTTAAGAGGGGACAGATGCCTTGAAATTTATTCCTGGGAGCTTGTTATGTCAACGTGTAGCAGATACAACAATGGGTGGGGCTGTGCTGGGCCTCACCGTGGGGAACGAAGCCAGTCAGATGTTGCAGCAGGGTTGGGTTGAGCATGAAAGGACCAGTGACCGTGACTCCTATGTTTTGGGTTTGCTGAGGAAAAGACCCAAACATGTTTTAAAAATAAAAGCTTTTTGGATTTGGGAGACCGATTTTATGAAAAAATATGACAGGATCTGGCCAAAGTGCAGATGCTTCTGGGTGCAACTGTAGCAGAACAGCGTGGGGCGCGAGTTAGGGGGTCACTTGGAAAAATGTAATTGATGACAGTGTCGGCCCAGCATGTTAAACCGAAGATGAATTTTAGGAATACAAGTCCAGAGAACCTCGGGTGTCGACACATTTCCGAACAGAATTAAAAAGGAAAAAGAAGCTTAAAGCAGTTACAAAGTGAGCAGGTCAACGGAGGTCCGAAAAGAATATAGAAAGTGTAGGGCAAAACTTAAAAAGTCAGTAGAAGAACAGAAGTGGTGGCGGGGAGTTAAAACATTCGAGGGTAGAGAAGAGCAAGAATTCAAAGACATTCTTTCGGGTTATTAAGGGGAAGAGGATAACGCGGGAGAGAATGGGGAATATTCGGGACCAAGGGGGCAGCCTGTGCACGGAGCCAGAGAATATGTTAAACACTGACTTTCTTCCGATCTTCTGTTTGAAGAAGGAGTTCCTGGATTCAAGGAGAGTGACCGTGTGATCCTTGAGTGAATTGATACAGAAGCTGACAATGAAGTGGAAGTTTTTGCGGGATAGAGAGTAGGCAAATACACAGACCAGGATGAGCTGTATCTTAGGCTGACGTGAGGAGATTACAGTCTCTTAACTTTCATTTCTGTTTCGCCTCTGGCCACAGAGAAGGTGTGATAGGACAGGATAACATCTAATATTGGATACAACTTTCAAACAGAGTGCTAGAAATACCGCATGGGGTTAAAGACCACCAAGTCTCACATCAGTGAGAGGGAAATCATTTTCAAAAATTCTTCGGGCTGTTGAGGCTGGCTCAGTAAATATCTTTAGGATTGAGGCAGACTGATTTTATGGGGAAAATATAGACAAGTGGAATGGGGGATTATCAAAATCGTTCTCACCTAATTGAGTGGAAAAGCAGACTCAGTGAGCGGATAGACATATTGTTGTCCCTCTGTCGAATTGTATCATTTTTACAATAGCCTTGTATTCACTGGAACTTCAAACTCTCTCGCTGTGGAGTGGGACACAGTTTGGAATGCAGTCGACGGATTCAAGGAATTAATAAATGCAGTACTCTTAAACAGAAAGGATCAAGGGACTGTGACAACGCAGATTGGCTGTCGGGGTGAAGATTAGCATCAGCACAGTTAGCACTACCAGAAGGAAAATCTCAGGAAGACATCTTCCAAGGTCAATCAGTGATCTTGGATGGAGAGCAGGTAGTCAGCAGCCAGGTGTCAAGGAGTGCTTAATGCCCAAATGCTACATCACTGCAGTGTCTCCCTCCTTCCCTAACCAAAACTAAATGTGAAGGGGTAGAGAGACATGCGGTTGGTAGCAGAGTCAGTAGTAATGTTTGGCTCAAGAGGTTTTGGACAGCAGCAGCTCAGCGAAAACTACAGGCAAGCTCAAATAAAGTCCTTTCAACTTTAGTCTTGCAGCAATGGAGATGGCAGTTAGGACTGTTGAACGTTCCTCCTACGGGATGTGGGGAGCTCAGGGAAATTCCCACAGTCCCTGGTAACTACACGTGTGGAAAATGTACCCAGCCGCAACTCCTGGGAGACCGTGTTCGGGAGCTGGAGCTGGATGCACTCAGGATCATCTGAGATATTGAGAACTTCATAGATAAGAGCTTCCGTGCTGTGGTCACACCCAAGACTCGCCCCAATCATGTTTCTGCAATGACTATAATATCCCAGTCCTGCGTTAAGATCCATGCTATGAGTACATCAGGCTTACCTATCTGTCCTGTTGAATTTAAATAAAGGTAATTTAATCCAACAGGAGTCCTTACTCCCTGTTGTGTTCAAGACAAAGAGGAAGTTGGCGACCACCTGGAATGGCTAACGGAGTAGGCAGAGAATGCAGGAATCCCCTATGGCAATTCCCCGTGAAAACAAGTACACCGTTTTGGATACTGTTCAGGGGAAATACATTCCAGGGGAAAGCAGCAGTAGCCAGGTTGATGGCACTACCATTGACTCTGGGCACTACCATTGATTTAAACTATATTGGCGAGGAGCAATACCATCATGATCAGGGAGGCAAGAACGAGGCTGGTAGGAGATACAGTAATCAGAAACAATAAAGTGAAGAGACAGGTCAGGCTGGAACATGATAAGGAGTAAGGAATGCCTGTTGGATTAAACTACTTTTATTTCTGTGCAAGAGGGTTGGCAGGTAAGACCAATAAATTAATGGCGTGGATAGGAACATGGGATTGGGATAATATAGCCTTTATAGAAACATGGCTAAGCGAGGGTCAGGACTGGCAGCTTCACGCATCAGGTACAGGTGCTTTAGGCGGGACAGGGATGGTGGAAGGAGGGGAGGAGGAGTTGAATTTTTGATTAAGGGCATTATCACAGCAGTAATCAGAGATAAAATAACTGACCAATCATCCAGTGAGGCTTCGCGGGTGGAGCTAAGAAGTAGGAAGTGGATGATGATGCCACCGGGGTTGTACTATAGGCCTCCAAATAGTCAACGTGAATTTGAGTAACAAATATGCAGGGAGAAGGGAGACATGCAGGAGCAATATGGTTGTCATAAGAGTGGATTTTAATTTTTGTAACAGACTGAGACTGCCAGAGCGGGAAGGAATTTGATGGAGTGGAATCCGATAAGTGAATTCAGGAAAGTTTCCTCCAGCAGTATGTAGAGGGTCCTACTTGGGAAGGGGCAAAACTCGAACAACTCTTGGGAAACAGAGCAGGACAGGTGACTGAGGTGACAGTGGGGGAGCACTTTACGACCAGTAACCATCGTCCTATTAATTTACAAATAGCTATGGAGAGGGACAAAGCTGGTTCACAGGCTCAAGTTCGAAATTGGGACAAGGGGAATGTTGATGGGATTGGACAGGATCTTGCAGGGGTCGACTGGAGTAATTTGTTTGCAGGAAATGGCCCGCTGGCTAGTGGGAAATGCTCCTCTTCAAATCGCCCTGCCCCCACCCAGGAAGAGGACATGTCCATGCGCCTCGCTGTACCTTGCCCCCAATAAAGATGGTGGCTAGAACCCAGGACCTATCATTGCCTGAGGGCCACAGACATTTTCCCATTTGCTGCAAACGTGGGAGCAGGAGTTTCCAATTCAGGACTAGCGACCTGTACAGAGTGGAATTAAACCCCTCCCAGTCTAAACTGATACATTTAATTCGGTTTCCGCTGCCACTCCCCCTTTCCCGTTTCCACCTCCTTCACACACCAAGTGTCATTCCGGTCCCTGTGACCCTTCCTTAGATCCGATTGTAGGAATTCTAAATTTTCCCAGCCACAGTGTGGAAACAGGGCCATCGGCCCAACAAGCTCACACCCACCCTAACCCATTCCCCGACCCTATTACTCTACATTTCCCTTGACTAATGCACCTAAACTATGCATCCCAGAACACTACGGGAAATGTAGCTTGGCCAATTTAATGAACCTGCATATCTCTGGACTGCAGAAGATAGGGGATAAAGCGTAAATAATAGGTTGAGATGGAGTGCAAAGAGAGACAGGAATATTTGGAAAGACAAAGGAGTGGATTACGATCTGGCTGGGGGGCGGGGGGTGCATAGCTGTTAATGGAGGGGACAGGAACCTGTGTCTGGCAGCATTTCAGTGGAGGTGGTGGAAATGGTGGCTGATGATCTACGTTCTGCTGCAAAAAAGACCCTGAGCTTCCAGTTGCCTGCTCTTTAACACACGAGCCTGTTCCCTGGGCAACATCTCTGTCTCAAGCTTACTGCAGTGTTCCAGTGAAACTTGATGCAAGCTGGCAGAACCCTCCAGAACATACCAAATTACCTCCTCTTTCAACGATTCACAATTTCCCCTCCCATGTGGTCAACAATGTTCTCCGGTGTATCTCCTCCACTTCCTGCACCTCTACTCTTGCACCCCACACCTCTAACCGCAACAAGGAGAGAACCCCTCCAGTCCTCACCTTCCACCCAGATACAACACATCATCCTCTGCCTGTTCCACCACCTACAATCAGACCGCACCATCAGTGATATATTTCCCTTCCCACCCCTTTCAGCATTCCACAAAGACCATTTCCTCTGCGACTCCCTCATTAGATCCATGCTCCCCATCAACCCACCCTCCACTCCCAGCACCTTTGATTGCCAGTTCAAGAGGTGTAAAACCTGTGCCCACACCTTCCCCTCACGTCAATCACGGCACCAAAGGATCCTCCCACATCCAGCAGAGATTTCCCTGCACGTCCAGATACCTCACCTATTTTATCCTTTGCTCTCGATGTGGTCTCCTCTACACTGGGGAGTCAGGACGCCAACTTGATTCAGAGAACATTTCTGGAACACATGCACCAAACAACTCCACCACCCTGTGCCCGACCACTTCAACGCCCTCTCCCACTCCACCAAGGACATGCAGGTTCTGGGCTGCCTCCATCGCTAAATCCCAGCCATCCGACGCCTGGAAGAATAACACCTTGTCTTCCACCTTGGGACCCTTCAACCACACGGTATCAAGGTTTGCTCACCTCCCCTCGCCCCACCTTCTCTCAGATTCAACTCTCCAACTCGACACTGGCCTCTTGAACTGTCCCACCTGTCCATCTTCCTTCCCAATTATCCACCCCACCCTCTCATCATTACCTCCCATCTACATCGACCTATTGCCTTCAGAGTTCCCATCCCACCAACCCCACACACCCCTCTTATTTACCTCTCAGCCCTCTTACCTTTGGAGAGCTGATGAGTTAAGCAGCCTCCTTTCTGCATTAACAATTGTGAACATTTCATTCTGAGCCCTCTAAGGGAATATCAGGGCAGGGTTTGTAAAGAGGTCAGATTGAATGAGGGTCTCAGTGAACAAAAGTGAGACACAGATACAGAGGTTTTGTGATGGATTGAATCAAATGTCATCAATTTGCACGGCTGCCAGCATTACAGCAGTTACAGATGAGAGTGATCAAGAGAGTGGAATTAGAGCAGCAAATAAATCTTAAACATTTATGCACCTAAAGGGGATGCTGGGTAAAGATACCACAGTTAGTGCTGATTTCATTCCAGACACACCAGCCAGGGCACACATTCTTGCTGTGTCTACCATATTGATCTCTTTAAGATTTCTGTTCATTTGAAGTGTTTCATGTTTAGATAGTCCAGAGAAGACAGTTTCATTCTCCTCAACCTCTTCTGCCAAGGCAATGCTGCTGTTAGAATTCAAGTCACAATGGCATGTTACTGGCTACTTCAAGGATTGGAACTGGCAATTGAGACTGAAAGGTTACTGTATAAAATATCTTCGATTGTATTGCCAGATTGCCAGACACATGTGGGGCTTTAGGCAAAATAACTTAAATGATGGGCACTGAGAGTCAGAGTGCCTACTGTTGTGGGGACATTCTGTTCAGATACAATCTATTGGTAATTGTTAGAATTGACTTCTCCTGGCTCCAGAGAAGTGGGCAGGGCATTATAACGGTCATCGAAGATGGGAACAAATTTCCCAGAGGTTACAAATCGTAAATGACAGAGTAGGCATGAGTTCTGCTGGTAAAGTGTAAAAATTTATTCAAAATGGCTCCAATTTACTTTCAGAAAACAAGTGAGAGAAAAGCACATTACTGAGGTGCATTAGTCCAAATTTAGAAATTCAGCAGAGCTGAAGGGAGAGCTGGTGTTGGGAGTTGTAGTAATGATAGGGAAAAACTTGTTTCACAGATAGAGAGAGAGTTCACGATGGAAAACTCAGCTTTAACATCACATCAACTGCAGAATCGTCCAATTCTGCAGGTCCTGCTCCTTATCAGTAATATAAAAGGGGAAAGCAGCATTCCTAGCTCAGAGAAATCATTCCCATGTTAGGCAGCTGGTCGAATATTTAACCGGTCATGTGATCTGGGAAGACACCAATGTAACGGGACCAGGGCGAAGCTGTGTAAATGTGGGGACTGTGGGAAGAAATTTACTTACCCCTCCCAGTGGGACACTCACTGACACAGTCACACTGGGGAGAGGCTGTTCACCTGCCTCTCGTATGGGAAGGGATTTACTCGATCTTACAATCTACTGAGGCACCAGAGGGGGCACAATGGATTTCGATCCTTCACCTGCTCCGTGTGTGGGAAAGGATTCACTCAGTCCTCTGATCTGCTGAAACACCAGTGAGCTCACTCTGGAGAATGACCATTCACTTGCTCCCAATGTGGGGAGAGATTCACTCAAATGCACCACCTGCTGAGACCCCAGTGAGCCCACACAGGGGGAGAGGCCATTCAGATGGTCAGTGTGTGAGAGGGGATTCAGTGATTCATCCTGACTCCCTGAGACCCCAGTGAGCCCACACAGGGGAGAGGCCATTCAGATGGTCAGGGTGTGAGGGGGGATTCAGTGATTCATCCTGACCCCCTGAGACCCCAGTGAGCCCACACAGGGGAGAGGCCATTCAGATGGTCAGTGTGGGAGAGGGGATTCAGTGATTCATCCTGACCCCCTGAGACCCCAGTGAGCCCACACAGGGCAGAGACCATTCAGATGGTCAGTGTGTGAGAGGGGATTCAGTGATTCATCCTGACCCCTGAGACCCCAGTGAGCCCACACAGGGGAGAGGCCATGGTCAGTGTGTGAGAGGGGATTCAGTGATTCATCCTGACCCCCTGAGACACCAGCTGGTTCACACTGGGTAGGAGCTGTTTCCCTCTCTGTGTGACAAGGGATTTGCTGAGACTCAACATGACTGAGAGCCCAGTGAGTGCATACAGGGAAGTGGTCATCCCCCTGCTCCGTGTGGTGTAGAGTTCACACATCACTGCAGGACTCGGATTCTGCAGTTACTGTCCATCAGAGTCAGGAGTGGACCTGGTACATGATGACACTACTGGAGTATTGATGTTGTTGTTGTTAACCACATTAACTGGGCTGGAGGTGACTGAATTTATATTGCCACTTTCTGAACCTCAGGATGTCTCTCTGGGCAGTAAGTCTCCACAAACAGCAATGTGACAAGGAGCAGGATTCATCTGTATTGATTTAAAATGTGATCATAGCACTGCTGTTTCACAGCACCCGGTAAAAGGTTGGAGTCCAGCCTTGGTCAACGGCCTATGTGGGGTATCCACATTCTCCCCAAAATAGTGTAGGTCCCCTCCATGTGAGCTGGTTTTCTCCCACAATTCAAAGATATGCAGGTTAGGTGGATCGGTCGTCATAAATTGTCCACAGTGTTCAGAATTTGCAGACTAAGTGAATCAGCCATGGGAAATGCAGTGTTACAGGGATGGAGTGCTCTGGGCGGGATGTTCTTCAGATGGTTGGTGGGATTTGATGGACCAATGCTCTCCTTCTACACTGTAGGGATTATATTCTATGATTGAGGATAAAGAATATTCTCAGGGTCTCCTTGGAGGAGGAGCATGTGGAGTGTTTCAATGCTCTCTATGCCATTAGATAGAGGTGGGCACCGCAGGGGATACAGTGCATTATCTCCACCGCCACCACCACCCCCTCACCCCCAACTCTACTTTGATTTAGTCCCTTCCCACTCTGTCACTTGTAATGGTTTGCTTTGCCCATAATGGGCTTTGTTTGTAAATATTCAACTGATGACACTGATGTGCTACTGCTGGTGATTATACGTTAACAAAAAGCAAATTAATGGAATAATGATGTTGATGGTGGGAAGGTTGCTCAGCTGGGTGAGATAACACTTCTGGGGAGGAGAAATGGGAGAAAAATGCTTCACAGCTCACAGAACAAGAACTGAAAGTAGTTAAATCAAACCAAAGGTTCAGAGAGGCAAGGAATATTTCCCTGGAGTTTGAGGAACTGAAAAGTGATGGGGTCCGGGAGTAGACAGGATTTTGTTTAAAGGGCATTTGAAATTTTAAAAACTGTTATATGCAGATAGTTTCCATTCTTAAAGTTTTATTTATTGTGGAATAAACTTGTACTTTAAAAAAAAAACAAATTCACAAACCTTGCGTTAAAGACAAATGTTAAATAAAATCCATCAAACCATCCCTCACTGAAAACTGAGGTGGAAGTGCAATCTCCTGCAGAATCCCTGCCCTGACTACTTCTTCCTACCCGGGCTCCATGGCTATATACATACCTGGGAGATAGCAGCAGGAAAAGGCCATTCAACCTTTGAATCCTGCTCCACCATTCAATGGGAAACAGCTGACCATCCAGCTCAGTCTCCTGTTCCTGCTCTGTTCCAATCCCCTTTCATGACTTTACCTTGAAGAACTATATTTCAGTCCTCCTTGGGCTTCACTGCCTTTTATACCAGCGATGTTGCTGTGTTACTGTGTGGGTGTAGGCAGGGGTAATGTGATGGTGATCTTCCTGGAGGACACACTCAGCGTCCCTCATCATCCTGCAGTAACATCAACTGGGTTTCAGCAACTAGAGATAGAACCCATTTCCAGGATATGGGCATCACTGGCTCAGCCAGCATTTATACCCCATCACTCGGTACCATTGAGAAGATGGTCGTGAGCTGCTTTCTTGAACCATTCACAGTCCATTTGGCGCAGATAGACCAACAATGCTGGGAGGGAGAGTGTTGCAGGATTTTGGCCAAATGATTTTCCATCTTTGGTTCTTCAAATGCTGGTTAACTTAATCACAATCTGCACATGATTTTGAGATTTCAGTCTGCAAATCTTCACCATCTCGCACCCTGTGTAAAGGAATATGTACAGATTAGAAATTCAGAACAGACTATTCTAGTTTCTCTGGAATATCTTTTTCCCCTTTCTTCCCCCAAAGCTGTAACCCTCCAGCCCACTTACTCTCTCCTACCATTCTGACTCTGCTGCCCCTAATGTACACCCTCCTCATTCTCATGGAATTACTGATAAACAGATCCATGCCACCACTTCCCATCCTGGTTAGACTCTGCACCCTTTCTGGGTTCACTTCCTTTCCCTTCAGTTGCTGCAAGTCAATAATGTAAGAGCAGAATGAAACAGACGGAAACAGAAAGGGAGGTGGCAGATCCTGGACAGAAGAGGAACCTTCAGTCTGGGAGAATGGGTCAGATTCTTCATTGTTTCCCATTAGTTTATTCCCAGCATGACAATGAACTGGGGATGGAGAGTGGTCCCACGAGAGTGTAGTGACACTTTGACCGCCCAATTGATCAATAATACAAACAGATACGTTCCTCCTCTAGCCAATCACGGTGTGAAATACTTTCCCCTAATTACCCCAAAACATGTGCTCCACAACCCGCCCACATTCTGTACGTATACAGTGCTGGGTTTTCCAGTACACCCGTGGTTCCTGCCTCAGGAATTATGGGAGTTGCAGTCCCCATGAAGTCACTGGAGCCCTGTCTCTGGAAAGTGAATGAAACGTGTGGGGTGGAAGGGTCTTATGTATAGGATCCCCATTCTGACAGACAGGACATATGGCTTGTCACTGGATTTTACTGAGACATCTGGTTAGACAACCCAATTTTTGACGTAAGGAATATAGATTCAGTCAATTGCGGGGTGGAGGGATCAATAAGGGGAAGCAGTTTTAGGCACAGCTGGCTCAGTGGCTCGCCCCTCTGCCTCACATCTTCAGAGACCCTGGTTTGATTCAAGCCTTAGGTGACCGTGTGGAGTTTACATGTTCTCCCAGTGGCTGCATGGTTTTGTTCTGTGTGCCAGTTTCTTCCCAAGTCCCAAGATGTGCAGGTTAGGTGGATTCGCCATGCTAAACCACAGTGTCCATGCATGTGTAGGTTAAGCCATTAACCATGGGAAATACTGGGAATGGGTGAGTCTGAATGGGCTGCTCATTATAGGATTGGTGTGGACTCGATGGATGAATACCCTGCTTCTGTACTGTAGGGATTCTATTCTAGTCTCATGAAGACGAATGTACCTATCTCGATGTGTTGTGAATCTGAGGAATTCCCTATTCAAAACAAAGTGGATGCCAAGACAATGAGCAAATTTAATGGACAAATACAGATTTTTAATTTGCAATGAGCTGAAGGGTGAGAGAGAGAGAGAGAGCAGTCGGGAAAATCCAGCTGAGACCGAGGTGAGCTCAATCATCATGGTATTAAATGGTGGAGTTGATTCGAAGGGCTGCATTGCCTCTCCTGTGCCCAGGGCTTATCTTCTTACGGTAATAACTGGAAAGCTGAATCCAAAACTCACCACCTTCACCAAAGGAGATTTTCAGAAAATGTAGGATAGTCAAGTGGAATAGTATTCAAAACTGAGATAGTGAGGAAGTGTGTACAAGATAATGATTTTGCAATTTTAAACTGAGGGGTAACAATGATTTATGGTATAGACTGTGTGGTACATTCACACCGTCCAGAATACTCTGTGGTGAATATCTATTCTGTAATTTATTACAAAGCCAAGGTCAATGATAATGAAAATAAAAACACCCAGGAAACAGCGCCTCACCTCGTAATCTGACAAAAGACATGTGATAAATCTGGTTGAATTTAGAACACAGATGGAAAGCGGGTAGATTAAATCCAGTCCGAAGATCCTGTGCTAAAACAAAGAAGACTACAATAGGATGAGGCAGGAGTTGGTAATGTAGACTGGGATCAAAGACTTTACAGTGGGATAGTTGACAGACAGTGGAGGAATATCAAAGCAATTTTTCGAAGTGCTCAGCAAAAGTAGAAATCAGTGAAAAGGAAGGACTGTCGGAAAAGGACTAATCTGCCATGGGTGTCTAAGGAAATAAGGGAGTCTATCAAATTGAAATAGAAGGCATACAAATTGGCAAAGACCAAGGAGAAATTAGGAGATTAGAAAAACTTCAAAGGTCAACTGAAACCTTGATGGGATTGGGTGAAAATAGTGATGAGTAGCAATGCCCAGGGCCAGAATAGCAGTTTACACTGTTAGAGGGAAACCTATTGTTTGGTGAATATATGGCCTCTGTAATTGTTGAAGCATTTAACAGTTACCAGAGAGATAATCCTGATCAAGTTAAAAATCACAGCACACTCCAAAAGCTTGTACTTCCAAATAAACCTGTCGGACTATAACCTGGTGTTGTGTGGTTTTTAACTTTGTCCACCCCATCCCAACTCCGGCTCCTCCACATCAGAATCCTGATAGACAGCCCCACTGAAACTGAAGCGCCGGTCAGGTACTTGAGGGAGCCACGGGGGTGTGGGGGAGGGGTGTGTGGTTTAACCACAGAGTTGAACTGAACTAGACTTTTTAAACTGTTGTTGCCATGGAGATAATCATGAGAGACAGTCTCTATGCAAAGTCATAAATCACAAAGGTAGAAGAATGGGAGCCGTACATCGGACCTGATGCTGCCGAAAGGCGTTTTGCACGTAAAATACCCAAGTAACTACCATGTCTCATCAATAAATACTCAAAGAAGACCTCTCAGAGTTCTGTGCCTTGTAATTCCTATCCAGCAGGGTTCAGGAAGATGAGGACACAGCAGTCAGTCTTCACAATGGAGGATACGAAGAACATGCCAGTAATTGATAACGAGACTGAGGAAGGTGAGGACCTAGATAATAACCATTATCGTGAAAGACTTAGAGCTGGGCAAGGTAATGGAGTTAAAGGTACACAAGTCTCATTGCCCTGATGGAATACATCCCAGGATACCAACAGAGTTCATGGGAGAACTAGCAAATGCACTTAGTTACAGCATCCTACAGCAGAGACAGGCCCTTTGGCCCAAAATGGCCCATGCTGATCAGAATGTCCATCCACGCTGACCCCATTTCCCTGCACTTGGCTCATCTTCCTCTGAAACTTTCCTATCCATGTATTTGTCCAAATGCCTTTTACATGTTGTTAGTGTACCCGCCTCAACCACTTCCACTGGCAGCTCATTCCATATGCATACCACCCTCTGTGTAAAACAGTTTCCCCTCAGCTTCCCTTTTATTCTTTCTCCTCTAACCTTAAACTGATGCCCTCCAGTCCTTGGTTCCCTGGGAAAAGGACGGAGTGCATTCACCTTACCCACGCCTCTCATGATCTTATACACTTCTATAAAATATTCCCCCCCGGTTTCCTCTGCTCTAAACAAAAAAGCCCTCACTTGTCCAACCTCTCCCTGTAACTCAGACCCCTGAGCCCTGGCATCATCCTTGGAAATTTCTTCAGCACCATTTCCAGTTTAATAACTGAAACCTACACTGCATTCATCACATTTCCAGTGTTTCCCCATGGCAATGGAACTGACGGGACGCCAATGGATTACAATCAATGATCGATAATTTACCCCATTACAACAATCCCATTTTCATAGCTTCGTCCATGATGCAGGAATCCTTTTGTCTTCTGGTTTCATGGTTAATTGTCCTCATACAAAACCAGTGGTTTAACTGTTCCTGGGAAACGTGCCATGATTTTTCAGACTTTCAAAAACAAATGAAATCTCTCTCCACACTCACCATGCTGACATGGACTTGGCTGTGTCTCAGTAATTTTTCCCAGTCACACTGAGATTTGAAATATTCGCCCACGGACAGAATGCACACCTTTCCATCCAGATGAAAAGGCCAATGATATTCAGATTGGCAGGGATCAAGTAACTGTCAGATCTGAAAATGAAATTCAATTTGTATTTCTCATCTGCAAATCCACCCTTCCAGTACCATACAACAGAGAAAACAGAAAGTGCTGGAAATCCTCAGCGGTTCTGGCAGCATCTGAAATGCTGATAGATGCAGGAAACATTGCAGCCTTGAAGAAGTGGTTAGATTACCACACCAGGTACGTGCGCTTGATGGCCAGTTTGTACAAGATGGGGGCATTGTGTTCAACAGTTTCATACCAGAGACTCTGACCTCATTTGATTCCATGTTTCTCTGCGATTCCCTCTTTTCTGAAGCATGCAGGAGTGGGAAGCAATGGAGAATGTAAATGATGGGTGACCTTCCTCGTGAGAGGATTCGTGTACAGTAGCAGGGATCCCTTTCTGGAAGGGCCTTGGTGAGACCACACCTGGAGTACTGTGTATACCTTTGTTCCACTTTCCCAAGGAAGGCTCTCCTGGTTATTGAGAGAGTAAAGGAAGGTCACCAGCCTGAGTCCTGGGATGCGCAGATAGTCAAGGGCTGCAGATGCTAGAAGTCAGAGTCTATACAATGTGGATCTGGGGAAGTGCAGCAGGTCAGGCTGCATTGCAGGAGCAGGAAGGTTGATGTTTTGGGTTGGAACCCTTTGTCAGCCCTGATGAATCGTCCTGACCCGAAATGTCACGTTTCCAGCCCCATGGTATTCATGCTGGTCATCAAGCACCTATTAATTCTAGTCCCACGTTCTGGCGCTCAGCGTGTAACCGACATTGTAGTGCCTGGTGTGATCATCTAAACACTTCTTCAAGGCTGCAATTTTCCTGCATCTGTCACCATTTTGGATGCTGCCCGACCTACTGAGGATCTCCAGCACTTTTTGTTTTTATTGTGGATTTCCCCCATTTTGCTCAAGCACGTAGAGTCAGAGAGCTGTACAGCTCCGTATTTTGCTGACTATAATTCCTGGCATGGTAGGACTCATGGATGAAGAGGGACTCAATCCTCATTTCATCCTCCTTTCCTTTGGCTTTCTGTGCCGCTAACTACATCACTAATATTCTACCTCCCATTCCCTGTCCCTGAATCTGACCCATCTAAGCCTACACTTTAGTTCCCATCCCCATGTTAGACTAGTTGAAACCGCACCAATGGGCCTGGCAAAAGCCTCCACCAGGAGATTTCTCCCAGCTCTGCCCAGGGGTAACCGGTCAGGCTGGTACAGGACCCACCCAGAAACGGTCCCAGTGCCTGAAGAATCTAAAACCTTCTGTGGTCCACCATTTCACCAGTCACACCTCCAACTGATCTGTCCTCTTATTCCTGCTCTCACTAGCACATGGCACTGTCAGTAAGTCTGATATTATTTTATTTCAGGAGCTACATTTTACTGTATCCCTGATCTCCCTATATCCAGCTTTCAGGACCTCATCCCTTTGTTTAGTGATGTCATTGGTATCGGTGTGTTCCACAACCACTGGCTTTACCCTCCAGCTCCAGAATGTCCTGCAGCTGCTCCATGATAATCGTGGATCCTGGCACCAGGGTGGTAACATACCATCCTGGATTCATGTCTGTGGCCACCGAAGTGCCTGCCTGTACCCCTGAACATTGAATCCCCTGTCACTATAGCCCTGCCACTGTCTTTCCTCCGGTTCTGTACAGCAGAGCTATCTGTGGTATCATGAACCTGACTGTTGCTGATTTCCCGAGAAGCCACTCCACGCATTCACCCCCAACAGAATCCCAACCAGGATTCAGTATCTTTTTGAGAAGTGGATGATCACTGGGGATTCCTGCCCTGCCTTCCTGAGCCTTTTATTTGGTTTGATGGTCACCCATCCCCTTTGTGCCTGTGTAACCCTCACCTTGCAGTGTGACGAACTCACTAAATGTGCTGTCCATAACATTCTCAGATGCTCCACAGTGAGTCCACTCATAACTCCAGGTCTGAAAAGCAGTTTCCCAGCAGCTACACGTGGGCCCACTTCCTGCACACATAGCCGTCAGGGACACAAAGTATCCCTTATTTCCCACATTGTACAAGAGATGCACACCACGGGTCTGAGGGCTCCTGTCACAACGTCTCTCTAGATTCAGCTAATTAATCCCATTAAGAGAATTTAAAAGAGCTTTCAACCTTCCTTCACTTCAAACACTTCCAATATATATCAAAAGCCCCAATCTTTACTTAAGCTGATAAGTTTTTAAAATATAACGTAACAAATACTCTGCAGGTATCACTTCCAAATTGGCTGCTTCCATTGGGACCATGTGAACACTCAGTGCAGACCCGTCATTTTCATTGTCTGGTCACACCTACACTGCCCTCAGCCTCCTGTCCTGTTCCAATGCATCTCAATGGGAGCTCAGGAACTGCATCTCATCTTTCAGCTCAGCCCTTTGTAACCCCAGAGTCAACATGGACCTCAGCAGTTTCTGGATGAACAGACAGTTGTCAGAACCTGGAACATTCCACCTGAAAATGTGCTGGAATTTGAGTTCACAAAGAATTTTAATGAGAATTTTGCAGGGAGTTGAAAATTAGGAGTTTACAGGTTAACATCATGAAGTGAGTGATTGGGACTAAATCTGACAGTTCCTGCAAAAAGACTAGGTATAATCTGGATAAATCTGTGCTCCCACTCAGGCCAAATCGCCCATGGGGATCCAACCACAAATTTGAACATCTTTCTGCAATGTTGCTTCACAGACGTATTGGAGATATTTTCCCAGAGACAGAACAGACAGCCCTTTCTCTTTCCACAGTAAAATGCTAATGATATTCAGATCCTGATGACTCCACTGAGTGCAGAAATCTGCTATTTTGAGATCCCGTCCTCAATTATTCTCATTTAATATCCAATAAAAAGAATTCACAAAACAAATCTCAGCCAGTGCAGGATGAATTGAAAAGACAAATATTTCTCTGGTATGTGTCTGATGTGGAAACACTCCTCTTCAAATCCTCCCCCACCCAGGAAGAGGACATGTCCATGCACCTTGCGTACCGTGCGCCCAATAAAAATGGCGGCCATAACCCAGGACCTTTCACTGACTGAGTCCCACAGCCGTTTTCCCATTTGCTGTAAACATGGGACCAAGAGTTTCTAATTCAGGACTAACACCATGTACAGACGTGTAAATAAAACCTCCCAGTCTAAACTGAATCATTTTCTCCCGGTTTCCGCTGCCACTCCCCCTTCCCAGTTTCCGGCTCCTGCACACACCAAGGGCCATTCCGGGTCCAGTGACCCTTCCTCAAAACCGATAGCAGCTGGGAAAATTAGACTCCCTACAGTGTGGAAAGAGGCCATTCGGTCCAACAAATCCACACTGACCCTCTGAAGAGTATCCCACCCAGACCCATTCCGCTACTCTGTTATTCTAAATTTCTCCTGAACAACGCATCTCACCTACACATCCCTGAACACGACGGGAAATTTAGCTTGGCCAATTCACTTAACCTACACATCTTTGGACTGCAGGAGATGGTGTAAAAGAGTAAATAATAGGAGGGATGGAGCGACCCTTCAACAACATGGCAACATTTCCTCATTTCTTCTCCCCGACCTTATCTCAGATCCAACCCTCCAACTCAGCACCGCCCTCAAACTGTCCCATCTGTCCATCTTCCTTCCCAATTATACACTCCACCCTCTCACCATTACCCCCACCTGCATTTTCCTATCGCCTTCCCAACTACCTTCCCACCAGCCCTATACACCCATCCTATTATCTGTCCTCTTCCCCACCCTCACATTCCTGAAGAAGTGCTTCGGCCCAATATGTCAATTCGCCTTCTCCTTGCATACTGCCTGACCTGCTGTGCACATCCAGCGCCACACTTTAACACAAGCTGGAAGAACATCACCTCATCTTGTACCTGGGGATCCTTCAGCCCTCTGGCCTCAATATTGGATTCCATAATTTTAGGTCCGAAGTCTCCTACGTACTAGTGTCCTAGCCCCCATCCCATAGACCAGGCCCTGTAATTATATCGCCTGCAATTACACACTACCTGTGGTTAGTCACTAACAGTCTCCATAAACAGCTATTCACCCTCCCCCAGCCAGATCGTTATCCACTCCTTTGTCCAACTGCTCCCATCGCGTTCTTTGGAATCTATCATCACCTATCATTTACTCCTTAACCCCTACCTTCTGCATATAAACCGACATTGTTTCTCAGGAACATCAGTTGTGACGAAGGGTCATTGGATCAGAAATGTTCACTTTGACTTCTCTTCACAGATGCTGCCAGACCTGCTGAGTATTTTCAGGATCTTCTGGTTGTTGTTTCTGATTTACAGCATCCGCAATTCCTTTGGTTTTCATTTACTGGGAGTTTGTAATTCAGGTCCAGGAGCCAACAGCGTGTGTTTATCAACCCACCCAGTACACAAACTCAATTTCTCTCCCAGTCTCTGCTGTCTCTCCCACTCCCTTCACACTCACTGGGTGTCCCCTCACAGTGACATTGCACCTGCACAGCTCATGGTCACATGTTGGCCTGCTGGCCACACCCCTCATTCACTCCCATTGGCGGGAGGATTACACCAACTCCCCTATTGGTCTGAAGCTGCCATCAATCAGCCAGGTCCCATTGTGACTTGAGTGGGAGGAGGCTGAGGGGTGATCTCAGAGGTTTATAAAATCATGAGGGGCGTGGATGGGATACAGAGACAAGGTCTTTTCCCTGGGGTTAGGAAGTCCAGAACGAGGTGGCATAGGTTTAAGGGGAGAGGAGAATGATATAAAAGAGACCCAAGGGGCAACCTTTTTCATGTGTGTGTATGGAATCTACCGTCAGGGAAGTGGTGTAACGAGACAAGCTTTCACCATCTGAAAGGCAGCTGGATGGGTATATGAATAGGAAGGGCGTAGAGTGATATGGGCCAACTGCTGTCAGATAGGACTAGATTAGGTTGGGATATCTGGTCGGTGTGGACGAGTTTGACTAAAGGGTCTGTTTCCTTGCTGTACATGACTGTGGCTCTGCCCTGGGATGAGCTTCATCATTCAGTGAATGAGGCAGTATCACAGAGCACAGGGGCTGGGGGCTATTCAGCCCATTGGAGCTGTACTTTCTTCCTCTGGAGATGCTGCCAATCTGCACTTACTCCACTCCTATTTACCAGTAGCCCTCCACATTTATCCTCAAATAGTTAAATTCCAAATCTGTTTTGACAAGAACAAAAGCTGCATCCAGCTGTGATTCAAACTGTTCTAGATGCTCAGAACCAACTGAGTAAAATAACCTTCACATTTTTAACCTGCATTATTTGCCAATTACCTGAAAGTAGTTACTAAAAATTGTGACAATAATTTCTCTCTGTGTCTCGGTAAATTAAATATCCTGGAAACAAATCTGTTTCTGGTTGAAATCACTGCTTAAGCTTCTCAGCTCCAAGGAAAATTGTCAGGTCTTTTGCTAACTCTCCATAAAAGAGAAATCTATCATAATTTTAATTTATTTGTGTCATAGAGATGCACAGCACAGAAACAGACACTTCGGTCCAACTCGTCAATGCCGCCCAGATATCCTAAATTAATCTTGTCCCATTTGCCAACACTTGGCCTATATCCTTCTAAGTTTCCTAAACACGTACCCAATCAGATGCCTTTTAAATGTAATCGTACCAGCCTCCACACGACCTCAGGCAGCTCATTCCATACACGTACCATATTCAGCTTGAAAACATTGCTCTTTAGATCGCATTTAAATCTTTTCCCTCACACCTCCCGTCTGTGCTCTCTGGTTTTGGACTCCCCTAACCTGGGAATAAGACCCTGGCTGTTCACCCTAACCATGTCCTTCACGATTTATCAACCTCGAAGGTCAGCTCTCAGCATCCAATGCTCCAGTGAAAACAGCCCGAGCCTATTCAGCCTCTCTGTATGGGTCAAACCCTCAACCCTGGAAACATCTTTGCACATCTTTTCTGAATCCTTTCAAGTTTTATAATATCATTCCGATAGCAGGGAGACCAGGACTGAAAGCAGAATTCCAAAAATGGCTGAATCAATGTCCTGTACAGCTGCAAAATAATGTCGCAACTCCGATACATAATGCACAGACCAATAAAGGCAAGTTAACCAAACGCTTTCTTCACCACCCTGCCTATTCCACTTTCAAAGAACTATGAACCTGCACCTCAACATCTCTTTGTTCAGCAACACTCCCCAGGCCCTTCCCTGATTTGTTTTTCCAAAATGCAGCACCTCACATTTATCTGAATTCCACTCCATCTGCCCCTCCTCAGCCCAGTTGATTGAAGTCTCATTGTACTCGGAGGTAACTTTCTTCCCTGTCCACTGCATCTCCAATTTTGGTGTCGATGTAAAGTCACTAATCATAGCTCAGATATTCACATAGAAATCATTTATATAAATGATGAAAAGCAGTGGACCCAACACCAATCCTTACACCATATTGCTCATCACAGGCCTCCAGTCCGAAAAGCAACCCTCCACCACTATCCTCTGTATCCAATTTTCCAGCCAATTTTGTATAATTTGTTAACCGGTCTGTTATGTTGAATCTGTTGAACATCTTTCTGAAGACCAAGTTAGTGATTTCCATGCACAAAGCCATGCTGACTATCCCGAATTATTTCTTGCCTTTCCAATTACATCCAAATCCTGTCCCTGAGAAGCCCTTCCAACAACTTGCCTGTCTTCAGGCTCACTGGTGTATTGTTCCCTGGACTTTCCTCATCACCTTTCTCAAATAATGGCGCCCGTCTTACAGCACCTCACCTGTGGCTATTGGTGATACAAATATCTCAGCGAGGGGCCCGGCAATCACTTCCCTAACTTCCCACAAAGTTCTGGGACACACCTGATCAGGTCCCAGGGATTTATTCAGCTTTATGTATTATAAGATATCCAGTACCTCATTCTCTGTAATATGGAAACTTGTCAAGTTATCCCTATTTATTTTTCCAAACTGTCTCACTTCCACATCCTCTAAGTAAAAGCTGACATGAAATCCTCCCACCTCCGATGGTTCCACAGACAGCCTTGCTGATCTTTGAGGGTCCCTAATCTCTGCCTGGTTACTCTTTTGTCCTCGGCGTATTTGTCGAATCTCTTTGGGTTCTCCCTTAAACCTATTTCCCAAAGCTATCTCATGTCCCCTTTTAGCCCTCATGGTTTCCCCCGACTATACTCCTACTGCCCTTTTACTCCTGGAAGGATTCACGCAAACCCAGCTGTCTGTACCTGCCATATCCCTTCTTCATTTTCTTGACCAGGCCCTCAATTTCTCTCGACAGGCAGCATTCCTTACACCTCCCAGCCTTGGCCTTAACAAGAACATACTGTCTCTGTACTCTCGTTATTGCAGGCCTATGGATGCAAAGGCAGATGAGGACAGAGAAGCAATCATTCTCAGTAAAGAGGTGGTGCTGGGAAAGATAACAGTCTAAAGGTAGATGGGTCGTCTGGCCGTGATGGAGTGCATCCCAGGGGACTATAACAGATGGCAGAGGCTAAATAGCAAACGCACTCGTGATAATTCACTAAAATGTGCTGGACTCTGGGACGGTTCTGACAGATTAGATAGCTGCAAATGTGATGCCAATATTTTAAAATGGACCTGTTAGCATAACTTCTGTAGTGGGGGAAATGCTCGATCGCTCAAGGAAGAAATAGTGAGCTATCTGGATCGAAATTGTCTCAGAGCAGACACAGCATCGATTCATGAAAGGTAGACAACACTAAGCTGAGTGGTAGAGCAATGTGTGCAGAGGCCAATGTAAGTCTGCAGAGGGATACGGATAGGTTAAGTGAGTGGGTCAGGTTCGAACAGATGGAGGACAATGTTGGGAAATGTGAGGTCATCCATTTTGGTCGGACGAACAGCGAACTGATGAAATGCAGCAGTCTGCTGTGCAGAGGGAGCTGGGTTTCCTTGTACATGAATCAGAGGAAGTTGGTTTGAAGGTGCAGCAGGTAAATAAGACAGTGAAGGGAATATTGTCCTTCATTGCTAGAGGGATGGTTATGCTGCAGCTGTACAGGGTGCTGGAGGGGCCACACCTGGAGTACTGTGTACAGGTTTGGTCTCCTTACTTCAGGAAGGATGCACTGGCACTGGAGAGGGTGCAGAGAAGGATCACTAGTTTGAGTCAGGATTTCAGAGGGTTGACGTATGCGGAGAGATTGAGAAAACTAGTTCTATACTCATCGGAATTTCGAAGTATGGGGGGTTGGATAGGAAAAAAATTGCAATTATGAAGGGAGTAGATAAACTAGAAGCAGGGAGGTGATTTCCACTGGGGACGGAGCAAACTAGGGAGCAGAGAGTCAAAATAAGGAGATATCAGATTTAGTACTGAGTTCAGGATGGACTTCTTCAGATAAATCTGTGAATCTGTGGAATTTGCTGCTGAGTGCAGCAGTTGACGTTATCAATTTGACTATCGTTAGGTCAAAAGGTAGATTTGTGAGCAGGAAAGGAATTAAGGGTTATGGTGAGAGAACAGGAAAGTGGAGCTGAGGCCATGAAAAGATCAGCCCTGATCTTATTGAATGGCAGAGCAGGCTTGAGGGGCCAGGTAGCCTACTCCTGCTCCTATTCCTTCTGTTCTTATGTTCCCACTTTCCAGCTGTCCCTTTACCTGGGAATAGCAAAGAAATATTGAAAGTTCTCGCCTTGTACCGTCAAAATTCGAATTGTCCAATTTAGGACACCATTTAGATCTGGTTTATTATTTTCTGTAACCATTTTAAAACTAGTAGAATTATCAGAGAATCCGGAGAGTGTGGAAGCAGGCCATTCGGCCCATCACATCCACACTGACCCTCAAAGCCTCCTACCTTAAACCTGTAACGCTGCATTTCCCATGGCTAATCCACCTCGCGTGCACATCCCTGAACAATATGGGCAATTCAGCCTGGAATATCCACCCAACCTGCATATCTTTAGATAGTGGGAGGAAACCACAGCAAACAGACGAAACCCACACAGGTAATAACAACAAGGTGATCATCCCTTTCTTATTTCCCAGGTCAACCTAAATCACTTCGCTGGACGTAATCTCAGAATATCCTCCCTCAGCACAACTGTAATGCTACCCCTAATGACAAAGGCCACTCTGCCTCCTCTCATGTCCCCCTTTCTATCCTTCCTCTTGCATCGATACCCTGGAACATTACGCTGCCAGTCCTACCCATCTCTGAGCAACGTTTCTGTAATACTCATGATATCTCAGTGCCACATTCAAAACCATACCCTGAGCCCATCTGCCTTCCCTGTCAGGCCTCTTGTTTTGAAGCAAATGCAGTGTAACTTGTCAGTTCTACCTGGTTCTGTGCCTTACCCTTGCCTGGCTTGACTGTCTGACTTCTGAACTGTACCAGCCTCAGACTTACCTCTTTTCTCACTATCTCTTTGAGTTTACCCACACTCCCTCACTGGTTTAATGACTCCTGAGTAGCACGAGCAAATCTCCCTGCCTGGATATCTGACACCTTCCAATTCAGGTACAATCCATCCTTCTTATGCACATCAACTCTACTCAAGAGGAGATTACAATGATCAAAAGATGTGAATCCTTCTGCCCTACACCAGCTCCTTAGCCAATCATTCATCTCCTCCATCCTGCTATTCCTAGTCTCACGAGCATGTAGCACCTGGAGTAACCACATATTATGACCGAGGACCTGGTTTATTATATTCCAGGCTAATTTGCTATATTCTCTCATCAGGATCTTTTCCCCTTCTTATGTCATTGGTACCAATGTACAATGACCTCCCACTGGTCATTCTTTCCTTTGAGAATATTCTGCTACCTGTCCGAAACATCCTTGACCCTAGCACCAGGGAGGTACCACCCCATTCTGATGACTCACTGTCAGCTGCAGAAACAGCAGTCTGTGCCCGACTAGAAAGTCCCTTGTCATCCTTGAGCGTTTGGAATCTGATAGACCTCTCATTATAGTGGAGCCAATCTCAGTATCAGTCACTTGGCTGTCAGTGCAACATTCCCTCAAAGTCTATGATAACCTACATTATCCAAAACAGTAAACTTGTTTGAGATGGGGATAGCCACAGGAGACCCATGGCTGAAAAAATGTGTTGCTGGAAAAGCGCAGAAGGTCAGGCAGCATTAAAGGAGCAGGAGAATCGACGTTTCGGGCAGAAGCACTTTTCGAGCAAAACATTTTTCAGCTCTGATCTCCAGCATCTGCAGTCCTCACTTTCTCCACAGGAGACTCATGCTCTACCTACCTCCCTCTCCTACCTTTCCGAGAGGGAACCCATCTACCTGACTGTATCTGCAGTTTTCCGGCCTGAAACTGCCACCTATCACACACCCTGACTCTTGTAAATTCTTCATTACCATTAACCACCGCTCCATCTGATCCATGTGATCTAATAGGATTTGCATCACTTCCTGCAGGCTATCATCAGGATCATTCAAACTCCCCCTACTCTCCTCCAGGAAGCGCACATCACTGTACAAATGGCCATCTCTGCACCTTAATCTGTAGACCCATAAAAAGGCAGAGTCTTACAGCTTTACAAAAGACTACTCTCGAATACATTGGTACCTGTGTTTTACATTTAAAACATTCAACCAAAACATCATAACAGAGGCACTTAAACTCGTAAACACTCACCCTACTGAATGTTCCGGATTTTAAAAGTAAAGCAGAGTAAGATTTACCTTTTAATAGACTGAAACCCACTGAGCTGATCCCCGGCTGCGAGTCACAGACATACAGCACGGAAACAGACCCTTCAGTCAAACTCTTCCATACCGACCAGATATCCAAACCTAATCTCGTCCCATTTGCCAGCACTTGGTCGATATGCCTCTAAACCCTTCGTATTCATATACCCATCCAGATGCCTAATAAATGTTGCAATTGTAGCAGCCTTCACAACTCCCTCTGGCAGCTCGTTCCATAAACGCAACACCGTCGCATGAAAACGTTACCCCTTAGGTCCGTTTTACATCTTTTCCCTCTCATGCTAAATCTATGCCCTCTAGTTCTAGACTCCCTCACTCCAGTGAAGGTACCTTGTCTATCTATCTGATGCATGCTCATGATTTGATCAACCTCTGAGATCACTCCTCAGCCTTTGACACTCCAGGGAAAACAGCCCAAGCCTGTACAGCCTCTCCCTAGATCTCAAACTCTCCAACCCTGGCAAGATCCTTATAAATCGTTTGTGAACCTTTCAACTTACACAACGTCCTTGTGCTAGGTGGAGAACAGAATTGCGCACAATATTGCAAGAGTGGCCAGACCAATGTCCTGAACAGCTGCAACATGACCTCCCAACTCTCGTACTCAATACGCTGACCAATAAAGGAAATCTTACCAAACACCTTCACGAACCTATCTACCTGTGCTTCTAATTTCAAGGAGCTATGAACCTGCACATCAAGGTCTCTTTGTTCAGCAATACTCCCCAGGACCTGACCATGATGTGTATCAGTCCTGCGAAGCTTTGCTTTTCCAAAATGCAGCACCTCGCACTTATCTGAATTGAACTCCATCTGCCACTGCTCAGCCCATTTGCCCATCTGATCAAAATCCCATTGAAATTGGAGGTAACCTTCTTCAGTGTCCACTACACCTCCAATTTTGGTGCTATCTACAAACTTACTAACTATACCTCCTGTGTTCACATCCAAATCATTTATATAAATGATGAAAAG